>NC_044552.1:91102738-91418097 GCF_007565055.1 Rhinopithecus roxellana | reverse complement strand
TTTTTATTTTTGGTAGAGATGGGGTTTCACCATGTTTCCCAGGTTGGTCTCGAATTCCTGGGATCAAGCAATCCACCTGCCTTGGCCTCCCAAAGTGCTGGATTACAAGTATGAGCCATTGAGCCCAGCCAAGTATGTCTCCGAAAGCTGGAAATATTTGGTAAGCAACACTAAAGGAAGCTCTGTGGTTCTGGATTCAGTTGTAGAGAACAGAACCCACTCTATCTAATTTAAGGAGAAAAGGTTTCAAAGATTCAATAGCCTATGGGATAGCTCAGAAGACGAAAGAGACAGACTGTAGGTTGAGCTTTCAGAAAAGTCTCCCAAAATCACACTCAGAACAAGGTCGTCAAAGGAGCTGTGTCTCTTTTGCAAGCAGGAATCCACTAGTATCAGGACTCCATAAGAATAAAAATACTTTCTCAATCATAAAGCCCCTGTCTCTGCCAGTTTCAGATCACACCTCACCTGCTACAGTCTATGCCTACAGAGTGAATGCAGGGAGATGTGCCTCTCCGAATCCACAATGCTGGTGCCTGGGATCTTTGCTGATGTTGTTTTTAGGAAAACAAGAAGCAAAAGACACAGCAGATGTAGCAAAAGCGTAGCCTCTTCCTAACCTTCACTGTCTATACCTCATGCTAGTGCATCTAATTAGCCAAATGCAAATTACATCCAGAACCTCAGCTGTAGTGGGGACTCCAGCATCTAGAGTGAAGGGAGTCACACTAAAACTGAGATGGAGTTGGGCAACAATCCAGCATCTACATTGGTAAAACATAGCAACAGGCCATATTATGGAGCATCCCATTCTATAGCAACAATAAAATACCTCTTTTAATCATTTTTATCCCTGCCTACTTCAAAGTAATTTTAAGAGGTTTATGCTAACTGTTCATAATCAGGCCCTTAGGGATTCAGGAAAAGTTAAAAATTTTCTGTGCTCTCTTTTATCATTTTAGGGGGAGTATAATATATTTGCTTCAAAAGAAATATGTTAAGCATCATCCTTCCAGGATATGCACATTCCCATAGTTTGGTGGTTTATCATCTTCAATTTTCACATCAATTCCATGAAGCAGTGTATCAGGGATAGTATTCAGCTGCATGTCACAAACATCCACTTAAAGTGTCTTGATCAAACACAGTGTTTATTTTCCAAACATTAAAGGTAGACTAAAGCTGGACAATCTGGGGCCACTGCAGAGACCTCGAGGCCTGCCTTTCTGCTCTTTCACCCTAAACTGTGGCCCTTCTCTTTTTGGATATAGATGGCTATTCTACTTCTAGACATTGTTAGCAACTTCCAGGATAGAAGGAGAGGAAGAACAAAGGTATGAGGCATCTAGCTACCTGGCTAGGTTTGCCCTGTTATTTGGTGGTGTTTACACAACCACCTTGTGACTTCTGCATGTATTTCATTAGTCCCAGAGGTGTCACAAAGCAACCTCTATCTGCCAGGAGCTGGAGGAACAAAAGACTGGTTTGTTTTGTTTTGTTTTGGTTTGACCAGGCCTATTGCCAAAATCAGAAATCTGTTAGTAGGAAGAAAGCTAGTGTGAATATTGGGCAGGTAACTAGCAGTATCTGCCTTGAATAGACATTATTTTTCTCATTTTACAATAAGGAAACCAGGTTTCAAAGAGGTTAAGTAACGTAATGCTAGCTCAATAGCTTGAGGTTTGAATTCATGCCTATGACTGCAAATTCCAAACTTTTTGATAAATATTTATTTTTAAAATGGTTGAAACTTAATTTTTTTTGACATGTTAAGAGGTAAATTGGATTATATAGGGGGGACAAAAAAGAAAAAACAATGCATTTGCTTAAGATTCCAGAGAGCAGAAGTAGGAGTGGGAATGAGAAGGCGGAAAAGGATGAGAGATTTTCTGTGGGAGTAGCACAATTCCGTGTTTTAAAAACAACAAAAACCCTATGCAGATAAGCAGCCTTAAAGATTATGGCATATTTCCAGGCTAGTTTTCCACTGCTGGGCAAAAATTTATTGCCTTGTGGCTGGAATTAATTCTGACCTGGTCAAACTCATTTTATTGGATAACTCTTTCTTAGTGCTTGAGAATTATAAGAGTTATTAACCAAGCTAACCCGAAAATCATCTCCAGTTGGTACATAGTATTTTTCAGAGTGATTCATTCGACTCTTATTTCCCCAAACTAGCATTTTCTTGCTTTCATTGAGAAAAGGAAAATGGTATGATATCTCTGAAAGGCAAGACCACTGGGAGTAGTGACAGAGATGGGGTTACTGGATGTTTCTTACAAGCTCCCAGGGATTCTGAGATTTGAAGGACATGCAGAAGACACCAAAAATAGGCAGTCAAAATCACTAGCTTAAAGAAGAGGGTGTGGTCCTATTTGAGAGTGTACTGGCACTGACAGTAGTTTACAAGAATGTGCAATTCAGTCAGAGAGCTCTGCAACAACCACTAATTGGTCTTTGGCACCTTGCAGCTTGTGGCTTTTTACCTAAGGGGATGGGATGGAGTCCTAACTTTGCTGTGTCCTCACCATGAACTTTGGGGATTTCCTTCCCTTAACTTTCTCACCTCCTTGAGCCTGGATGGCTCTTGGCACCAGCCATGCTAACAATCTGACAAAAAGGAATGGCTAAACCAATGTAGCCCAATCCCTGGTTCTATCTACTGAGCATATCTAATTCATCCCCAAATTGTCATTTGGGAACTACAAAAAGCAAATTAATCACACTCCTGTGAGTTTAAGCAGCAAGAGCAAGAAGCAGAGGTAAATAGCATAGAGATTGAACCTGAAAAGTACCGGGGGTAGGAAAACTGTGTAAAACATACCTGGGGTAAAGAATCTGCACAAATGTTAAATTTGATTGAAGGTTGGGAAAACAAAGAGTGGTTTCCTTGGAAGGTCACAGAATGCCCTGGTTCCTCTTGCTATTAATGCAGTTGTGAGGTATGCTTATGCAATCATTGACATTTAGCCTTGAAAGGGTGTGGCTTATAGGGCTTTGGCCAAGGTAAGTTCCCTTTGAGGATTTGGGGTCAGGGATTTTCATCTCCCAGGGGCCCAAGAAGCTGCCTAGAGGGGCTGCCTGGGAAGAAGAAGACACTTCTAGGTATCTGGAAATGTGCAGTTTGTAATCACTCTTCAGATTCCTTGCAACTAGAGAAAAGGAAGAATGTGAAATCAACAGGTTGTGCCCAGCAAAACTGAGATGGGGCAAAAGCACAAAGTGAGGTCTGTGGGGCAAGTTTCACCCACAGAATTATGCTCCTGCTCTGGAAGTGTGTTGAGAACTCCACAGGCTTTTATAGATACCTGTCATCAGAATCTAGGTACTGGCATTCAGCAAATATTTGTTGAAAGCAAGGGCCTAGTCCATTAATTACTCTAGTCTTCAAATTATAGTGTAAGCAACACGTGAAAAGCTTGTTTGAAAATGCAGATTTCCAAGCCTAGCCATTCAATACCTTGGGCTTGGGGCCTGGGGATCTGCACTATTATCAGGCAGCTCATTTGATTTGGGACCATTGGTTCTTGGACTCTTCTTGTTGCTTTGTAAAAACTAACCTTGGTCTCTTCAAAAGTTAGCACCCAATCAAAGTAGAGACTTGACTGGAAAATACAAACAAAATATTCTTTTGCCATCTCTTATTTGTTGTTTTTGATGGTGTTTTGTTACATAACTGAATTCTTCACTGCATATTTTTTTGGCCTATTTATGGAAGAATAGTAACTTAATCTGGAATTACAAACTATCAGAAGCAACACACTATCATTTTCACTTTTCCCTTTCTTCCTTTCTCCCTTTGTCTGTCTGTCTGTCTGTCTCTCTCTCTCTTTCTCTCTCTCTCTCTCTCTCTGTGTGTGTGTCTGTCTATGTCTCTGTCTCTTTCTTTGCCTTAATGATAGTCATGACTATCATTTGTTTTGCCCTGCTGTCTGAAAAATGCAAAGTAGGTGTTCAGTTGCAACTATCAGAAGCAACAATATGTAGATTCTGAATCTGACTTCTCCAGTAATTTGTCATTACTTACAGCAAAAGCCTAAGGGACCCTGCCTGTGTCTGCCTGAAAGAGGAAAAGAGGGACAGTTCAAGAGGGAGGTGATTTGCAAGTCATTCTTTCCTCTGAAAACTTCCTCTAAGCCTGGTGTGGTGGCCTGCACTTATATAACTACTCAGGAGGCTGAGGCAGGAGGATCTCTTTAGCCCAGCAGTCTGAGGTGCAGTGAGCCATGATTGTGCCACTGCATGCCAGTCTGGGCAACAGAGTGAGATCATACCTCTAAAAAAAAAAAGATTAATATTAAGCATTTGTTTTGGAACGTCAAAGAGTCACAATATTTATTAGCAGTGGCATTCAATTTTTTTGACCAAGACCATACTAAAAACATATTTCATGTCACAATTCAACATACACACATACATATGTGTGTTGTGTATGTGTTTATATGAGCACATATGGAAAATCGAAACAATTATCTTATGAAACATTACTTACCTTTACGATGTGAAATACACTGCTATTTTCTATGCTTGGCCCTTTCTTTGCTTTTCTTATCCTTCCCTTCTCCCTTCCTTCTCTCTCTCTCTCTGTGTGCGTGTGTGTGTCTGTCAATGTCTCTATCTCTTTCTTTTCCTTAATAATAGTCATGACACCATAAATGGTTTTGCCCTGCTGTTTGAAAAATGTGAAGTAGGTGTACAGTTCCAACAGTTTTGAGCAAGAAAAAAGAGGAGAGGAGCTGGAATTGGAAAACAAGTTTGTTCACTATTTTTTTTTTCTTTCTTTCTTAGTGACTCCCGTTAATTTATCCAAGTCTACCTTAGCTAAGATAGTATACGCATCCTACTTTTACTGTCTTAGAAGCTGATATTCCAAAGTAGTAGAAACGCTCAGTGGAATATATTGATAAATAAATGAGTCTGTACTTCTTACCAGCTTGACCTCCTCACTGTCTTGTATGTGACATGCTCATTTCTGTACAGATGTCTTTATCTCTTAACCTAGAATTCTAGCTACTCGCCAAATCATTCTCTTTGCCTACTCCTCTTACTTCCAGGACCACCAGTAGAGGTTTGCTCTGACTTTTCTAGATCTTGAAGGCTACCAAAGGTATAAGGGAGAACACTTCATTTCCTAGAGTAGTGCTCAGTCAGGTGCAATCTACATCAAAGGAAAGATAAGCGATGCTGTTGTTTTTCAATCAAAGCTGTTATTTTCATAACTTGCAAATGAACTAAAGATTCCAAGGACTCAAGGTCCTCACAATCAGCTTTCCTCATCCAACAAGCAAGCTTCAGTTTCATTGTAGCGTTTTTATTGTGTGCAGTAAAAACATTCAAAATTTTGTTTGCTGTTGTTGATCTGTTTGGTTTTGAAAAAAAAAAATTAACAAATAAGCCAATTTTCTGAGTTTTTTTCATCACAGAGGAGAAATATTCACCTTAGAACTACCTTTGTTGTGGCATCTTTCCACCTCCCTAAAGAAAAATAGCCATCCGGTCCAGATTGCAAGTGCTACTCAGTATCCTTCTCACATATATCTTACTAAAAATGTTTTCACTGACTTTTTCTTTATTTAACTATCAAGCACTTGGCAAATTAATCTCTTGCAAGACATCTTCATTATAAATATTATTTTAATGACAAAATTATTAACCTGTAAATTTTTATCTAGCTGTAAGCAATTAGTTTTTATCTTAGTTCATTTCAGTATGCTATTGTCATTCACTGAATGCCTGAGAACAGGGAATCTATCAAAAATAATTGAGATCATGTCAAAAGGACGCAAGCACTAATTCGAAAGGGCATGCATTGGCTAAGATGTGGTAAAGGAGCATTAAAAAGGTAATAATAATGATAGCAATACACTGATGCACACCAAATATGTAAAAATCCATGAGTTCATAAAGATGTTCCAAAAAAGAAAGTAATTAACCACCTCTGGAGTGTGCTAGATGAATTAATATATTCTGAAAATCACTAAAGAAAAAGTGAAATATTAAATTTCATTGCTTGATGATATTTTTAGTACATATTTGCAGCCTCTGTGTTACCAAAGTGGATTTGGTCATATTCATAATGTAAGGCTTCAACACATTTTCCTATGATGTGAGCTTTGCCTGCTAAGATGATTCTGAAACTAACTTTGTCCGATTTTGCTTTTTCTATAATTTCATATGAATGAAATCATTCAGTGTGGTCTTTTTTATTTGGCTTCTTTCATACAGCACTTTGTTTTTGATATTCATCCATGTAGGAAAATTTCTTCCTTTTTATTGCTGAGTAGTACTCCACTGTATGTGTTCATCACAATTTGCTTACCCATTCACTAGCACTTTTCCTGCATCTGCTGAAAGGATTGTTTTTGCCCTTTATTCTATTAATTCTGCCAATTACATTGATTCATTCTCAGATTTTAAAAAAGCAGCTTTGCATTCCCAAGATAAGCCCCACAGGTCATGATGTATTGTCCCTTTAAATGTTGAGTTTCATTTAGTAAAATCTTGTTCACGGCTTTTGTGTCTATGTTTATGAGCGATATTGGTCTGTAAGTCTCTTTTCTTTTGAAGTCTTTCACTGGTTTTGGTATCAGAGTAAATCTGTTCTCATAAAATGAATTCAGAAATACTTTTGCAATGCTCATTTTATGCCTTGCAGAACTTTGAGAAACATTATGCATAAAGTGTAACATGACAGGTGTCATTCAAATATATGTTTCAAATATAAAATATTCAGTTTTTACCTTGTTATTTCTTTTCCTAATTTCCATAACAAGCATGTCCTATTCGTCTTCACATCTAGTTTGAAGTTGGTTGAATTAGTGAGTGATTTATAATCACAGATTTTAGAAAATTAGAGCTAAGTGATTTTAGGGACTATTGTCACTATATATCTAGAGGGGGAAATTGAGGCCTTTAGAGGTTGCCACGCTCTTCCAGAACAGAGTACCTTCCCACGCTTTACAGGTTCCCATCATGTAACATTCACTAAAAGCCTTTATGGGTAGGAAATGTATGAAGTAATTGCTTTGTATATATTTACATTATAAAGTTTACGTATTCATTCTTACTCTTTTTCCTTCCTATGAAGGCACACACTGTTCTTATTCTTACAATCTCAAAGAGAGAGCAGCGAAACAATGAAACTTCAGGGTTGTGTGGCCTGGAGGCTACTAGTTGAACTGGGCATGCTCAGTCGCCAGGCAGATTTTTTTCGGTGAAGTGGAAACTACAACAGCGCGTACAGCGCGCGGAGGTGGGCGTGCCCTCGTGGAAATTAGAACGTTGCCTCAGCCAATGGGGCCTCGCAGCTGGCTGGCGGGGCTCCTCATTGGAGCAGCAGGGAGGCTAGCACAGGGCCCCCGGAGGGAGCCGCGGAGGTGCAGGTCGAAGAGGCCGCGCTACGTCGTGCCCTGCGCGTGAGCAGCTGCAGCGGCAGAGGCAGCATCCAGCGGCGGCGCCAGCAGTTCCAGCCCGTTGCTTTACTTTTTGCTTCACCGACATAGTCATTATGCCGAAGAGAAAGGTAAGTCTTACCAAAAAAGATTTCAAAAGCCTTCAAATTGTGCTTACAGTAAATCCTGGCATTGCAATGGCTCGCGCAGAACGCGCGCGGTGGTAACCCGGGGATTGGGAATCTCTTTGCTCCTCCACGCTTGTTTTTAGATGCCTGTTGCAGACGTTCCTCTCTCCCTCTCTCCCCCGCCCCTCCGCCCCGTCCTCATGGATCTCTTAATGTTACTTTCTCTCCAGTGACGCGGTTTCCCCTCTTTTTGAACTCATTCACGCCGGAATGTTTTCCACCCCCAACAACAAGAAGCAAAAGCGGCTTTCCATTCCAAAAGGGAGTTTCCTCTTTGCAAACTGCCAGGTTGCGAATTAGTGTGAAGGGAAAACAGCGAGAGGAGAAAAACAAGTACAAGCGTATGGAGAGGGAAGAAAATAAATCAGGCAAATGTTGAGATTATTCCCATGCGGCTGTGCCCGTGGGCTAGGTGCGCCGCGGTGGCTTCGAGGCTAAGGGAGAGAGAAAGCCATGTTTAAAATAGCGCTCACCCTCCTGCTCGCCTCCGCGGCAGACCCGTATGTACCAACTCCAGTGTCAATCAGGGCTGGGGCCGGCGAGGCGGGGCCTGGCGGCCTGGCGGCCTGGACCTACCCGCAGTTCGGGGCGGGAGCAGCGGAGTTGGCAGCGTGGAAGACGGGACGGCGCCGGGGCGTCCAGTATGGCTCGTCCAAGGTCAGGGGGCTACCAGGTCCTCCCCAGCGACTGGAACTCACGCTCAGTTGGGGAAGGCGGCGTCAGCGCGCTATCCGCCTCTCTGCGCGTATAGCGAACTGGAGTCATTTTTGTCTTGTCTTCTGCTCCTTGCGGACTGTCCCCTTCTGCGCAGTCCCCGGACACCAACTACCACATTCGGGGACTCAAATCTCCCTCGGGGTGGGGCTTCGACTTGTCCCAGGAAGGGGAGAGAAGGCTTTCCTCCTCCCTGAGAAACCAGTGTGTGATGGCTGGTTCCTAAGCAAGTGCTTTGCACCTTCCCACCGCCAGCCTCAATGTTTCCAACAGTGTCAACCAGTGTGGGTATTAAATTTGAAGCAAAATTACACCTAGTATCCTGCTTTATCGAAGAACATGGACTAATTTGTGTGTAAGAGTGACTGCTTTATTTTAAAATACTGAAGTTTTAAAAATTCAAAAGCTTTTCCCTTCTTATATGTTATTACTAAGAATTGGGTGGAAACTTGTCTCCTACCCCACTTTTTAAAAATGATAATAATTGGAAGTGTTCAAAAGTCGTAGAGTTTGTTGTGCACATACTGTGTGCCTCACGCTGTGCACAATTTGACTTGCATTATCTCATTTAATCCTGAAAATAGCTTGAGTGGTGTTACCCCATTCAGCTGGAACTTAAAGACATAAATTGCCCTGCATCTCACCAACCAATAACTACTAGTAAAGATTTAATCAGATGCTATAGATGCCAAAGTCTTATTCTCACCCATATCGTACTCATTTACGAAAGGGTGGGTCAAGAGGAATTAAGGAAATCCAAAGGTACTCCCAGTTTAAGAAGACAGATGGCATATTAAGAGCACTAATACTTGAGATTTATTATTTAAACTTAATTTTTATGAAGGTATTTTCTAGCCCTGTTTTATTAGAATTAGGATATTAAGTGATGTCACCATTTTCAGCATTTTGACTGATGGTTAATGATGGATTGGAAATTCTAGTAGAGACAAAGGAACTAATCATCAAGATATGGGTTACAGAGTAAGTGAACTGGGGGCCATCTTTTTTTCCTGGGAATTTTAAACAAATGTTTACATAAACAGTAGGTTAGGTGTGCACACTTTATGTATAATGAACCCTGACTATGAAACCCTTCCTTGCTGTTTATTCAAGGGCCAGAGTTGCTGAAACCATTATTCTTACTTCCCCTGTCTACCTCTCTCAAGCAGACAGAGGGAAGGAAAAAGCAAACAAACAAAAAACAGTAAAATAACAATTATGGTTTTGTTTCCCTGGAAGGCAGGGAACCCCCCATGCATAAGCTAGCCAATGGTCCTGAGACTAGGGGCAAAACTGTACAGGCACCTGTGTGTCATCCCTCAGGACGTCAGAGTGTTCTCCAGTGATGGAAAATCTCTCCTTGATTAATAGGAAGACTTTCCATCTATACCTGAAGCCTAATGACCTCAGTTGGTACCTGGGCAGGAACAACCTCAGATTAAACACAGCTATCATGGCCATCCCATCTACCAGTCAAATCTTAGAGCAGCCTCATGGAATCCTGAAGTTCAGTGGAACTTATGTGGGGAACCACTGTCATTAGGTAAAGCCTGCTTAGATACAAAAAAGAACTGGAGACAATCCATGCATAGCTCTTCAAGATCTTTAAAGTTGGGGTAACTGCCAAAGCGTTTACATACTACACAGTATTTTTCTTGATTGCTTGTAGAGCAGACAATTCTTTAGAAACTGTCTAAAGAAACAATATAATAAGCCTTAAAAATGTCCCCATAGTACTTTTTTTGCCTTCTTAGCTCCTTGTATCAACTTTCCCTAGAAATCAAGAAATGTTATTTAATGAACATCTGAGTAAGCTGTTCTGCAGAGCAAGAAGTGGTACAAAGTAAAGTCAGTGAAAATATCTGGAATCTTGCCCTGTTGTAATACTGTAGGGACATTACAATTTTTGCCTCTCTTGGAACTTGTGTTTACTTCAATGAGGTGATAAGACTAGCAGCACAAAACAGTTGAATAACATTAGAACTGTGTCTATGTTCCAGAATGTGTAGTTACAGATTCCACAACCAGTAGGATACATAAGGAAAGTTCACTTTAGGCTAGTCTTAAAAAGTGTAGGCAGGACTCAAATATACAAAAGAAGTCAGAGTCATTTTTTGTTACCAGGTATTTAAATGTGTCTCCTGATTGTATCTTAACATGACCAGGCCTCAGTTTGGCAACTTCAGGGCTGCAATATCATTTCAATTAATATTAAAATGTTCTTATGGCATTTCTTTGTAAGTTTTATGTGTACCTTTGTGTGTGATAGTCATAGCTACATTAAGCCAAATGGTTTTTTATAAATGCTATAGTATTTTGTGAAGTAATAAGCACTTAGTGAAGAGTTCTTCAGTGCATATTAATCTGTAAGTTTGCGAGATATAAATGTCAGTTTCCTGTATTTATTAGGTAATGGGTGGTGGGTGAGTGAAATTACAGGGGAATTGATAACATTCATGGACTCAGTGGTGAGACAATGAGTGATGGAGTTCTCGACTGTTCTGGCCAGACATCCGCAAATGCCCGCAGTGGTCATGTTGTTATGTGATGATTTGATGTTCAACAGAGACATGAGCCAGCGAGGCCTAGAATCACAGTCTTGGCATGGTTAGCAACAGGAAACACGCTTACATCTTTCTTTTTATTAATATTTTCCTGTTCCTTATCACTAGAACTATTTAAAATGTCTAGTGTATCACATCAGAAATTCTCTAATGAGGCAGTTTTCCATGAATGGAGCATGTAAACAACCATGTCTCTTGACACTTAAAGGTTTAAGGAAGGAAAGCCCATCTGCCTGTAGCTTTGAAATTCAAAATTAGGTTTTTATCTGTTTCTTTAAAATGGAAGGCCCAGTAGCAGTAGCATTGGGCTTATTAGCACAGTGGATGCTTAACTAACCATGATCAAGGTTTGTGATAGTTAATTTTGAAATTAATATTACTTGTCATAACACCAAAAACAGAAACTGTAAATGAAAACACAGACAAATTTGGCTACATGAAATATTTCAATATGAAAAAACTTAACAAAATTTTTAAATTTATAAAAAACTGGGAAAAAATATTTGTACCACATATCACTGAAAAATGTTTGCTATTTTAAAAAGATAGTATTTCACATTTCCTTATAGAAAAGATGTATATCTTTAGAGGAAAATAAGACTCAAGTAGACAAAAATGCTTAGTTTTACTAGAAATCAAAGAAATGTACATTATTAAGAATAATGAGACATAATTTTTAAAATAACCAATCTGGTTTAAAAAAAGATTAAAAGTACCTACTGGCTAGTGCTGAGGGATATAGACACTCAGCACTCTCAATTATGAGAATATAATTTCCTTTAAAACGTTTATTGAATATAATCTACTTACTATAAAGTCCATTCATCCATTCAAAGTATACAATTCGGTGATTTTTAGTAAAGTATAGAGTTGTGCAACTATTATCATAATCTAGTTTTGAGACATTTCCATCATTCCACAAAGGTCCTTCATGGAGTTTATAGCCAATCCCCACTCCCAGCCTGGCCCCAGGCACTAATGTACTTTTGCTGTGTGTAGATTTGCCTTTTCTGGAAATTTTATATGAAAGAAATGATACAATATGTAGTCTTTTGTGACTGATTTTTTCACTCAGCATGATGTTTTTGAGATTAGTTTGTGTTGTAGCATGTGTCAGTACATCATCCTTTTTTATTGTCCAGTAGTATTCCATTGTATGGATATACTAGTTTTTGTTTATCCTTTCACAAGTTGGTGGACATTTGGATTGTTCCGGGTTTGGATTATTATAAATAATGCTGCTGTGAATATTTGTAAATAAGTTATTGCATGGACATATATTTTCGTTTTTCTTGGGAAGATTTCTAAGAGTTGAAGTGGTGGTTGGTATGAAAGTCTATGTTTAACATTTTAAGGAACCTCCAAACTGTTTTCCAAAGTGTGTGAGTTTTAGTTTCAGCATACTTGTTCATACTTGGTATTGTTGATTTTTTGCTTATAGAGATTCTAATGAATTTTAATTTATATTTCTGTAATAACTACTGACAATAAGCATCTTTTCATGTGTTTACTAGCATAATGTGTATCATATGTGAAATGTCTATTCAGATATTTTGCCCATTTTTAATTGGCTTGTCTTATTATTGAAAGAGTTCTTTATAAGTCTGAGATACAAGTCTCTTATCAGATATATGATTCATAGATATATTCTCCCAGTTTGTGACTTAAAAATATTTTTTTTTCTTAGTGATGTCTTTTGAAGAACAAAAGTTTTTAATTTTGATGAAATCCATTTAGTGTTACATCTAATAAATCTTTGCCTAATTCAAGCTTACGTATATTTTCTCCTAGAGGTTTTATACTTTTCACTCTTATATTTAGGTATGTTATCCATTGTGAGTTAATTTTGTGTATCGTATGACATAAGGGTTTAAATTCTTTTTTTGCTGGTAGAAATCCAATTATCTCAGCACCATTTGTTGAAAAGACCATCCTTTCTCCACTGAATTGCCTATGTACTTTTGTTGAAGCTCCTTCATAAATGTAAAACTTTATTTCTGGACACTCAATTGTGTTCTATGGCCTGTATGTCTTTTCTTATATTAATCCTACACTATCTTGGCTAGGTGCAGTGACTCACACCTGTAATCCCAACAACTTGAGAGGCTGAGGCAGGAGGATCACTTGAGGTCAGGAGTTTGAGACCAGCTTGGGCAACATAGCGAGACGTCATCTCTACAAAAAATTTTAAAACTACACTATCTTAGTATCTTGATTATTATGGTTTTATAGTAAGATTTTAAATCTGGTAATGTCAGTCTTTCACTTTTTGTCATTTTTTCCCCAAATTGTTTCTAGCTATTCGATCTTTTAAGTTTTCATGTAAATTTTAGAATCACCTTATACATTTCTACAAAAAAAAAGAAAAAAAGCCTGCCATTGTTTTGATAGAGATTGAATTGAATCTATAAATCAGTTAGGAAAGAATTGCTTTCTTAGCAATATTGAGTTTCCTAGTCTGAATATGAAAGAGCCTGACATCCATAAATGCTTGCTGCATTTGATTGAGTTAAATATTGATATGGAATCTATATTTGAGTAAAGGCTCCAAAATGGTAGGGCTGTACATTTAATTATTCATTCAGTCCATGTTAAACATTCATTGGGCATCACCTTTATGCAAGATACCATCACCTTGGGAAATTAAATGAAAAATTACTGTTTTTTTCAACCCGAATGAGTAAATGCCCTTGTATTTAAGGATTTTTCAGTCTGATGGGATAGGTAGAGCACATACACAAGTATTTGTAATTCATGCCAGAAAGTGATAATGAGCCACAAGAGAAGCTATGAGCTGTGAGCATTCAAAGGTTTGTCCAGGCTGAATGTCCAAAGTAGAAACACTGAGAAAGAGTGTTGTTTGATTTAAAAGGTTGGGGGTTATATCTTTTAACCACCCTGTTGTGTTTAAGAAGTTGTCTGGAGGCCGGGCGCGGTGGCTAAAGCCTGTAATCCCAGCACTTTGGGAGGCCGAGACGGGCGGATTAGAAGGTCAGGAGATCGAGACCATCTTGGCTAACACGGTGAAACCCCGTCTCTACTAAAAAAAAGTACAAAAAACTAGCCGCGCGAGGTGGCAGGCGCCTGTAGTCCCAGCTACTCGGGAGGCTGAGGCAGGAGAATGGCGTAAACCCGGAAGGCGGAGCTTGCAGTGAGCTGAGATCCGGCCACTGCACTCCAGCCTGGGCGACAGAGCGAGACTCCGTCTCAAAAAAAAAAAAAAAGAGAGAGTTGCTATTTATTTCAGTTCATTCAAAGTCTTCTAAAGAAGCGTTTTTTGTTACTACTTTTATGTTGAACAGTAAAATACCATTTACAAAAGACATTAGTAGCCTGCAGTGACCTTAATCAATGTAATTTGAGTTTATAGAAATCACCTGTTGGAATTGACAAGCCAAGCAGGGGAGCATATGGAAAATAAATTTAACATAAGTTTGATTATTAATCCCATGAAGGGACCTCTCAATTCCAAGTATTGGATATTTAAAGATTACTTTAAAAGCAATGCAGTAATAGAGGATCCCATACATACAACTACAGGATCAATGAAAAACAACCAAGCCGTTGTTAAACATGGCTTGGTGGTTTTGAGTAAAACTTCCAGTGTCTGTTTCATGTGTCATAGAAGTATTTGAATTTCAGGAGACTGCCTTTTAACTCAAGAACCTTATAAGAATTTCACGTACAGTACCATCATTTGTGGAGAGAATTAACCTTGTGTTACGTAGTTTTGTGTTCGTTTTAGCTGAAGAGTGACAGTTAGGTATAGGCACATTTCAGACCTTTCTCTTGGTGTGTTATTTGAATTTTTTGGTCCCAGAGTGGTTTTCTTGTTAACCAATTTAATACTGGACTGCTTTTTTCTCCTTCAAGAGTTCTGAGTCCAGTGCCTTCATTATCAGTACAAATGAAACAGTTGTACTACATGTCTTGTTCAGAAGAGGAGGCAATATAAACCAGATTGATATAACATTGAAGAAATAGAAAAAATGCTGAGTAAACGTAGTTATGTAATTTGTGTTAGGGAATAGATATGGTACTATTTAACTGGGTTTAATACAGCAGGTTTGCTTCTAGTCTTTTTCTTCCCCCCAGTATGGATATTTTTATTTGGAAAAAATGTAAATACAGAGAAATCCAGGAAATAATATAACATACCTATTTACCAATCACTGAGAATTCACAAATTGGAATCTTTTAAAAATCATTGTTCATTTCAGGCCTTTCTAGAAAATAAAATAAATTATTAAAGATAAAGTTCAGTTTCCTTTGAAACATCCCCTTCGTTCTTTTTCCTTGTCAACCCTCCCAAAGATAACCATCATCACGAATTTGTTGTGTATTATTCCAGTTCTTGTTTTTATACCTTTATGTTACATCCATCTATCCACCCATAATACTGATTTGTGCATGTTCTAAAATTTGTATAAGTGGAGGGGCATGGTGGCTCACACCTGTAATCTCAACACTTTGGGAGGCCAAAGTGGGTGGATCACCTGAGGTCAGGAGTTCGAGACCAACCTGACCAACATGATGAAACCCCATCTCTACTAAAAATACAAAAATAGCCAGGTGTGGTGGTGTGCGCCTGTAATTCCAGCTACTGTGGAGGCTGAGGCAGGAGAATTGCTTGAACCCAAGAGGTGGAGGTTGCAGTGAGCCAAGATCGCACCATTGCACTCCGGCTTGGGTGACAGAGCGAGACTTCGTCTCAAAAAAAAAAAAAGAAATTTGTAGAAGTGTAGTCCTGTTGTATACTCTGTTTCTTCACTCTGTCACTTGACATTATAATGGAAGGGTATACTATGTCTAGGTATATTGTGATTGCTGATATATTTGGACTTTTTATGTTTTCTGTCCTTTGTTTTCCTTTGTTCTTTACTTTTCTGCTTTTTATTGGTAAATATGTTTTGTTCCACCCCTCCTGATTTGGAAGTTTATAGATCCTATTTCTGTTCTTACATTTTTTAATGGTAACTTTAAATTTTATTTTAACAAAGTCTAAAATTACTCTCTATATGTATCATCCTCCAGAACAAAACCAGGAGCATAGTATCCTTTAACTTCTTACCTACCGACCCCACTTCTATCTTTCATGATTGTTATTGTCTAAAGCTGTGCTATATGGTAGCCATTAGCTGCATGAGTTTATTAAACACTTAAGAATGAGGAACTGAATTTTTTATTTAATTTTAATCAATTTAAGTTTAAAAACTGATATTAGAATCAGCGATTGGTAAATTATAAATGTTTGGAACAACCTGGGTGAAACTACTATAAATTTTATGAATTCTAAATACAGATTAGATGTTCCTGATAAAAATTTAGCATTTGAATAAAGATGTGCTCTAAGTATAAAATGAACACCAGATTTTAAAGATTTAGTACAAAAAAGTCTGAAATGTCACATTAATCTTTTTTTTTTTGCATTAATTACAGGGTGAAACAATAAAGTTTTAGATATATTCAGTTAAATAACATTAAAATTAATTTCACCTGTTTTCATGCTTTTTTTAATGTGGCAATTAGAAAATCTAAAATTATATGTTGTATTTCTCTGTAGGACAGAACTGCTCTAGAATTTCTATTGAAACTTAAAAGCGCAATAGGTAATGTTATCTACAATTAGTATAGTTAATTAGACTTATTAGTATATTTTTTACATTTTTTTCTTACATACTTTTCCTTCCTTCTAGATTTGGTTTTCTTATTACTAAATTTGATCCTTTAGTAATAGATTCTTGTTGAAAGACAGACTTTGTTGGAAGTGAACTCTCCTTATGTTTATATTCTGAAATGGCTTTATTTTGCCATCACTCCTGAATGATAGCTAGGTATAGAATTCTAGGTTGACAGTTTTCCTCAACTCCTTGAATAGTACTCTATATTTTCATACATTTGTTGTTGTTGAAGTAATTCTTTATAGGTAATCGGTCTTAACTCTGATAACTTTAAGGATTTTTCTTATTTTCCTTGATGCTTTGTAGTTTTATTATAATATATCCTGCTGTATTGTCTTGTTTGTTTTGATTTGTTTTCACTTTGTTCCTTGGTGTGAGTATTCAAATCGGAGAGTCAAGACTTTACTTTGGGAATATAGTCATTATGTCTTTTCCTTCCTACTGATAACCTCTTTCTCTGCTTCTGAAATGCCTATCAGATGGTTATGGAGCTTCTCAATTAACCACGTCACCTAACCTCTCTTTTGTTCGTCCTTTTGTTGTTCTTTGTTGCATTCTGGGTTAATTCCTCAGCAGTCTATGGCAGTTCCTGCTGTGTCTGGTCTAGAGTTTATCCATGTTTTGAGTTTTTTATTTCAATGAACCTGCTTTTATTTGCTTCACATTTTCTATTTTGTATGAATCAAAAACATTTTAATATAAAACATGCATATGTAGTATCTAAATAAATATGATTTACATAATAATAAACCAGCATCTAGCTTAAGAAATATACCTCTTACCAATGACTTTGTCTTTCCCAGTCAAATTACCCTCCCTTTCCTCAGCAAAAGGTAACCTCTGTCATGATTTTGCAGTTATCATTTTTATGCTTTTCTTTATAGACTTTCCTTGTATTTGTATTTTCAAATTTTATTTAAAATCATGCCATGACTTCCCTTTTTTGCCCAACATTATGTTTGTGCGATTCATCTCTGTTGATGTGCATACACATAGTACATTTGTGTTCACTGCTACATATTATTTTATTATATACCACAGTGTATATATCCTCCTGATGACATATATTTAGGTTGTTTCGACTTTTTAATTTTAGCTAAGTATGTATTTTTTCAACATCCTTTTATTTTCATGCTTTCTATATCCTTGAGTTTTTGGTGTCTCTTTTAAGTATCATATTGTTGTATAAGTGTTAGTTACCTATATTGTGTATTATTTTTAAGTCGTAAAATCTGATTGAGCAAGCATTCTTTCCCTCCCCACTCCCCATTGTTTTCCTTCTTGGGGTGTGCCAGAGGGGATGAGAAACAAAGCTTAGGGCTGGTGCAGGGTGAGAGAACATACAGGAGTATCCTTACATAAGCAGCTTCCTTAAAAGACACAAGAAACTAACAACAGAAAGTTAAAACATCTCTTGCAGAGGTGGATATGTGCATGAGACCTTTTTATTTGACCATGATTTGGGCCCTCTTGACCATTCTTGGTTCAAACTGGATTAGTGTAAGCCTATTGTGTCTTGGGGAATGGAGCAAGAGCTCCCTTTGCCTTCGCAGTCCCTGCATCCCATCTAACTCTCCTCATCTTTCACATCCACCTGCCAGAAGGTTGAAGTACATCTGAGATCCCCTATATCCACCCCCAACCTTTTGTTTCCCCCTTTTCTTTGTTTTTATTCCTCGCAATCCCTTGGCACAAAAAGCTTTGGGTTTCTGTTTTAATCCCTTAAAACCACGCTCTCTTTCTTCCTGTGTCCGGCCTGTGGCTTAGTGTTAATTGATAGAGAGGGTTATGTGATAAGACAGCTTATAATGGTAGGTCTTTCCAAAATAGTCTACCTGTTACTCAGTGCAACAAAAACAGATAACCAGTTTGCAGGGAATCTGGATGTAAGGAAATGTGATCAACTTTAAGACTCTGTTGAATATAGTTTCATACTGTATAATTCAGAAGACTAAAGATCTTTTTTATCGCATAACCTCTGTATAACAATTTACAGTTTATGAAATGCTTTCTCCAGTATCTCACTTGATCATAAGCAGTACCCTTTGAGTTAGCTGTCATTATCATCTATCATGGATGAAGGAGACTGAGCCACTGTGATCAAATCACTGTCCCAGATCATACAGCTTCTAGGTAGAGAGCCAAGATTCCAGCCAGGTGTCTTGAGCTCACATCCAGCATTCATACCATTGTATCACACTGATCCCCGGTAAAGATGGATTGTTCCTGACTGCAGATGTATTAAATGCTTGTTAATAGAAAGCCGTTGTGGGAGATTGCCAGAGAAACCAGCTTTGCTAGCTCTTCACATCCAAAGCCTTATGTTCATTCATCTGAAGGCATTCACATTTTCAGTGTACCTGCTTTTTTTATGCAGTGCCTTTCCAAGTTTCTCTATTTTGAATAATTTGCATCCCATACAAACATTATTAGGTCAGTGTTTAGAGATTGAACTCCATCATATTGCCTGTCACTAATCCACTGCATAGAAAAATATGAAAATAATGTCATTAACATCAGTTTTTCTTACAATAGCTATGTAGTGCTGTGTTAACTGCCTATCAATTGCAGGTAAAGAGTACCCTAGACTGAAATCTACTGAGTGACCTGACAGGTCTGAATGAAAGCCCAGCACTCCTAGACAACCAAGGATCTGTTGTAGCCAGAAGGGTTAAGTTTGTAGCCATGGAAGTGAGCAAAGACCAGTGGTCCACCTAGGAATTATCTTCGTATGCTCAGACTAAGATTTTGCCACAACTGACTGATTAACACAAGATCAATGAATGAAATATTCCTGTGCAAGAGAGTGGGGAACAAAAAAGAGAAAACTGTTTCTTCATAATGGAGAAGGTTCCATGGAGGAGGGGAGATGGTTGATTTGGAAACAAGAGAGAAATCCATGACATGTGAGGTTCTGGAAAGAGGGCATATGATAGGCTATGGGTAACAGGCAGCTCTAGGTAATAGAGAAACGTCCTTGGGTCCTTAGCCTTGAAGAAAAGCTTTTGTCTTTCCTAAAGACTTTTATGTATACTTAGGACTTTTGTTTTGCATACTTTTTTTATGACCTAAGTTTTTTAATTTAGCATTATTTTATGTGGACTTTTCATGTATTCACATTGCCTAACTTTTTAATGCCATTCACTGTTACATAAATATGCAAATAATAGTTTACTTAATCATTTCTCTATTATTTACTGATAGATGAATTGCTTCCACTTATTCCATATTAGAAATAGTACAAATAAAGCCATATTTTTATGAAGAGTTTCTTTTTTTGAGTCCGGGTTCCAAAATTGAAATTACTAGGTCATATTAGTTCTCTGTGTCTTTTTCATATTGCTAAGTTGTTCTTTGAAATGATTATATTAATTTACAGTGTCACTAGCCTCAAACAGTAGGTTTTATGATCTCTTGAATTTTGTTCTCATTTTATCAGATGAGGCATTACCACATAGCTGTTTTATTTTGCTGAGCCAAACATCGTGTCAAATGTCAGTTTGCTATTTGTATTTTTTTCTAACGGGTGCTCTATTCAGATCAGCAGCCTATTTGTGCCATAGAGACTGAGTATTCACTTTCCAACTTCATGTAGTTTTAAAATGTTAGTTTTCTAATTAGTTTGTTTTAATATTATTTAATAACTCTTAGCCAATAAAAAATATTGGGACATGTGGAGTGTCCAATAAATCCAAAGTATATTTTACTTTAAAAATAAAGAAAATATAAAGTATGTTTTTTCCCATAGTATACACATCCTGTAAAGGAGTCGGATTTGAGCTGTCACAAGAGGAGGCAGGTGCCGCCCCAGGGGATGGATCAAAACCTGGAAATAAATCAGCTGTGGGTGGCACGTAGCCTGGCTGTCATGCCGAGGCTGGGAGTTTAGTAGAGATACTGGAGCTGATAATGGAAAAATAGTAATCTATGATAAATTTGTCAGTTCATATCAAGAAATGGGCTAGAAATCAAGGCTAGGCAAGGATGGGATGAAAATGTGCTTTTGTGGTTGGCCTGGGCTTTACCAGCATCCTGCCCTTATCTTAAAGGAATGGAGTGACTGGAACAAGCAAGTGGAACAAGAGGGTGGCTCCCAGGCATTCCTGCCACTGACCTCTGGCCCCTGTTCTTTAACTGGAATCGTCAAAGATAAATGAAAGTCGCTTAGGGTGAATGCACATTGAGAACAGGGAATCGCATCATTCTTTCACCGTTTCTGCTTTAAAAGTCGAGCAGTTACACATCTATCTACCGTGTGTGTGCATGCATGCACATAGGTGTGTACGAGACATACCCTGTTGTAACTTAGTTTTTCTCTGTAAAAAAATCTGTTGGCTTATCTTGTCCTGGGAATGAGGTAACTTTTTAAAAACATTTTTCTGATGTGTGTTTTACAATTTAAATACAATTCACTGAAATGTTTTCTTTCTAGTCTCCAGAGAATACAGAGGGCAAAGATGGATCCAAAGTAACTAAACAGGAGGTAAGTATATCTTTGACGTCCTATATTTAATTATTTGCATTAAAATGTTTAATATCGTTAGGATTGTCTGCATCTGAATGAACTGCGGACAGTCATATGAACAAAGTTTAATATGAATGAACAAGGTTGTTAAGACTACATAAAACAGCGATAAGTGTCTATATGTAGTCTCGCTTGGCCTAGGTATGTTTCAGTTGGATATATTGATGAGGCATTTTCCACTTACTGTGTTGTTTATATTTCTACCTGTCAGCCCTGCTTTCCATTAAAGCAGATACTGAGAATTCCTTCTGGGCAAAGAGTAATATAGTAGGTAAATTCATCAAGGAGAACAAAGTCTGCCTTTCACAGCAAGAAAATGAAAGACTGTAGATCTCATAAATTCTATGCTCCAATGAGTAGATTATAAATCAGTTTTTAGGTTCTGAATATTTTGCCTGAGAAGGAGCATCTCTAAAATCAAAAACTATAGGCCAGGCACAGTGGCTCACGCCTGTAATCCCAGCACTTTGGGAGGCTGAGGCACGCGGATGATGAGGTCAGGAGATAGAGACCATCCTGGCTAACACAGTGAAACCCCATCTCTACTGAAACTATAAAAATTTAGCCAGGTGTGGTGGCGGGTGTCTGTAGTCCCAGCTACCCGGGAGGCTGAGACAGGAGAATGGCATGAACCCTGGAGGCAGAGGTTGCAGTGAGCCGAGATCGCACCCCTGCACTCCAGCCTGGGCAACAGAGTGAGACTCCATCTAAAAAACAAACAAACAAACAAAAAAAACTATAGAGGGATATACAATGTGTCAAAATATTAAAGCTTTTTTTTTTTTTAATTGGGAACACTCTTAGGATATTAGGATAATTAATTAGGCAATGATTCAAAGATGTTTTGTATTAAAATTCAGAAACCTCCAAAAGTCCAGAAACTTGGAAGAGATTCTTGGATTTGACCCTCTGTGGTTATTATCATGAACCTCTAAGAAAAGATGGGCGAAATAGTAGGAAATGAGATATAACTTTGATGGCAACCATTCCCTTTGCACAGAGCTTTAGAATAGGTGGAAAACTGCAGCTATTACCCTTGAACTTATCAACTAAAAGGGGTCATGAGTGAGACAAAAACAATATCTAGTTACAGGTTATTTGATTGGGTGATTCATAATGTGGTTAATAATTCAGAGGAGTTTATCATGATACCAAAACCCCTGCACAAGATTTGTACAAGGAAATTCATTCTGCCAAGTGGAAAATCTTCAACAGAACCTATAAAGAAATAAGTTAAAAGCAAAACAAACAAAACTGTCTGTCCCCATGATCCATGTACCGAGCATTCACTGTTTAACAGAGTTTGGAATAATCATGAAGTTTTTTATCCAAAGCAGAGTCACCACACACATGTGAGAACCAACCAAAAAATGATAAGAACTAACCAAAAAGTGATAAATGCTTGAATTTTCTTGGGAAATGGCAAAATGTGATTTTTAGAACAGTTGGCTAAGTATAACTAACCTTAATGTTTTTAAGATTTGGATGCCAAAACAAAAGCATTTGGGTTTTTCCTTAGGGACTGGCATTTAAATTGATTTGTCAGTCAGAAAACCTAGGAACACCATGGCACCCAGTAATCTTTGATTGTCTTCCCAATTCCACTACACCAAAAGCAAATCAAGCTGCTGAGAATATATATATAAAGGATATGTGTGTAGTTTTGTACAGCTGTATTATACATTTTATTTTATTTTATTTTATTTTATTTTTATTTTATTTTGTTTTGTTTTGTTTTGTTTTGGTTTTGTTTTGTTTTGTTTTGTTTTGTTTTGTTTTGTTTTATTTTATTTTATTTTTTGAGACAGCATCTCACTCTGTCATCCAGGCTGGCGTGGGTGAGGTGGCGAGATCATAGCTCACTGCAATCTCTATCTCCCTGGCTCAAGTGATTCTCCCATCTCAGTCTCCTAGTAGCTGGGACTGTAGGTGCATGCTACCACACCTGGCTAATTTTTTTATTATGTTTTTATTTTTATTTGTTATTTTTATATTTTATTTTATATCATTTCTATGTATTTTACATATTTTTTGTTAATAAAAATGCTTTCTAGACAAGGCTCTACCTGTCATTTAAGCCAAGGCCAGATTAAAACTCATGATAATGACTTCAGGACATCAACACAGTTATTTAAAAAGTGAAAAGGTCAGTTAGTTTGCTGATGGTTTTGGGTAAAAACTGTCAATATATTGATTTTTTTTTTTCTTTCTCACTGGATTGACTGAACTTTTCAGTTATGTCATTGAGTATGCACCATCTTGACTATAGTAAATGGATAACAGTTACTAAGGGGGATTCTCTTTTGAAAATCCTTTTCCACTGCCATATTAGAAGGCATTGTGCAGAAGATAGTACTTCAGGGGACTTGGACGGTAAACAACCAAAATAATACATTATAGTCATTACCATCAACAGTTACAAACCCTTTTACATCCATTATTTTGTCTGGTCCATATAGTAATTCTAAAATGAGAGGAAGCAGATTATTCCTCAACAAAAATGTATAAGCACCTATAATATGCCGAGCACTGTTTTAAGCTCTCCAGATCCCACAGTGAACAAAACAAGCAAAAATCCCTGCTTTCATGACACTTCCTTTTAGTGAGAGAGAGAGTAAAATAAAATGATTGAATATTAGCTATGAAGAAAAACAAAGCAAGGAAGGCGAATAGTGAATGTCAGAGAAGTGCTATTTTGGAGGACAGATTGGCAGATATTATCCCTATTTTAACTAGAGCAAAGTTCTCAGAGAAACATGATTTTCCCTGGGTATTAGAACTTGTAAATAGCAGAACCAGGATAGATATCTGCCTCTCCTGCTCCAAAATCCGCTATCCCTATGGCCCTTTTGTGGCAGTCCTAAAAATCTGGTAATCCAGTATCCATTTTTCTCTCTTGTCTATTCCCAGCCAAGGCTCTGAGGTACAAACTTTTCTACTTCCCAGTTTTGAAAAGAAGGCAATTTCTTTTTAAGCTTTTTTTTTTTTTTAATAGAATTAGAAGCAACTTGACTTTTGGGTTTTGCTTGGAGGTACATGGTCAGGCTCAGGAGCAAAAAAATCTCTTAAAAATAAAAATACTCCCACATTCCAAAGGAATGATCCGTGTGTTTCAAGCAGTATCCAGCCAAGTACAGTGATTCTATTGAATATAGTTATCCCCGTGTACTTTGTCATTGGGAGATTAGACTTCTATGTTGCTTTTGCAACCAGGATATTAAAGTAGAAGATTTCATGTCTTTCAGAGTAGGCTTCACCAGAATTTTCCCCAACTTAAAGGATGATCATGCCTATGAGATGATGCCTATGTGATAATTCCATTGTGACCAGCACCTATATACCGTAGTGACAAACCCTCACATTTGTCATATCTGTTTGTCATATTTATCAATGATGATTTTTCATTCTAAAAGCCCTCCTTCCCTCCCTGAGAGGTAGTAAAATAATTGGATATTGGCAATTAAGAAAAACAAAGCAAGGAAGGGGAATAGTGAATGTCGGAGAAGTGCTGAGGAGCAGTCTCTGGACCACTTTTCCTGAGGATTCACAATAAAAAAAAAAAGAGAGAAATTCTTAGTATCTTTTTTTTTTCCTTAGCAGTCCCACCCAATCTGAGTCTCAAATGAGTACTTCACATGTTAGTGTTTTAACAAGGAAAAAATAGCAGTCTCATCTATTTCATATCCAATAAATATAGTCCCATAGTTTATAGATTTTAAGGCTGTGAAAGCTGATGGAACTTTCCAGGAAGGTGTCCATACTTGCATGCATAATCAGTACTGCTGACTGTGAGTGAAACGTTCGTCTCAGCCTCCACTGTTTGTAGTGAAAACGAAAATGTCTTATGATGGCTACTGGAAAAGAAAATGTAAGAAAGGTCTTTTTTAATGGCATAGAAAGAAGAGCTGGGAAATTTTAGGTAGCAAGTCATAAAATGATTTTATAATAAAAGATAGGATTTTTAGGGACTGGCTGCAGCTTAGGCTTTTTTTTTTTTTTTTTTTTTTTTTTTGAGACGGAGTCTCGCTCTGTCACCCAGGCTGGAGTGCAGTGGCCGGATCTCAGCTCACTGCAAGCTCCGCCTCCCGGGTTCACGCCATTCTCCTGCCTCAGCCTCCCAGGTAGCTGGGACCACAGGTGCCACCACCTCGCCCGGCTAGTTTTTTGTAGTTTTTAGTAGAGACGGGGTTTCACCGTCTTAGCCAGGATGGTCTCGATCTCCTGACCTCGCGATCCGCCCGTCTCGGCCTCCCAAAGTGCTAGGATTACAGGCTTGAGCCACCGCGCCCGGCCCCTAGGCTTTTTATTTTGGAACTCCTGTACTGGACCTGAATTTTTAAAAGGTATTAAGTCCTTTGGATCAGAACAACTATTAGGCTCTGCAAAGCAGTGCTTAGATTGGAATGTCTCTGGAAATCCCAAAGAGCTCTCTGGCATCACTTAGTCTATTCAGCATGTTCAGGTGTTCACATGGAGAGGAACAACAGTGTCATAGTTGGGGAGCTTCTCTCTTGATTTTGCCTCACTTCATGGAGATTTTATTCAAGACAACTAGATGGCAGATAGGGAGGCAGTTTTGAGTTACGGCTAACATGTTTGGCCCCTTTTCAGGCCCCAAACTAAAGAGTAACTGAGTAGTGGCTCTAGGACTTCTTCCCCTCCCCACAAGTTCACAGTTGCTGTATGTTTCTGGTGCTTACCCCTTCTGTTCATCTCAACACTTATTGAGGGCCCCTGATCCATATTGGAGCCACAGAAATATAAGAGAAGGTGGTCCTGTGCAAGAGGGGATGAAGACATGAGTCAGATGAAGTGAACGTGAGGCAAGACCAACATGGTGCTCATGAGTTGACATCAAGTGGAGAGGGAGTCAGATAAGGTTCTTTGACCTCTCTTTAGCATGGAGACTGCCACTTTCATCTTAGAAGATGGTGTTCTGCCTGCTGTAGTTTGTCAGACATTGGTTGTCCTTGAGGCCACACTGAAGCTTCAGAGCTGAGCTCTGTTGGGTAATTGGAAGGTGCTCTTTTCTCCTCTATGCTCAGAAAGTACGTTAAAAAAACACAAGATAACCTCTTGTTGCCCGGTTTACTTGAAAATGTTGCCTTTTCTTCAGTATACTCAATACAGTAAACCATCCTGGAAAAAGTATTGCAGGATTTGGATTCTGGTTCCCAGGGACTCGTGGGTGCACTGTCAGGAATACACCCTTGATAACCATTGCAGGCACTGTAGTTCCTGTGGAGAATCTGACACACACTCCTCCTGTACTAATTCACAGGGCTATGTGCTGAGCTTACATGCTTTTACTCTGTGCAGTGAGTGTATCCCACCCAACCACTTAACCTGCACAGCCTCTCATTCTCAGCACATTCTCGTAGCTGGCCTTAAGTCCAGCTCTGATTTTTCCTCGAGACCCCAGGGTTAAAAGTATTCATGGAAGCTCTGGCCCTTCATTTCCTTCTGTAGTTTAAAGAAAGATGAGTTTAGCTTTTCTGGCTATTTTCAGCAATAAAGTTCTTAGATGTGGAGATGGCAAGAAATATTTCTTCCAGTTTGGCCTGACTGGCTGACCTAGACTGACCTTAGCCCCACTTCA
This sequence comes from Rhinopithecus roxellana, assembly GCF_007565055.1. Classification (NCBI taxonomy): domain Eukaryota; kingdom Metazoa; phylum Chordata; class Mammalia; order Primates; family Cercopithecidae; genus Rhinopithecus; species Rhinopithecus roxellana. The sequence goes on along the minus strand of NC_044552.1, from coordinate 91,391,435 downwards.
AGAATTCCATGATTCCTCATAATTATGGCATGGGTTCCTACTGACCATTTTTGCTGTCCCCCTTAGGAAAAATTGTTTGAAACATTTAAGCTATTGTACTGAGGCAAATTCTGCATGAGGAAGTGAGAACTAGGGAAAGGCTTGGATTCATTTATTCAGCAAATACTGAGTTTATGCTATATGTTGGCCAGTACACTACTGTACTAGAGATGGAGCAGTGAATTAACCAGACAAAAAGTATGGAATATTTATTTCTGGAGCACTTTTTTAAAAAGGCAATTATACTTTTACAATGTGAAATCCCTTGGGGAGCCACTGTAGGTTGGATGGTAAGTAGAATATCAATTTTGTGTGTTATTGCTGAAATGCCTAGGACAGTTCTTTTAATTTAGATTTTCTTTGCAGGGTCATTTGCTGTTAACTTGTAATATCCTTGAAGAAAAACAGATTTCCCCAAAATATCAATCTCTACACATTTTCTCTGTAAATTTTCTAAACTTTGAAATTAAAAGAAAAAATTAATGCACTTTTAATTCTAGTTAAATCCTTTGAACATATACTACTAGATAAATGTGTTTGTTTTGTTATAGGTAAAAAGAAGGCTTTCTTGTTAACTGCCAAGATTTGTAATCATTTTCATTTCTAACATACCAGCAAGATGGGGAACTCCTGCTATTTTGGTTTCTACACAATTGCATAAGTCTCTTCTTGTATTAACTTAAAAGCTTTAGTTCCATTTTTAAGGAGCTGGAGTCAGACTGAAGACTAGCTCTTAAATAGCACCTCGATGTTCTTGCTGTTGATTTTGTCATAAAAGTAGAGGTTTTAATTCGGGATAAAGCCTAAATTGATCTTCATGTCCCTTACTTATTCACCACACCCCGAGTTGGGAGTAGTTGTTTATTTGAACAGTGTACCTACCCCTTTTTAGAAATACTTCCTCTTGAGTGTCATGGTGCCCAGGGGACTTGGGATATGTTTCATTGTGCTTACCTGGAGAAGGTGATGGGAATCATACATTATAGTCATTCAACAAAGTAAGGTATATTAAGAACAGATTTTTAGAAATCAACTTCATTTTGTATAATCACCAAAAAAATATGTATATTTTCCATTCCCTTTGTAGCCCACAAGACGGTCTGCCAGATTGTCAGCGGTAAGTACCTTAGAACCACTTCAGCGTTAGTTCTTATGAGTACATGGTCCCTTTGTCCAAAGTGAAGCAGCAAAAGGAAGATTAAGATGGTTTCCCGTGAGTTTATTTTGTTTTTGAAAATTACCTGGGGTCCTCACATCTAGCAAATTTGACCAGTGTTGCCAAGCAATTGACTTGATCAAATGTGTCAGACAGTGGCCAGCCCCATTATGAAGAATATAAAGCACGATGTTGTTTGACATTGCTATATCTCTGAAACAAAAGTAGTATATTAGGCAAAGTTCCAGTCTTCAGATTCTACCTATGATGCACTGAAGTGAACAGAATTCTGATTCTCTGTCCACAACTCATACTTTAGAATGTTTATATGGGAATGTTTTGAAAGTTGTCTGAATCCATATACTGTAGCCTCATTTCAGACCTAAAGAATCTTTGTAACAGTAATAATTCTACTTTTGCTAGGGTTAGGATACAAGCTGAGATGGGCAGATGTGGCTGAACCTCCAAGGTGGACATCCTCCATCTCTTCCTCATCAGCCTGTGCTCCCTACTGGCTCTTATGCTCTTCTCTTTTGCTGCCCTCCTAAGAGATTAGCTGGGCTCCAGCGGAGGATTTTGGTTAAAATTCCTGCAGCCCAGGCTTTCCACTAAGAAGGTAGAGGGAAACGCATTGGTATTTTGGCTGACACTATATTAGTATATCCTCATACTAGCTATTAGAGGAGCTTCATGCTACTTTGGTCTTCGGGAAAGCATGGATTTCATTCTCAACCCAAATCTGTGTCTGGTACAATATAGGGAATCAAAGCAAAAATGGGTATTAGGACCACTCACAAGTTCGGAAATACAGCTATTTGGATCAGGCGAGCCAGTGTTTCACGTGAGTCTCATAAGGAAGTGTATTAGTCTGTTTTCACACTGCTGATAAAGACATACTCAAGACTGGGCATTTTATAAAAGAAAGAGGTTTAATTGGACTTACAGTTCCATGTGGCTGGGGAAGCCTCACAATCATAGTGGAAGATGAGGAGCAAGTCACATCTTATGTGGATGGCAGCAGGCAGAGAGAGAGAGAGAGCTTGTGCAGGGAAACTCCCATGTTTAAAACCATCAGATCTCATGAGACTCATTCACTTTCACAAGAACAGTGCAGGAAAGACCTGCCCCATAATTCAATCACCTCCCACCAGGTTCCTCCCATGACACATGGGAATTGTGGGAGTTACAATTCAAGATGACATTTGGGTGGGGACACAGCCAAACCATATCATTCTGCCCCCAGCCCCTCCCAAATCTCATGTCCTCATATTTCAAAACCAAATATGCCTTCCCAACAGTCCCCAAAATCTTAGCTCATTTCAGCATTCGCTCAAAAGTCCAAAGTCTCATCTGAGACAAGGCAAGTCCCTTCTGCCTGTGAGCCTGTAAAATCAAAGGCAAGTTAGTTACTTCTTGGGTAAAATGGGGATACAGGTATTGGGTAAATACCACCATTCCACATGGGAGAAATTGGCCAAAACACAGGGGCTACAGACCCCTTGCAAGTCTGAAATCTAGCAGGGCAGTCAAATCTTAAAGCTCCAAAATGATCTCCTTTGACTCCTTTTCTTGCATCCAGGTCACGCAGATGCAGGACATGGGTTTCCATGGTCTTGGGTAACTCTGCCCCCGTGGCTTTTCAGGATACATCTTCCCTCCTGGCTGCTTTCACAGGCTGGCATTGAGTGGCTGTGGCTTTTCCAGGCACACAGTGGAAACTGCCAGTGGATCTACCATTCTGGGGTCTGGAGGGCAGTGGCCCTCTTCTTACAGCTCCACTAGGCAGTTTCCCAGTAGGGACTCTGTGTGAGGGCTCCACCCCCACATTTCCCTTCTGCACTCCCTAACAGAGGTTATCGATGAGGACCTTGCCCCTGCAACAGCGTCTGCCTGGGCATCCAGGTGTTTCCATACATCTGAAATCTAGGCAGAGGTTCCCAAACCTTAATTCTTAACTTCTGCGCACTCGCAGGCTCAGCACCACACGGAAGCTGCCAAGGCTTGGAACTTCCACCCACTGAAGCAACAGCCCCTGTACCTTAGCCCCTTTTAGTCACAGCTGGAGCAGCTGGGAGACAGGGCACCAAGTCCCTAGACTGCACACAGCAGAGGAACCCTGAGACCCTGGGTCAGGCCCACAAAACCATTTGTCCTCCTAAACCTCTGGGCCTGTAATGGAAGAGGCTGCTGCAAAGGTCTCTCACATGCCCTGGAGACATTTTTCTCATTGTATTGTGCATAGCATTTGGCTCCTCATTACTTATGCAAATTTCTGCAGCTGGCTTGAATTTCTCCTCAGCTCAGAAAATGGGATTTTCTTTTCCGTCGCATTGCCAGGCTGCAAATTTTCCAAACTTTTCTGCTCTGTGTCCCTTTTAAAACTGAATGCCTTTAAGAGCACCCAGGTCACCTCTTGAATGCTTTGCTGCTTTGAAATTTTTTCCACCGGATACCCTAAATCATCTTTCTCAAGTTCAAATTTCCACAGATCTCTAGAGCAGGGGCAAAATGTTGCCAGTCTCTTTGCTAAAACATAGCAAGAGTCACCTTTGCTCCAGTTCCCAACAAGTTCCTCATCTCCATCTGAGACCACCTCTGCCTAGATTTCATTGCCAATATCATTATAAGCATTTTGGTTAAAGCCATTCAACCTTTGACCTTTAGGAAGGGTCAAAGCCGTTCAGCAAGTCTCTAGAGAGTTCCAAACTTTCCCACATTTTCTTGTCTTCTGAGCCCTCCAAACTGTTCCAACCTCTGTCTGTTACCCAGTTCTAAAGTCACTTCCACATTTTCAGTTATCTTTCAGCAGCACCCCACTCTTCTGGTACCAATTTACTGTATCAGTCCATTTTCACACTGCTGATAAAGACATACCCAAGACTGGACAATTTACGAAAGAAAGAGGTTTTATTGGACTTACAGTTCCATGTGGTTGGGGAAGGCTCACGATCATGGAGAAAGGCAAAAGGAGCAAGTAATGTCTTACATGGATGGTGGCAGGCGAAGAGAGACAGAGCTTGTGCGGGGAAACTCGTCTTATTAAAACCATCAGATCTCATGAGACTCATTCACCAATCATAAGAACCGCGCAGGAAAGACCCACCCCTGTAATTCAATTACCTCCCACCAGGTTCCTGGCACGACACATGGGAATTGTAGGAGTTACAATTCAAGATAAGATTTGAGTGGGGACACAGCCAAACCATATCAGGAAGACGTGATTGGACTAGGAGGACTTAAGAGCACTAGGAGGACTTAAGAGCTGGGGTTGCTGTTGGGAATCTCCAGGCAGTTAAGGGAACACACCTTGTAAGTCAAGTGAAAACCAAAATTTAAAATGAAGCTTTTCCTGAGCACCAGAAACCAGCAATACAAGCACCTTCCACTGAGATCATTCCCTGTGCTACGGAAACAGAGCCTCCTCAGAGGCCAGCAGGATTACAGACTTCAAAACCTCATTTCCTGGTCCCATCAAAACACTTGAATGCTGGGTCAGAGGGAAAGGTCTGCCCTCCAGAAAATAATATAAAAGGAAATTGTTTACTGTAAATGGAGAAAACATGTATATTAATACAGTATATCAAAGCTTAGGATAACAAAATGTTTTAAATTCTGAAAATGTAAGAACCATGAAAGCTGCTGTATTTGGGCTGCAGATTTAGGGTGATAAGAAGATTAATAAAAACATTTCTTACTTTTCAAGCTGGATTTTCTTTTTTTATTTGAAAGGTCATTTCTAACAGCCAATCTTCTGAAATCGAACTGTCTACAATTTCCCTTTATGCACTTGATGAAAAGGGGCAGATTCAGTGTGAACCTGAATTACCTAGAGGCAGTAGGGAGGAACATGTATTTTTCTCCATAGGGGGAGACCCTGGCCAGTGTTTTCTATTTTAAAACCATTCTAGTGCCGGGAGAGATGTACACTTTTTTCTAGTTCTATGAGAGAAATATTTACCCTAAAATATCTACAGAAAACTCCTGGAGTCAGATGGTTATCTTTCTCCAGTTATCCGCATGTGCCACCTGGTCTCAGGCCCCTGGGAAGCTGGCCAGGGCTGAAGCATTGTGTGGCAGAGGGACCGTGGTCACACGGTGTGCGAGTGCTGCTCATGGGAACTGGAGGAGGACCACATGAGGCAGGAAAAAATAGTTTCCTAGGGGACTCTTTGGCTAATAATATCTGTGAAAAATTTTAAACTTTGGGAGCTAACGGTAGACATTTTATCATTATAATTATGTTCTCAACGAAAACCTCTAGGGACAAATGAGCCCAGCATATCTGGTTAGGCAAAAGATTCTCACCTTGAGCTGGCATTGGAGAGAATAAAAGTAGGAAGAAGCTTGGCAACAGAAACTCGAAATCTACATCAGAAGTGGAAGGATTTGGAAGTGATTTTGAAATACTTCACAGGCAGCAGTCTTCATTACCAGCTGGGCTTTGCTAGTGATTGTGCTGTCATTTCTAGATTGTTAGGAAGGCCAGTGCAACTGAATTCATTGAGTCCTTTGGCCACGGGCCTGAGTCATTCCTTTTGCTGCTGTGCTGTGATAAAAGGAAGAACAGACACATAGGAGATAGAAGCTTAGACCTGTTCCCGGAGAGCTATTCTGGACCAGGGAATGAGGAGTCAGCTTTTCGATCTCACCTGCAGTTCCCTTGTGAACCCAGGGTGAAAATAGTTATGAAATGCAGAGATCTTTATGCTGTTACCTGGTGCTGAAAATAGGATGAAATACTTTTTAATGACCAAGGCCTTGTCAAAATGGATAGTTGTCTTTGTTAGTCTTTTTGTGTTTCTTTTGGTGCTGACAGTTGTCTTTTTCAGTATTTGTGTAATTTAAATTATCTTTGCAGAAACCTGCTCCACCAAAACCTGAACCCAAACCAAGAAAAACATCTGCTAAGGTAAGAAGTGCTGTTTCCCACTTTTGGCTTTTTAAACAATGAATAAATTATAATTCCCTACCTCAGAATCATTCAAGGAAAGGCCATATTTAATGATCCAAGCTAAAACCTTTACCACTGTTATGGACTTTCTTAAAGGCATAAAGCACAGTTTTCTGCCTTAATAGGAGTGTGTTTTCCATTTGGTCAGTGAGGCACAGGAAGTCAGAGATGTTGCTCTGAGAAGCCTCGTGTCCAAAGGGGGTTTGGCAGCAGCCTCGTGAACATGCGGTTCACATGGCACGCAGCAGGGGTGAGTTTGGGCCCTGGCAGCACTGCCCCACTATGGGAGGAATTTGGGAAGGGGCTTCTGACTTCATCTAACTGGTTTTTGCAGGCCAGTCTGAGGTCTAATAATAATAATATAATAATGCCAGCAGGTAATACTAGCATTTATAAGGCCCTTAGAGTATGACAGATATGGTTGATTGCTTTACTCATATGACCTTCACATAAACTCTATTGAAGTAGATACAAATATCCTGTTTTGCAGATGAGGAAACTGAAATACAGAATTCTTAGGGAACTTACCCAAAATGGCTTTTCTGCACTCTACCCTTCGGTATTATCCCATGTGAATTGTTTGAAACATCTGTATAGTGGTGTGAGTAGGTGATTTCAGAAACAGAACTCACTTTTGTTGTTTGGTCTTAAAATTAGGAACTTTGCTTCATCTGGGCTGCATTTCCTGGCACCTTCCCAGCTTTCTAGTCATGCAAGCTATGTGTCTTCACGTGAGGGGTTTCACTGGAAAGCAGCAGCAGAGCCACCCCCTGGCTGGGTTCTCCCCCAGCTCTGCCTCTGCCTCCTCCTTCCCCAAGTCCTGCTGCTGCTGTCTCCATGGCAGAACCACTTCTCCCCTTACTGGAGGGGAGGTCCACTGAACAAATCCAGGAGAGGAATCATTGTGTTTTCCACAGAAGAGAAAGTACACTGGACTTTCTGTGCAACCTGTTATTACATTTTCACAGAGACTCATATTTGTGCAGTGTAACTCAGCTGAAACCCAGCAAAATTGGGCTCCCGTGTCTCCATAAAGGCCACCATGATGGTGATGGTTGTACTTCACCTTGTGTTTGGACAGAGGCTGATTGCTTTTGGCCATCATCATACCATGTCTAACATTCTCTTTCCCTCTGCTTTGATCCCCTGTTAGAAAGAACCTGGAGCAAAGATTAGCAGAGGTGCTAAAGGGAAGAAGGAGGAAAAGCAGGAAGCTGGAAAGGAAGGTACTGCACCATCTGAAAATGGTGAAACTAAAGCTGAAGAGGTACTTTTCATAAATACCTCCCACTGATTGAATCAGTGTCTTTAAAGAAATTTCTCAATCCTTCAGCCGGTGATAGCACGTTCTTAATGTCTCTTTTTATTGCCTGTAATGTTATTGCAGATCCACATCTCTCGCTCAACTGTTAATGTCTCAACCTCCAGAGGCACCCCACCCAGCACACTGTCAGTAAAGGGGCAGATTGAAACAGTGAGAGTTAAGGGTACAGTAGAAAATTCTGCATGTTTGCAGTGACTAGAATCAGATAGTAGTGTGATGGTTTTTTGTTTTTTGTTTTTTGTTTTTAATTATCACGAAGAGTGGGAGCTTGCAGGTAAGGCTTCTGTGGTTGTTTGAAAAGCAGAAAGCAATAAATGCAACAAAGTGTTTGTGTAATATATTTCTGCCTTGTCTCTTCTTCACTCAGAGTTGAAATAGGTTTTGCAGTAAAGCTGGAAGAAAAAAAGAAAACAAATGTTCAAAACTGTGTGTTGGTGGGTGGAATTTCCTTTGCTTATAGTAGTTTTAGTAGTAACTATATATTTTTTTTCCTTTCTTTTTCACAGGCACAGAAAACTGAATCTGTAGATAACGAGGGAGAATGAATTGTCATGAAAAATTGGGGTTGATTTTATGTATCTCTTGAGACAACTTTTAAAAGCTATTTTTACCAAGTATTTTGTAAATGCTAATTTTTTAGGACTCTACTAGTTGGCATACAAAAATATATAAGGATGGACATTTTATCGTCTCATAGTAATGCTTTTTGGAAATTTACATCATCCTCAAGTAAAATAAATATTAGTTAAATATTGGAAAGCTGTGTGTAAGATTGATTCAGCATTCCATGCACTTGCTTTAAAATTTAGTCCTGTGCATACTGTGGTGTTTTTACTGTGCATATTTGAATTTTTCATGCAGTTTTTCTAGAGCAATAATCAGTGGTGCTTTTGTACCTAGGTTTTATGTGATTTTAATGAAACATGGATAGTTGTGGCCACCTGCTGACTATTTGTGGTTTAAAATAAAAGGTTTACTTGTCTGCAAAATACCTGACTCTTAGTATCTTTACTGCATTTTGGGAGTGTTTCGATTTATTGTTACAGAAGATATAAAGATATAAAGATACCGCCATAGCGGTATCTCCAATAAGTCAAATAAGATTGTTTCTTAATTTTCTGGCCTTTAACATTGTTACTATTTTAATAAAATCATCTATGAATGCTAATGTAGAAGAATTACATCTAATTCACTTTATACCAGAAGTGGCCAGCAATGATTACTGTATAATAAAACTTCATAAAGCACTAATTTTTTAAAATCCTTATAAATAGGATATAGTTCTGCTAAATCAAAGCTAGTAAAAAAAAAAAAAAAAAAAAAACCCATAAACTGAGGCTCAACTTTGAAAATCTCCCACTTTCAAAATCATAAATACTAAGTCACATTTGTATAAAATCCTTCGCATTCAGTTGAGGACTTCACAGCTTTGAAAGTGCTTTACCCAACATGAGCATGTTTCAGCCTTGCATCAGTTTGAGAATGGAGTTGGCACGGGTGTATTAGAGCTCCTTTCTAGGATAAGAAATGGAGATGTGGAGTGTATTTGACTTACTGGAAGGAGAAAATCCAGGCTGGAGTCTTTTGAATTTTAAACAGTGTCTTTATGTCTATGAAAGGACATAGCAGTGCCAGGAACAGAGGAGTTATTTTATACGTGTTATTTTTTGTTGTTGTTTGCAACCTGAGAAGTTTGGTAACTGCATGAGCACCCCGGGAAAGCTGAATTATGGGCATTCGGCTTAAATGAAGACTTGAATCTTTTAAGATGGCAAGTAGTGCCTGTGCTGCTCAGGGACTCCTGCAAAGAAGCTGTTGTTCCTTTGGGCCTTAGATGCTTTTATGTTGTGCTTATCAACAAAGTTCCTCCTCCAGATTATATTTTGGGGCTAAGAACTTAAACTTGTCTCCTTGTCCCACGTCTGTCATTAGTTGACTGCATATATCAACCGTATTATATGCAGAATAATCTTGTTCATAGTTTACTTGGTTTCTGAGTATGAAACATACCTTAATTCATGAGTTTTGGACATGCTAAAAACTACTTTACCTCGAAGAAAAATACTAGTATCCAGTGAACACTTTACAAAAATATTTTCAGTATACAGTTAGTACTCACTTGGAGTATATTGCTGGCCAGTTTCCAGTCCAGAAGTGAACCATAAATTCCCTAGGTTTACTTTTTAAAAAAGTATGTAAGTGATACCAGTGATTAAAAAAAAAAGACCAAATACTACAATAATACATAAAGCAAAAAGTCAAAATCTTTTTTCCTCCCATTCCTACATCCCAGAGATAATCACTGCACACTATTTTGTCTATTTTGTCTTTCTCGTGTGTGTGTGTGTGTGTGTGTGTGTATGTGTGTGTTAGGGTTATGTATACACACATATACATATGTATATATAATTTTTAAAAGAATGAATCACTATCCTATTTTGAATTTATTCAATCTGTAGTTGGAGAAATCGATCATTTCTAATATTACAGTGCTGCCAATACAAACATGCCTGTATACAAAGCTTTGCCTACCTATGTATTTCTTCTGCTCAACTAAATAACTTCCCAGAAGTGGAATGTCTGAATCAAAGGGAATATGCATTTGACATTTTGACTGCCTCCAAAAAAGATGTACCAATTTCCCCTTCCATCACCAACATATGAATACCATCTCTTTCCACCTTTGCCAGCACTCATTTTGGTCAGTCTAATAAATGAAAATATACCTCACTTTTAGTTTTAAATGTATTCTATTACTAGTAAAGTTGAACTTTTTCTGTTTAATGGTCATTTGAATTTCTGTGAATTCTGATTTTGTCTTTTTCTATTGGAGAGTCAGTGTGTTTTAAATCATTGTTACTTATAACAACCATTGATGCTATTACTCTTATTAATAGCATCAATTATTACTATTAGTAATAGCATCAAACACACAAAGATCGGGGGGTCTATAGGCTATTGATGTCTACTTAAGTACAATATATATTATCATGGCCATATTGACAAAACGAGCAGATAGCATAGAGACCCCAGCTACCCACAATAACCCAGGATCCCCAAATTGGTCCCCCAGAACTTGAAGATTTGATGAATATACTGCCAAAGATAAGGACACACTACCTTCAACTACATGGAAGTTGTGGGACTCTCCATGCACTGCCCCACTGCTACCCCTTTGGTGAATTTATAGAAAATTAGGAAAAGGTTCTCTTTCTCTAAGACACTTGTCTGCTAATTTGCTGGAGAATTATAAAAGCCCTATGAATCTACAATCGCTTTGAGTCAAATGGTGCCCCCTGTAATTGAGTTGCACTATTTGTACACTTGAAATTTACTGCACACTTAAAATTCTCTCTGGAGGCTACCCCATGGATTCTGGTGCAGCAAGAGTGGGCATGTGGCCCTGGAATCCCCAACTGTAAGTTCTGTGAAAAATTAATCTGAACCAAAAGTCAAGATACAATGGTCAAACAATAGGTGAACCATCCCATAAAATCTTAAATGTATGTTTACATAATTAAGAAGTTGGAAACAGGTATGAAATGAAGGTTTCTATCCCCAGATTTTAGGGGACATAACTTGGTTAGAGGTACAAATGCTATCCCTTAGGTTGACCAAAAATAGTGTGCTTAGAAAAACTGTCTCACCTCAGCTATCACATGCTAACATGTCTCTTTTTTGAATGTGTTTCCCTTTATCATGAGTGCAAAACTTTTATTATTTTCTATTTATTATTTTATGCAGAATATTGATTTAAAATCTTAGGATGGTTATAATGATTAGGATAATAATAGCCAGAAAGTGTTTAAGGTCCTGTAATAAGCACTTTACATAAATAATTTTAATTTAGAAGAAAATGTTTAATTATTTATCTAAATGTAATGTTCCTGTCCCCTAGTAAAAACAAGCCCAATTTTACAACACCAAATAGAGACTTGGGCTCACTTAAAGCCATAAAGGGAACTTTGTGATTATGCATCTCTTCCCTCATGGGAGAAGAGAAAGTCTTTGAAAGCCCAGTTTTAAAATGATGCTTACATGTATATCTTCATGACTTTAAATTAGGCAGTGATTTCTTAGGTTTGACATCAAAAGCACAAGAAACTAAATTAAAAATAAGTAACTTAGGCTGGGCGTGGTGGCTCACATCTGTAATCCTAGCACTTTGGGAGGCCGAGGGCAGATCACCTGAGGTCAGGAGTTCGAGATTATCCTGGCCAACATGGTGAAACCCTGTCTACTAAAAATACAAAATTAGCCAGGTGTAGTGGTGCGTGACTGTAGTCCCAGCTACTGGGGGGCTGAGACAGGAGAATTGCTTGAACTCAGGAGGTGGAAGTTGCAGTAAGCTGAGATCATGCCATTGCACTCCAGCATGGGCGACAGGAACAAAACTCCATCTCAAAGAAAAAAAAAAAAGCAAAAGATTTCAATAGACATTGCTCCAAAAATGGATACAAATGGCCAATAAGCACATGAAATATGAGAGGATAGTCAACATCATTAGTAGGGAAATGCAACTGAAAACTGTAATGAGGAATCACTTTATACCCACTGGGATGGCTATTATAATAATTTTAAAGGAAAAATAGTGAGTACTGGAGAAGATATAGAGATTTGAGCCTTCGTTCACTTCTCGTGGGACTGTAAAATGGTAAGCCTCTTTAGAAAACAGTTTGGCGGCTCCTCAAAAGTTAAACGGTTACCATATGATCCAGCAGTTCCACTCCTAGGTACATACTCAAGAGAACTGAAAGCATATGTTCACACAAAAACTTGCACATGAATGTTCATAGTAGCATTATTGCTAATAATGAAAAAGTGGAAACCAATCCAGATGGTCATCAACTGATGAGTAAACAAATATAGTATGTCCATAAAATGGAATAGCCATAAACAGGAATGAAATATTGATGCATGTTACCACACAGATAAACCTTGGAAACAAAATGCTAAGTAAAAGAAGCCAGACGTAAAAGGCCACATGTATGAAATGTCCAGAATAGGCAAATCCATAGAGACACAAACTAGAATATTGGTTGCCAGGGGCCGGGGGAGGGAGGAAAGGCAGGTGGCTACTAAAGGGTGCAGGGTGTCTTTTGTAATGTCCTGGAATTAAATAGTGGTGATGCTTGAACAACTTCATAAATATACTAACAACTACTGACTTGTATTCTTTTTAAAAAATGACTTTTCATAAGCCTACTGAGAGCACAGGACTTAGAATCAGGAGGCCTGAGCTTAAATCCTGGTACTATTTCTCAATAATTGTGTGAACTCAGAAAAAGTCATTTAAGTTCTAGCTTTCAGTTTTCTCTGTAAAATAAAGATAGTATCTGTTTGACAGCGCTGTTAGGATTGAATGCGATAGTCACTGTGAAATCACCTGCTGCAGTATCTAAAATACAGTAGGTTTTCCACAAATAACAGTTGAACTCATTGGATGAATACAAACGGGCTATGTAGCCATCTTCTGATGAGTATATACCATGTATTTTTGTCAGAGGCAGTGGGTATCCCTTGAACAATGCAAAGGAATTGTGCTCCTCTTAGAAGGCAATATATTATAATGGTTAAACTTGTGAAAACTGAAGCCAGACTGGGTTCAAACTTGTCTTGGTTACTTACCAGCTGTATGACCACAAGAGTTTACTCAGTTACTTATATTTTAGTATTTTTATATATAAATGGGATTTAAAATGGTACTTACTTTATAAGCTGTTTAGAAGTGTTAAATGGCACAGATTTAAGTGTTCAGGGAGTGATGTGGTTTGGCTGTGTCCCCACCCAAATCTTATCTTGAATTGTAGTTCCCATAATTCCCGACTGTTGTGGGAGGGACCAGGTGGAGATAACGGAATCCTGGGGCAGTTTCCCCCATCCTGTTCTCATGATGGTGGATTAGTTCTCATGAAATCTGATGGTTTTATAAGGGTCCTTCCCGCCGCCTTTGCTTCTGACCTCTCTTGCCTGCCACCATACAAGATGTGCCTTTGTTCCTCCTTTGGCTTCCACCATGATTGTGAGGCCTTCCCAGCCTTGTGAAACTGTGAGACCATTACACCTCTTTTTCTTTATAAATTACCCAGCCTCATGTATGTCTTTATTAGCAGCATGAGAATGGACTAATATAGGGAATATTAATATTTCTAGCCAAAACATGGAGCATATTAGTTCCTTGAAGAGTGGTTGCATTGTCTCATTCTCCCTTGTGCCTCTAGGACATGACAAATTAAATAGACTCAGTAAATACTTGTGGAACTGAATTTGGTCTTTTATGGACAGGAAACAACCAAGCTCAGGGTTGTTACCACTGCTATATCCATCTCCAACTGAAGCTAATTGGAAGCTATATGTTTGGTGTAACCCAAACATATAAACCATGATTCTGGCAAGTATTCCTTGGAATTAATGCAAAAATTAATCTTTATCTAATTTAGCTTGGATTTAAAGCCTTTTAAAACACTAATACCACTAATTAGTGAAAAAGAAAATATTTCAGTTGGTTGTGGTCCTGTTCTTGTGATAATACTTGGTCACCTTTGTGTACGCACATTTATTTTTAATCTAGACCCAAGTTCACTTTTCTAGAAAAATTATACCATGATCTGTAATACCTTTCTTTTTAAATCATATAATATTTAACAATTAAATGCAGAATATCCCCTTAGAGATAAATACACCTAGACCTACATTAATGGGTCTCACTGGGTTCCTTGAAGCCAAATCATAAACTCTGAAGCTGAGAAGAGCCTCTGAGGTCATCTAGTCCCTCCTTGATGTGGCTTAGATTTCTCTTTACAATAGGATCAAGCAAAGAGTTACTCAGACTGATTAAATACATCCAGTTTGAAGAAGTATCATCCAAACAGCTCTGAAAGAAAGTTCATCCTTATTGCTGAATTAAGAACTATCTCCTTGAAGCTTCCAATTATTGATTCCAGTTAAACTAGGATCAGGCACATATAAGCTAATTTGATCCTTCCCCCAACAGCTGCTCAAATATCTAAAGATGTCTATCACACCCTAAAACAACTCTGTTTCTCTTACCCTTCCAGATTATGGTCATAGGACATAAATGTCTTTTTATTTTATTTTATTTTATTGAGATGGAGTCTTACTCTGTCGCCAGGCTGAAGTGCAGTGGCACGATCTCAGCTCACTGTAACTTCTGCCTCCTGGGTTCAAGCAGTTCTCCTACCTCAGCCTCCTGAGTAGCTGGGACTATAGGTGCATGCCACCACGCCCACCTAATTTTTGTATTTTTATTAGAGACAGGGTTTCACATGTTGGCCAGGATGATCTCAATCTCTTGACTTCGTGATCCACCCGCCTCGGCCTCCCAAAGTGCTGGGATTACAGGTGTGAGCCACCACGCCCGGCCAGATGTCTCTTAAAAGTGTGATGCATTTAAATGAGTCTTATAAACTCAGATGGTTGAGAAATGGGAGCAGGAATATTCAAAACTGTCACATTAGGTTGAACCAAAATAAACATTTATCTTCTCATTTGGACCTGCAAAAACAGCATTTTCCTATGGCTCAACCTACGCTTTCCCTAGCTGTTCCCCTCTCTGCAAATTTGATTAGTATGTCTTCTGTGAGTTCATCCTGATCTCTAAGAAGTATGTTTTACTGGGCAAAGAGTAATCCAGGAGTGCACCAAACTCTGTCTTCCAAGTTCACCAATTCATCAAAAATATATTGAACTCCTAGGTATCAGGCATTTTGCAAGGTACTGGGGAAGCAGTAGTGAAAAGGTTAGTTTCCCTGCTCTGATGGTGCTTAGAGTGTAGTGGGTGGGGAAGCCAACATTAATTACATAGTAACACAAATAAACATACATTTACAAGAGCCATTATGGAATCCTAACCTCTTTCATGGTACACCTTTAATGTAGTTTCTCTAATGGATTTCATTTTGAGAACTATATCTCCATGACTTTAACAGATGTTAGCCATAAACAAACCCACAAGAAATTAAATAAGTTAACTTAATGAATAACATCTTAAGAGTATTATTCATCTGGTTGCCAGAGAGCGCCTGCCAAAAATGACAATTTGGGTTTGGTGTAATTAATGTTTAGTTGTACTTCCAGGAAATAATTCATCCTGAGTATTTCTTGTGGCTCTTCCACTAATATATTTTTGTACTAGAAAACCCTAGAATGGCACACAAATTGCCTTTGGAATTTGAATTTGAGGTAAAATAGAGTTTTGGGGGAATAAATGATAGGAGGAAGGTAGCCTCAGAGTTGGGAATCATAGAACTGGGCTTGACCTTAATAATTAGCTGATGTAGTTTTATGCTTGGAGCTGAGTCTTCTTTGAATTTCAGAAGAATTGCTTTTTTTCCTGAGAAATTTTTGAACTCTCCTGAAGGTAGGATCGAATCAGAATAAGGTGATTTTAAAATATGCTTTTGCTCTTTAATGGAATTCAATGTAGGAAATTGACAATGAATGGTACTCTTAAAAACTGGTTTACTCAGTATGTACAAAGCACCACAAGCTGCTTTTAACAAGCAACTGTTAAGCAGTTACTGTGGTCTGAGCCCTGTGTTACAAGAGTAATCACAACCCCAAAAAGAGATTTAATTTTTGGCTTTGTTCTTATAAGGCAAAACAGGCCTTTGGCCATATCCACTTCTGGATTTTTTTTTTCCATCAAAATTGAATACTAATTCATCAAAACTGAAATAGAATAAAACCCTCTGTTAATCAACAGCACTTGTCTACAGGGTGCCCCATGATGGATGGAAACAAATAGAAACTTTATTGATCTTTTCTGTTACAATGAGCTGCATTTCCTCTTGCATTGTCACAGCACCTTTCTTGACCTATATTTGTACTTACTTCATTCACACTGTAGAACATTATTTCCTTGTCTCTTTTCACAAATAGAATTTGAGCCTCTGGAAGCAAGGAGTTATTCATCCTTGTGTGCTTCAAAGCACCTCAACTAGTGCCTGGTGCACAGTAATTATTCAGTGAATGTTTATTTGCTTGGCGAACTAAAAAGTCGAAGTTCTTCTCCCGAGTTCAAAGTACCATTGACCTTGAAAGAAGAAAAAACTAAAACACACAAAAAAAGAAAAACAATTTTCAACAGCACAGAATTAAATGTTAAATGTATGCAATTCAGACTAAAAATGCTTTAGGAGAGCAGAGAAAGATATGACCTTGGGCAACTTGTGGGGAGATTTAATGGTAAAGAAAGGGTAGATGTTGCCAATGCTTTAAGGAGGTCAGAATGGATCTGAGAGGAGTTTGAGTGACTGTTCAGACAAGTGGACAACCTTCCCAAAGGCTAAAGGTAAACATGGGTACTCAAATATCCCTGAAGTAGGTTCTTCTCCCCAAACCCAAGTTTTGGATATCTGAGCAAATTGATTCACTATTCTTCTGTAAAAGGATTTGGTTGGATTAGATTAATGGATTGTAAAGCCATTTTTTAAAAGTGGTAGAATACTAACAATTCTTTCTTAGTGGTAATAGGGGAAGCTATAGGGAATCTATGACCCACCCTCTTGGCCATCACCTCAACCTCAAGGCCACTCCTGGGGCTCATCAACTGAATCCGTGGGACACAATTTGAAGACTACTGAACCAGGAAACTCTAAAGGCTGAGAGGACAGAATAACTCCTCTCAATGATCAATGCACATAGTTTTTGCAGAAAGATAAGGAGACACCATGTCTGAGCAGAAGGTTGATGGTACGAGGCAGTAGGAACTGACTGTGAACACAAAGCAATCAGCACCATGCCTGGCGCAAAGTAGGCACTCAGGAAATGTTATGTAAATGTATGTGGGAACATAGGCAACGCACAAAAGACCCACAAGATCATAGAAAGCTTTGAAAGTCAGGCACCAGTGTTTGGACTTGATCAGCAAGAAACATGAAGCCACCCTAGATTCTTCCACAAGGGAGATACAGGATGAGCATGGTGTCTGGAGAAAAGGAATCTGGCAACTAACTGGATCCCTCAATTAACTCATATTTTATCTTTAATTAGAATATAGTCTGGATATTACATATTAGGAAATTATTGTTAGTTTTATAAGTTATAACAGTGGTATTGTAGTTATTCATAGGGACTGTGTGCTGAAGTGTTGAGGGATAAATGGTTGTGATCGCTGCAATGTATTTTCAAATGATTTACCAAAAATATTACCCATACATAATATACCTATTATATATGCACACATATGTATACATGTATTCATCTAGATAGATACATATGGCAACATGTTAATTGTAGGATCTAATGGTGGTCATATTGGTGTTTCTTACAATGTTTTTTTTCTGTATGTTTGTGTATTTTTATAAGAAAAAGTTGGAGAAGTGGGAAAAATGTTTTTCTTTGATCTTCTTACAAGAGAAAGAGGGCAATTACTATGATAATCATAAATATCAGGAGAATGCTTACTCTGCATAATAAAGAAATTGGCCTGAACCAAAGAGAGGTCTGGTCCTGTCCCTGGCTTCTGGGAGGTAACCTTTAAACACTTGGAATTTTCCAAGTGAAAGGAATGTCTTTGGTATTCATGGCAGGCTAGACAACTCCTGGTAGTTTATGCTAACAAGGTTACCCATGGTGTGGCCCTTGAGCCATGTGGTATTAGCTTGACATTGGAGAGTGAGGGGAGAGACTAGAGACTGAGTTTAACCACATGGGCAAACAAGCAATCATGCCTACATAATGAAGCTCCAATAAATACTCTGGACACCGAAGCTCAAGTGAGCATCCCAGGTTGGCAATATTCGATGTGTATTGTTGCACATTGATACCAGGAGAGTAGAATATCCTGTGGATAATGGAAGCTTTGTGTTCGGAGCCCTCCTAGATTTGGTCTTATGTATCTCTTCCTTTAACTGGTTCTAAGGTGTATCCTGTAGTAAACTGTAACAGTTATCAGTGTAATGGCTTTCAGCAAGTTCTGTTAGCTCTTTCAGTGAATTACCAAAACTAGGCATGGTTTTAGAGACCCACCCTGGGCTTGCAGTTAGTGTCAGAAGCGAGGACAGTCTTGGAGACTGTCCTGTTAGACTTTGCAGTTTGCCTAATTTCAGACACACACATTCTCCTTAGTGTTTTAGTTTGAATATTAATACTCATAACATGAGTAGTAATGGGTTGTTGTAGGTGCTACTATTTTGCCTATTTTACAGATAAGGAAACTCGGGAACAGGGAATTAATTTGTTCAACATCATGCAATGAGTAAATGGTAGAACTAGTATTTAAACTCTGGGAAGCTGATTAAGAAAAGAAAGAACGAAAAAAAAAAAAAAAAAACCATATCAGAGATACAAGTGAAAAGAATTCCAGAGTAGGTAAGTCCAGGAAGCAATTGAGTCCTGTCCCCCCTGTTCTCTAACTACAGTTCTGCAGAGCAATCATGGTCCTCCTGAATGAGGACCCTGAGGCATAACAATACCTTGTTCTCTAAAAGAAAGAATCAGTGATGTTTAGTACTACATACTTTGTTTTCTAAGGCCATTAGGAGGGCTAGTTAGTTTTACAAAGAAGGCTAAGAGTTCTAACAGAATGGGCTTTCTCATTAACTCTTTGCTTATCCAAGTAGCCAGACATCCACATTCTCTGACCATTCCAGTTAATACCAAGCTTCCTGTAAAATTTCAGTGGCATGGAAAAATGCTTTAAAGGGGAGAGTAGTCCCACCTCTCCCCACTAATTGATAGTTGAAAATAATCCAAATTTAAATGGCATGTGCTTCAGAATTCCAAAATAGGGGTGGTAAGAATTGCAATACCCTAAGGAAATTATATTACAAAAGATTTATCTAATAAGTGAAGCTGCCATATACTTTTCTTTTTCAAAATCCAAAATGCTCCAGTAGGAGGGTTCTAATATTAACAGACCAGAAGCCTCAAGACTTTGCTAGCACTATGATAGTTTTTTAAACCAACTAGCTGGATATTCATTAAATCAAATTGTCACAAAAGCTTGCAGATAAATGGTACTATATAGGTGCAAGCAAAAAGTGTGAATGACCATAGTTGGACATTTGCTCTTTTAATATGTGCGTTGGTGTGTGAACAACATCCTTACACAGGTTGTAAGGATGCTATTCTTCTCTTGCCACCCCCCAAAAGCCTAGAGGTTCACTAGTGGGGAAAAAAATTAGGCAATGCCAAGAGCACAAAAAAAACATGAGAAATTCAAGAGATTAAAACCTCTGGTGCTGTTTCATTCTCCTAAATTAGGCCTAATGGTCAAAAGAATCTCTAAGAGGTTTTAGTTTATGCCCTTCTATGGAATTCCTTAAGTAGCTCATATTTCACTCGAACAAAAAAACTCACAACTCTAAACATCATGTTTTGAGATTATGCTTTGCTCTAGTCATTTTATGATTTTTTTAATCATTAAAAAAGTTCTACAAGAAAATTATGAATTGTCCTAAAACCTTATGTAAGGAAAAAAAAAAAAAAAAGGGAGGTAGAAAAAAATCTACCAGCAAAGGAAAATAGACAATGGGTACATGTTTCCTCATCTGAAAAATAAGAATAATAAAAGTGCCTATCTCATAGGGTTATTATGAGGATTACGTGAATTAACATTTTTAAAGTGCTTAGAACAGTGCCTGGCAGGTGGTAAGCTACACAACTTTATTTAATAAAACTGGCGCAACTGGAATAAAGTAAGTGAACATCAGAAAACCTGCTCTGTCCACCTTGCAAGTAATTAAGTACCGTGAGGTCTTTCTGGAGGCAGAGAAAACTGAGGTACAGTGGGAGAAAAGTGTTTCCAGCAAGTCTTAGCTAAGTGTGTTATCCCTTGGTTTATTTTCATTGTATGAGTTTTTGATTCCTGCATACTTTGAAGTTTGCCTCAAGGGAAAAAGTTGAATTGGGACTCTTTGTGACTAGAATCTTTGGCCTGGAAGGTTGGCGCCTTCAGCTATTTCTCATGCCAAGCCTTTGAGATTCTGTTCCTGTTCCAAAAGCTGACAGGAGCTTCCTTGCAAGTTCCTCTGAAAGAAATGAATGAGACTAAACTCCAACAGATTTCTGCCTTTACAGACCCTTAACCAGCCTAATTAGCTTGGTGAATTAGCAATGTGAAGGGTAGAATGCAGAGCAGGCCCTAGCTCTAGGGTAGAGGCACATGGGGCCCCACAGATCAGGAAGCAGGACCAGTTCTGTATAACCAGTCGGGGAAGCTCCAGAGAGTCTGCAGTGAAAGACTGCAGAAAAGCTCCTGCCATCCTGCAGCTAATTCCACAAAAAAACATGGATTTTGAACTGTGAACTATGCAAAATTATATTTATAACCAGAAAAGGCTTTGCTGTGCCAAGCCTAGTGGGCAATATTACATCATTGACACCTTTGGACTTAAAAAGAGAAAGAAAAATTTAAGGTGGTTCTGAATAGCTCTTTTCCATCTCTAAAGGGAGAGAGAAGGTGACTGAAAATTGAAAATGGCCCTAAACAGTGACAGTAGGGATCCAGGTCAAATACAAAAAAGAACTTCCAGGCATTCCTAAAATAACTATACTCAAGCCCTATCAGACTTACTGTCTTATGTAATAAATATTTGTTCAAAACTCTTTTTTTTTTTAATTGTTTTAAAATTTTTATTTTTGTGATTAACACCGTGAGATGTTTATGTACCTTAGTCCACTTCTGATTGTATGCGGAGTGTATAATTCTGGGAGTAGAATTAAATAATCAAAGTTATGAGCCTCTAGGGTTTCCAGTACATGTTCCTAGGTGGCTTTCCAGAAAGGCTGTAGCAGGTTATGTGGCAGTATCAGCACACTAGCGTGTCGCTTCAGTATGTCCTTGCTGGCAGTGGATGCTCTGCAACTCTGGATGGAAATACTCATGGATTATAGCTGCTGCTGCTTTTTTCACTCCCACATCATGATTTTTGCAGTACTCTGGGTAGTACCGCCCATAATCTAAGGTGGAAAACATTGTCCAAGACTTGAAAATGATCAGAAAAGATTACTAGGAGTCTTTTCAGTGGAACGCTGGGCTTGGTTAGTGGATCCTGAAGTGACTAGATACAGGGTGTATACTTTTCACTTTTTTTTGATTAGGCAGTGTTCAAAACTCTTTTACTATCTTGAAATAAAGTTCATAGATAATATAACCTATCTATAGACATAATTTCAAAATCAACACATACTGCTCTACCTGTAAAGTGAATATAAATTTTTAAGTAATTTATAATAAACTGTATATTTTAATATGTAGATGTTTAGGCATGACTTCATAAGAAGACATAATGGAAGAGACAGATGCACAATGTAAGAAAAATAAAACCTATTCAGTGGATTATCAACATACTTCTTTTATACTCGAAACTTTGAAATAGAGAATAAATATGTTTCTATATATGCTTGGAATCACTGTGATGCAACAGCTGCAGTTGCACTGAAGTCTCAAAGTCTTCAAATGGTGTTACTATTGGTGATGTGAGTTTCTGAAATGGTGCAGACAATACTTAATAAAGGTCTAAACTAAACATGTTTAAAACTGCAAGAAAATTTCAGAAAATTCAGTGTGAATACATAAAAACAGTTAGATTCTAGGCTTGGATACTTATAAACAAGGTGACTTCTTTTTAACTACATGAATGTACAGTGGAATATGTGAAAGTCATTAGAGAGTCAGGACAGTCTTACACTGTGTGGACCTGTTCACACCTCGCGAGATGTCTAGCATCCCTGGTTCCTGCCCAGGAGATGCCAGTGACCCACTCCAGACCCTCCCTCACCCACCTCACCACCCCTTGTCACTGTGACAATTAATAATGACTCAGCAGAAGATGAAAACTTTTCTGAGGACACAATACATCCCCCATTAGGAGCTACTGCTCTAGAACTTCAGTAATCTCCCATCCTGAAGTCAGAGTGAGCGTCTGGGTACAAGGTCAGGTTTCAAGGGGCAGGGTCTGTGCTCTTCTTTGGGGATATGATGGGAACAGGGGATTCCAGGTCACAAATAAACTTCCTTCTCTATGGATCTCCACTCTTTTTAATTTACTTTTACCTTTTTTAAAGCCAAATGTTTTACAAGTCAACTGATACACAAACATCTGGCTACTACAAACTTGCCCTCCAAAGCTCGCTCCCCAAAAGCAAACACTTTCAGATATTCCCCTGGGATTTTGCTTCCAAAATTCTAAATAATATGCTTTTCTCTTCTCAGTTGATTTTTTTAAATCATAATTTTTAATAATTATATATTATATATGCTAATATATATTATAAAATAACTTTTAACCACAAATACTATTGATTGGCCTCCCAATAGGGAGTATAAACTTTCATACCATATGTATAGCATATATTGAAATTAAGCTATTTTCATACAATGTTTTAGATTTGCACATGTATGATTTCATGTGATCCTCACAGAATTATTGACAGGTGTGTTGTCATATCATTCCTATTCAAAAGATAAGGAAATCAGAACACAGATAAATGTTGTGCCCAAGACCACATTACTAGAAAATAGCAAAGATAGAAATGGAGCCCAGAATGTTTGCTCCTAATATACCGTTTTTTTGTTTTTGTTTTTTTCAATTTTACTTCAACAGTTATGGAACCATTTTGCTTAGATTCTCTTCTGGTAAAAACTCCCTCAAGGCCTTGTTCCAGCGGCACCCTTCTTCATGAAACTTCACCCCTGGGCAGGTCCTTTCTATATGTTTTCACAGCCATTTTTCTGTGCTTCCATCATAGCCCTCATCACAATGAATAATAAGTTGCCCTTTTCACAATGCTCAAAGTTAGAGTGTGAGCTCATCAAAGCCCTGGACAGCTTCTAATCCCTCTTTCTGTCCCCAGAGTGCAGCAGGGCATCGGGTGCCTAGAAGATGCTCAGTCATCAGGGAACATGAAGAGGCCTCTTTACGCAGAGGCCTGTGCTAAGTGCT
The DNA here is from genome assembly GCF_007565055.1 of Rhinopithecus roxellana. Lineage (NCBI taxonomy): Eukaryota > Metazoa > Chordata > Mammalia > Primates > Cercopithecidae > Rhinopithecus > Rhinopithecus roxellana. The sequence goes on along the minus strand of NC_044552.1, from coordinate 91,368,054 downwards.
GGGGGCACACAGATGACTAAAACAAAGCACATTTCCTGACTTCCAAACCCCCAGCTTGGTAAATGTGTGGATGTGAGTGCTAGCCTCTGAAACGGGTAGAGGAGTTACGTTTCAAAAGGATAGCTGCCTGGAGACTAAAGTCCTCAAAGTTGAAAGATTAGCCAAGATGACAGGAAGCAGAACACATAGAACACAAACAAGATTCATAATATAACAGAAATCCTAAGGGGGAATGCAGTTAACAAAAGAGTCTGGTAATGATAACACTTTTACAAGAACAAAGATGGAAAATAATTTTTGGCAAATGAAAGTGATTTATAAGTAAGGCCAACAGGAGAAGTTTACATTAATCAAGATGAGGAATGGTAAATGTATAGATTGATATTTTATCTGGAAGAATATTAAATAGCTTTAACAATGGAGAAAATATATTTGGCTTTTCAGGTGGCCAAGGAGAGAAAGGGAGAAGGACAATTTAAAAAGTTAAGCCTTTTGTGGCAATATGATAAGAGAGGAGTAGAATTTAGCAATAAATGGGTCATGGATATGAAGTTGAAGGGAGTTTATGAAGATGTCAAAATCAAGTGCTATTGACAAATTGTGCAGAAAAAAAGGAAAATAAAGGAGACAATTTTTTTTGTGAGGGGTAATTCTTTCATTGCTCAGCTGAATAAGAAGCAATGGCAATAAACGCCTAGTAGAAATTCCAGTACATATGTATAGTTGTGTCCATAAATGCCACCCAAAAGCATTTGAATTACCAGTCTTGCATTTCTTTTCTTTTTTAACCTAAGAAGGAAAACACTCTCATTAACTGTGCTAAATAATCACAGTTATAAATATATAAAAACATATGTGTAATTACAACCACAGTTATAAGAAAACAAAGAACTCCGAAGAGGGGTCCTGTTCCTGAAAACAAGGAATAGGTTCTTGATTCTTGCCAGACTTGCCAGCCAGACACCCTGCAAGAGCTCTATGGCCAAGACCAGCATCTTCTCCCAATATCTCCTTCTCAGGAAGTGACTGGATTTGAAATCTGTTAAAAATTAGGGGAGAAGTAAAACTGTCTTTATTCACAGACAACAGGAATTTGTATATAGAAAATCCTAAGGAACACACACATAGAAAAAAAACGATTAGAACTACTTTTGAAAAGTTTGGCAAAATTGCAGTATACAAGATCAATATACAAAAATCAATTGTATTTCAATATACTAGCAATGAACAATCCAAAATGTTCTAAAACTGAATGGTGATAGTTGCAAATGTGGGTAAATTTACAAAAAGTAATTGAATTACACATTTAAAATGAGTATATTTTATGGTATGTAAATTGTACCCCCATAAAGTATTTTTAAAATTGGGGGATGGCTCAGGCACAGTGCCTCGCAGACTGTGATCCTAGCATTGTGGGAGACCAAGGCAGGAAGATTACTTGAGTCCAGGTGTTCCAGATCAGCCTGTGCAACATAGTGAGACCCTATCACTACAAAAAAATAAAATAATTAGCTGGGCATGGTGACACATGCCTATAGTCCTAGCTACTTGGGAGGCTAAGGTGGGAGGATCACTTGAGCCCAGGAGTTTGAGGCTGCAGTGAACTATGATGGTACATGCCACTGTACTCCAGACTGGGTGACAGAACAACACCCTGTCTCTAAAAATTTTTACAAATTAGGGGATGTCAAAAAAGGGTAAAATGCAATTTTTTTTTCACAATAGGAGGATTTTACTCGTTATCTACACCTAATTTTTGTGTTGTAATATCTGGTGTCAAATACTCTGATTTTGAAGGATAGAGCCCCAAATGTGGTATTTCTAGGTCATTTTCAGAGTAGCAGTCAGATGTACCACTGTCATAAACCTCAGTACTGACACCAGCAGGTAGAACTTTGACAATCACATTTGATTGCTATTTATCTGACAGAGCACTGAGGAGTCTGGTTGCAGAACAACAAGCCAAGGTAAAGCAAAAGGTAAGTCAGATGGCCAGTGATGGCTATGGGAGATCAGGGTCCTTATTCCCCGGGTTTGTGTGGATCATGCCTTAGAAGGACAAGAGGCATTGGGTACTTGGAAGGAAACTCACTCCTCAACTTCCAAGACCCAGTCAGTTCCTTGGACCAGGGGAGAGGTCCTGGCTTTGGTAACTCAAAATTAACAGAATACTCGGAACTCTCAACAACTCTCAGCATCTTTGCACATGCAGATGAAAACACACTCATGGGGATCTACAAATGATCATTGTAGAAAATGTCGGTGGCATAATCCCCACGAATGGCCCTCTGCCTTTGGCTTTTTAAAGCCCTACACGGTTATAATTGAAGTTACATTTGCAAACATAAAACATTCTCAATAACAACTATAAGAATATTTAATACTTCTATGAACAGTTTGTATTTCCTGTCTAGAAATAGCATAAAAACCATCTGTGGAGTAAGTTTAGATGCTGAGCTCAGAAGCAAAGTTTTCAGATATAGTCTCCCGTGCTCTGGTGATTGAAATAAACAGGTGCTCAACTGGAAAAAAATTCTTTTTTTTTTTTTCATGCAACAATAGAAATTCATGAACTGATTCTATGGCATTTAGGTCTGTAGCCATTTTAATTCAAGCTTTGTTTTATTATTTTTAACCTATTAATTTTTAGAACTATTGAGTGACTTATGAAAAATACAGTAACCCATTGTCATCTATCGTATTTTAGGAGTACTCTGTTAGTGAAATATTCTGGTTCAAAGAGTTGACTAATTGTAAAGAATAGCAATAACAGTCAGAATAATACTTAGAGCATTTACTGGATCTTGAAACAAACTTATCTTAATATTCTGCAAAGAAGTTTTAGTGAGAAAACTAAAGTAACTTGCTTGTAATCAGGAGTAGCTCCATAGATTTCCTATGGGCCAAGCACTCTCTTAAGTATTTTATATACATGTTTACCTTTGTGATCATAAAGAAATCCAAGGAGAAACTATGATTACTCTTATTTTACAAATGAGATTTGGGAATAATTTTTTCCAAAAATTGCTATTAAAAGTTGTAGCTAGAATCTCATCAGAGTCTACCTGGTTCTAAAGTGTGTTCTCAACTTTCTTCTTTGTGGTATCCAGCAGTCCTTCTTTGATGATAGAAGATGCCTATTAAGTCCTACAAGGATGTAAATATGAAACTGAATTATTTCCAGAAAAAGCTAGTTACGTAGTCTCTCTTTTGTCAAAAATATCATCATCATTGATAACAAACATCTGCCTCCCCAAAAACAGCCACCCAAATTTCATTAATGATATTGAAATGTTGAAAATTCCTCAGGCCTGGCAAGTAATGGTCACTTTGGATTCAAAATATCAGCTCAATAGAAGGAACCACAAAAGGAAACAATTCTGTGGCTTTGATACAAAGCATGCATTGAAAAGGTAATTTATAAGAAAGGCAGACTGAATGGATTTCAGGACGAAATAATGAATGTTAAATTAGGCTTTTAAAATCTTGAATAAAGGAAGTTTCATAGTGACCAAATACAATTTTGTTTAAAATTTTCTTCTTTTATATTAGCACTTTTTAAAGAACAGACAGTTATTCATCTTTAGCTGGCTTCTGAAATTAAATAAATTGGTTTTTAAAAAGAGGGTTTTAATAAGGTATTTCTGTTCTTGGTGCATTTTCATCTTTATCCACAATGTCCTCATAGAGTCCAAAAGCTGAAGAGTAATTTGAGGTTGCGCCCTTTTAGGACCAGGTGAAATGGCAATTATCAAAGTAATGGGGTCAGCAGAGGGCCGAACAGCTTTTCCTTAATTAGCATGTGAAAGGGAATGTGGGCAAATTAACCATGTATAACTAAATCTCCACTTTATTTGCTGCTGGGTAGCCATATTGCTAGAGCTAGATTCATCTTTTAAAATGGAACTCTTTGGACAATCCTGTAACAGTTCCTTTCACATTCTTGGTCATATGTGTACATAACAGTAAAACTCACATGTGTTTGGTACTTACTACATGCCAGGTTTTAGTGTTTTACATATATTATTTCATTCTGCAATAACACGATGAGATACTGATTTTGTCGGGATTCATTACAGAAAAAATGAAACCACTTTATGCAAGCTGGGATTCAATACAAGGAATTAGATGTTTACAAAGTTATTGGAAAGGCTGAAGGAATAGGTTCTAGGCTGGACGTCCAAAAGTAATTCTCAGAGAAATATGGAATTCTCTCACTAGGAAAACTACTACTTTCAAGGTTACTGAGAGCTAGTAAATTCAAGAATGCATCCCAGAGCAGGAATCCAGATTTGAGAAGCTACTGCAGATCCCACCACTACCCCTGCCTTTGGCACCAAAGAAGCTGGGAAAAGGATGCTGGACCCCTGCTGCAGATGTAGGCTCACACCTCCAAGATCTAGCTTTCCAGCAGAAAAACGGCCAAGTGAGATGAGAGAATGGCCTCCTTACATCTGCCTTCCAAATTTCAAACAAGCCAATCTAAATGATGAGACTAACCTAACATCCAAATCCCTACAGGCAGAGGGGTTTGAGAAATGCAGATTTTAGCTTTTCAACCTCCGCAGGAGAGGAAGGACCCCTGGAGGGAGGTGGAATGTAGGATAAGCAACGCAATCCACTTTATTCCAGGTAAGTACTATTATTATCATCCTTATGCCTCACCATTCAGTTTGACAGATAGGGTAACTGAGGCACAGATAATTAAGTAAAAGGCTCAGCCAGGTGTGGTGGCTCACGCCTATAAACCCAGCACTTTGGGATGCCAAGGTGGGAGGACCACTCGAGGTCAGGAGTTCAAGACCAGCCTCAGCAAAATGGTAAAACACCATCTCCACAAAAAATACAAAACTTGGCCAGGCATGGTGGTGTGTACCTGTAAATCCCAGCTACTCCAAAATGGAAGCATGAGAATCCTTTGAACCCAGGAGGAGGAGGTTGCAGTGAGCTGAGATCGTACCACTGTACTCCAGTTGGACAACACAGCAAGACACTGTCTCAAACAAACAAACAAAAGAGGAAATTGCTCAAGGTCACACTAAGACAGTCTTCAAAGAACCCGTGCTCTTAACCACTGGGCTTCACTCCTGAAAGTCAAGCGTGTCCTGTGCACACATAGGTTAAATGAAAATCCCAGTAGCATTTTTTTTTTTTTTTTTTTTTTTTTTTTTTTTTTGCTGAAGGTGAAATCTTTTTCAGTGATAAAAACATTTCAACAGTGTACATCAGGAAAAAGCCAAAGCTCTAGTACACTACTGCACTCTTATTGACCTTTACAACACTAAATAAAATTTACTTAGAGAGGATCCAGTAAAGCTTTTGAATTTCACTTCTTCAGAATCTCCAACTGTTGATTCAGTTGCTATTAGATGCATTTGAGATGATGTTTTGAAATGGATAATAGGAATATTCAGCAATTCAACCTCAAGTGAACCCCTACTATTCACTAAATTGAAAGGCAAATCTCAGAATTTACTATTAAATGTGACAATGAGTCCCTTCCAGAGACACCAGAATCAGGCCTTCAGAGAGGAATAGAAATATTTCTCATCCCCTAGCTGAGACCTGGTGTGGCAGAGACACTGCCCAGTGTTTACCAAGACCATTTTACTTTCCTCCTTGGCCCCTTTGCAATTAGGCTCAGGCTATGTGAGTTCTGACTAATGGAAGATGGGTGGCAGTGATACACATGCCACCCATCTTCCATTATCATATCCATACATGATATACTTGCATGCCTGGCCACTCATTCTGTGGCAACTAGGGTATGTGTTGACAATGGTGGTGTCAAAAGATAGAAAAAACCTGAGCTCTTCCTGCATGACTGCCAACCACATTGACTGTGATGCGAGGAAGCAATATATTTTTATCAAATTAAGCCACTGAGGTCTGGGACTGTTTATTAGGCAAGTTAGCCCACCTGGACCTTCTGCTACAGATCTTGTTAGCAAATGCAAACCTTGGTCCAGTAGACCTAGCCTGTGGGCAGGGGCGGACCAAGTTAGATTTGTAAAGGAGCATGCAAAAGAGTGTGACTCTCTGGATAGCCTTCATCGCATGGCATTTTTCCTACCTTTTCCTCATCAACATCATTTCTTTTTTTCAAAATTAATCGAAGTGTTGCCATTTCCTTTGCTTTGCTTCTGTTTCACAGGTCAGAGGAATGAACCTGGACACTGTTGGAGATGAAAAAAAAGAACTAAGATGGAGTCAGGGAAAACGGACCCTACCTGTAATTGCTGGATGTGTACATGCCTTACACAGTTCCACCCTGCAAAAAGTAATCCCTTCCAAATGCTGAAACCAGGCCATCAGGATCAGCTCTCTTCTACCTGAGATGAGTGCAAGCTGGGTAAAAAGACATCAGGGAGAAAAAGGATTTATGCTTGCTCTTTGGTAGACCACTGGGAACCACTGAGACAGAATGCAATGCAAGGTTCTCCTTCTGTGTATTACAACATGCGAACAGGCTAAACCAGATTTCCCTCCCTAAGAAAAAACTCAAAAGTTCTTTAAAAGCACCATTTATGTACAATAGCAAATATGTTCATTGTAGATCACTTTTAGCTGTTCACTAAACCAAATCCCCTGGGGACATTTTATGCCAATGGTTTGGAAATTAGTCCTTGTTACTTTATGTAATTGAAAACAATAAAGCTAAGTGCCTGTTGCACTCTTCTGTAATTTGAAACAGGGACTTGCAACCTCAGGTCCTATCTCCAGGCCCTTCAAAGGCCTCAGAGGTAATGATGGGAAACTGTGTGTTATATTCATTATATCAGAAAACCTTGCAGAAATGGGACATTTAACTTGAAGCTGTATGAGCTCACTAAAATGCCAAGTTTCTGTTTTTTGACTGAGATGACATCAGTTTAGTACAATAATTGATTTTCTAAAAGGATAATGATTGATAATTGATTATCTCATGCTACCTGGAAACTTTAAATAATAGTCATTTAATGTCGTAGATTAATATAAATGGGATAAATTAATCACTCCGTAAGACTTTCAAAAAGAAGAACCTTTAAGAAATAGGCTTCACGTAGAAAAAATTATTAATGGTTTAAAAATCTAGCCAAAAAGTGGAAACAGCCCAAATGTCTGCCTCCTGATGAATGGAAATATGAAATGTGGTATATCCATTGTCTTAGTCTATTTTCCACTGCTATAACAGAGTACTGCAGACTGGGTAATTTATAAAGAAGAGAAGTTTATCTGGCTCATGGTTCTGGAAGCTAAGAAATCCAAGACTACGGTCCAGCAACTGGTGAGGGCAATCCTATAGCAGAAAGCAAAAGTAAACGTGCAAGACAGACAGAGGAAAGCCAAACTCATCCTTTTAATCAGTAATCCACTGCTGAGATAACTAATGCACTCCCTCCATAGTAGCATTAATCCCCTCATGAGGGTGGAACTCTCATGACCTGATCCCTTCTTTAAAGTTCCCACTTCTTAATACTGTTACTATGGGAATGAAGTTTCAACATGAGTTTTGGTGGGAACATTAAACCATAGCATCCCCACAGTGGAATATCATTCCATGATAAGGAATGAAGACTTAATACATATTATAACATGAATGAACCCCCCCAAAAAAAGTACACTTAGTGAAAGAAAACAGTTACAATAGACTGTATATTATGATTCTATTTATATGAAAAGTCCATCTGATGCAAATCTGTAGAGACAGAAAGTAGATTAGTGATTATCTAAGGCTGAGATGCAGGAGAAAGGGGAATGTGGGAAATGACTCTTAATAGCTATGAGGTTTCCCTTTTGGATAATGAAAATTAGATTGTGATTATATATATATGTGTGTGTGTGTAAATATATACAAACAATAGAATTATACACTTAAACAGGTAAATGTTATGGTACAGGCATACCTCAGAGATATTGCAGGTTTAATTCCAGACTACCACAATAAAGTGAATATTGCAATAAAGCCAGTCACACAAATTTTGTTTCCCAGTACATATAAAAGTTATGTTTATACTATACTGTAATCTATTAAGTGTGCAATAACATTTTGTCTAAAAATAACAATTTACATGCTTTAATTGAAAAATACATTATTACTTTAAAAATGCTAACAATCATCTGAGCCTTCAGCGAGACTTAATCTTTTTGCTGGTGAAGCGTCTGGCCTCAGTGTTGATGGCTGCTGACTAATCAGGGTGGTGGTTGCTGAAGGTTAGGATGGCTATGGGAATTTATTAAAATAAGGCAATGATTTACCACATTGACTGATTCTTCCTTTCATGAAAAGTTTTTCTGTAGCGTGTGATTCTGTTTGCTATTTTATCCACAGTATGACTTCTTTCAAAATTAGAGTCAGTCTCCTCAAACCCTGCCACTGCTTTATCAACTAAATTCATGTAATATTCTAAATTCTTTGTTGTCATTTCAACAATGTTCACAGTATCTTCAGCAAGTGTAGATTCCATCTCAAGAAACTACTTTCTTTTCTCATTCACAGCAAGCAATTGGGAAAATTTTAGAGAATATATTCAAGCACAAAGGAGAAAATATTACCACCACCATCTAGTAATAACCTTTGTTAACATTTTGGCATGTTTAATATATATTTATGTTTATTTATGATCTAATTAAGTTCATACTATAAATTTGTTTTTGTAGATTACAAGATCATGACCAGCCTCCAGTTGACAATGGCTGCTAAAAAGCCTAGAGTCAAAAACACAAAGACTTATAGCATTCATGTTGTGGACAAAATACTTCCAGCTTAACTTCATGTTTTTCTATTCAGATTTCTTTCATCCTATTTTCCATGGTCCTTTATTTCCATATTTAATATAATTTTGTTATATGTATTTCTATAAAACATTCTAAAGGCTTTCTAAAATAATTATTCTCATCGTAATAATTTTTAAGTGTACAGTTCAGTTGTGTTGAGTGTACTCTCTTAGTTGTACGACACATCTCTAGAACTTTTCCATCTTGAAATACTGAAACCCTTGGGAGGCCGAGACGGGCGGATCACAAGGTCAGGAGATCGAGACCATCCTGGCTAACACAGTGAAACCCCGTCTCTACTAAAAACTACAAAAAACTAGCCGGGCGAGGTGGCGGGCGCCTGTAGTCCCAGCTACCCGGGAGGCTGAGGCAGAAGAATGGCGTGAACCCGGGAGGCGGAGCTTGCAGTGAGCTGAGATCCAGCCACAGCACTCCAGCCTGGGTGACAGAGTGAGACTGTGTCTCAAAAAAAAAAAAAAAAAAAAAAAAAGAAATACTGAAACCCATTGAACAACTCTCCATTTTTTCCTCCCCTCACACTCCTGGTAACAACCATTCTACTTTCTGTTTCTGTGAATTTGACTGCTTTGGATACCTCACATAATTGGAATCATACAGTATTTGCCTTTGTGACTGGCTTATTTCACTTTGCGTAATGTTCTCAGTTTATTCACATTGTAGCACATGACAAGATTTCCCTTTTTTTGAGACAGAGTCTTGCTCTGTTATCCAGGCTGGAGTGCAGTGGTGCAATCTCAGCCCACTGCAACCTCTACCTCCCAGGTTCAAGCAATTCTCATGCCTCTGCCCCCCAAGTAGTTGGAATTACAGGTGCACATCACCACGCCTAGCTAATTTTTGTATTTTCAGTAGAGACGGTGTATTGCCATGTTGGCCAGGCTGGTTTTGAACTCCTGACCTCAAGCAATCTGCCCACCTCCGTCTTCCAAAGTGCTGGGATTACAGGCATGAGCCACCATACCTGACCGAGATTTCCTTTCTTTTTGAAGATGAATAATCCATTGTTATATTACACAATAGTCTTCCCTTATCCACAGGAGTTATGCCTCAAGACCCCTAGCATGTCCCTGAAACTACGGATCTACTATGTTTTTTCCTATATATACATACCTATGATAAAGTTTAATTTATAAATTAAGGCTCCATAGCAGATTAACAACAATAATTAATAATAAGATGAAACACTTATAAAAATATACTGTAATAAAAGTGTATAAATGTGGTATCTTTCTCTCTCTGTCTCTCAATATCTTATTATATGTAATTTTTTGGACCACAGTTGAATACTGGTAACTGAAACCACAAAGAGTGAAATCATGAATAAGAAGGGACTATTGCATAGCATTTTGTTTATCCATTCACCCAACCATGGACATTTGAGTTGCTTCCACTTCTTTCCTATTGTGAATAATGCTGCTATGACACGGGTGTGCAAATCTCTTTGAGAATCCCCTTTCAATTATTTTAGATATATAGACAGAAGTAGGATTTCTGAATCATATTATAGTTCTATTTTTAATTTTTTGAGGAAATCACTATACTTTTCTTCATAGTAGTTGCACCATTCCCACCAGCAGTGCACAGGATTACAATTTCTCAACATTCTTGTCAACACTTGCTATTTTCTGTTTGTTTATAGTAGCCATCATAATGGATGTTAGGGGATATTTCATTGTGATTTTGTTTTGCATTGTTCTAATGATTAGCAGTGTTGAGCATCATTTCATATGCTTGTTGGCTACTTGTTTATCATCTTTAGGGAAATGCCTATTCAAGTTCTTTGCCCATTTTTGATCAGGTTTTTTTGTTGTTGAATTATAGGAGCTCTTTATATATTCTGGATGTTAAGCACTTATCAGATATCCAATCTGCAAATATTTTCTCCCATTCACTTATTAATTCTGTTAATTGCGTCCTTTAATGTACAAAGGTTTTAAAGTTTTATGTAGTCCCATTTGTCTATTTGTGGTTTTGTTGCCTATGCTTTTGGTGTCACATATAAGAAGTCATTGCCAAGTCCAAAGTCATGAAAACTTTCCCCTTTGTTTTCTTCTAGGGGTTTTATAGTTTTGGATATTATGCCTTGATCTTTAATACATTTTAGCTTAATTTTCATATATAGTATAATGTAAATGTATACTTTCATTCTTTTGCATGTGGATGTATAGTTTCCTTTGAACAATTTGTTGAAGAGATTGACCTTCTCCCATTGAGTGGTCTTGGAACCCTTGTCAAAGACCATTTTACCATATATGTGAGGGTTTATTTCTGGCCTCTCTCTTCTATTTTATCAATCTACATGCCTGTTTTTATGCCAGCATCACACTGTTTTGATTACTATAGCCTTTTATATGTTTTGAAAACAAAAAGTGTAAGACCACCACTTATGTTTTTTGTTTTTTGTTTTTTTTTGAGATGGAGTCTTACTCTGTCACCCAGGCTGGAGTGCAGTGGCGCAATCTCGACTCAGTGCAACCTCATCCTCCCAGGTTCAAGTGATCCTCCTGCCTCAGTCTCCCAAGTAGCTGGGACTACAGGTACTTGCCTCCACACCTGGCTAATTTTTTGTATTTTTAGTAGAGGCAGGATTTCACCAAATTAGCCAGGATGATCTCCATCTCCTGACCTCGTGATCCACCCACCTCAGCCTCTCAAAGTGCTGGGATTACAGGCGTGAGCCACCGTGCCTGGCCCCACCTTTGTTATTTTTTAAGATTGTTTTGGTTATTTAATATCTCATGAGATTTTATAGGAATTTTAGGATGGAGTTTTCTATTTCTGCAAAAAAGTCATTGGGATTTTGATAGATTTTGCCTTGAATCTGTAGATGGCTTTTGGTAGTATAAGCGTCTTAACAATATTAAGTCTTCCCTACACATTGGGTACACCGTACACTGCTTGGGTGATGGGTGAACCAGAATCTCAGAAATCACCACTAAATAATTTATTCATGTAACCAAACACCACCTGTTCCCCAAATACCTATTGAAATAAAAAATAATTTAAAAAAAACATATTAAGTCTTCCAATTAATGAACCTGAGATGTCTTTTTATTTATTTGAATCTTCTTTAATTCCTTTCAGCAATGTTGTGTAGTTTTCAATGTAAAAGTGTATCTCATTGGTTAGAATTATTCCTAAGTATGTTATTCTTTCTTTTGCTGCTGTAAATGGAATTGGTTTAATTTCCTTTTCAGATTGTTTGTTGTTAGTGTATAAAAACGCATTTGATTTTTGCATGTTGATTTTGTATCCTGAAACTTTGCTGAATTTGTTCATTAGTTCTAATAGGTTTTTTTTTTTTTTTAATAGAATCTTCAGGGTTTTCTACATATAAGATTATGTCATCTGCAAACAGATAATTTTTCTTCTTTTCTTATTTGGATGTAACAAACAATTTTTAAGTAGAATAAAATTTATAAACCACTTTTTTTCTCTCAAACATATTTTCCACATCATTAAAAATATTTTGTAGACATCATTTTAATTGTTGCATATAAGTTCATCATTTAGATGTGCTATAATTCACATGACCATTCCTCATTTAGGTTGCTTTAAATTTGTATTATGATAAACAATATTCTAGGGCATAACTGCATGTATAGTTCTTTGGTCATATATAACATTTTTCTTTCCTTGCGGTAGGGTCCTAGAAACTGCACCACTGGGTCAAATATTACATATATTTAAATACTTTTGACACTTTTTTTAGTTTGGAAATGCATAACTTTAAAAATAGCAATTGAACATATAATATTTGAATATATCTATTCTTTGAAAATTTACAATATATCTTACATTTTTAGATGGCATAAAATACACCATCTGGGTAGCTTTAAATATATAAATATATCAATTATATTTTATGATCATGCTGAACTCTTTTGTTAACATTTACATTCCTCTCCAAATCCTGCTTCCTCTTTGCTGGGGTGTTAAGTAGCCAGTACTGTAGGGTGGGTTCCCAGAGGCCAGGATGGGGTGGGGTAGTCTACTCCAGGATGTACAAAGTAGGAGGCAATCAAGTGGCCAGTTTTAGACAAAGTTCATGGGAGCAGAGAGTGAGGCTGAGGGTCTTTCTTGCAAGGAGATATAGAACAAGCCTGAAGGCCCTGAGATTAGGCTGGACTTAATGAGATTCAAACAGCTGGGTGTCAATTGGAAAGTGGGGAGATTTGCGTTGTCACAGTAATTGGGGGGGCATTGAGTAGACAGGAGCTACAGATGCTAGAAACATTGCGTTGCTTGAGACTGCCCTCTAAAATAACTTTCCAGCCCCCAATGCTATTATCTCTCCCACTGATACACACTGGACTTGTTTTGTGCTGACACATTTAGATTCCAAGAGCCACCCTGTATTGTATTCCCTTAACAATTAAAGACCATAGAAATGTAGACATTCAGTGAGTGAATAACTTCAAAGTCCCTAAATGTGAAGCTTTAACTGTTGTATACCTTTTAAAAATGCATGTGACAGTGATAACAGGTTAAAAATAAAAGGAGAAAATTTGTATTTATTAAACACTTACTATGTACCACAAACTTTACGTATTACTTTCCTATGGAAGCAATAACAAATTTTCACAAACTGGGTGACTTAAAACAGGATAAATTTATTATCTTGAAGTTCTGGGGTCCAGAAGTCAAAAGTCAAGTTGCCAACAGAGCTGCACTCCCTTTAAAGGCTCTAGGGGAGCTTCCATTTCCTGCCTCTTGCAGCATCGGGTGACTGTAAACATTTCTTTTTTTTTTTTTTTTTTTTTTTTTTTTTTTTGAGACGGAGTCTCGCTCTGTCGCCCAGGCTGGAGTGCAGTGGCCGGATCTCAGCTCACTGCAAGCTCCGCCTCCCGGGTCCACGCCATTCTCCTGCCTCAGCCTCCCGAGTAGCTGGGACTACAGGCGCCGCCATCTCGCCCGGCTAATTTTTTGTATTTTTTTAAGTGGAGACGGGGTTTCACTGTGTTAGCCAGGATGGTCTCGACCTCCTGACCTTGTGATCCGCCCGCCTCGGCCTCCCAAAGTGCTGGGATTACAGGCTTGAGCCACCGCGCCCGGCCGACTGTAAACATTTCTTAACTTGTGACTACTTCCCTCCAATCTCTGCCTCCATGGTCACAAGACCGTCTCCTCTTCTGTCTGTCTAATGTATTGCTGCCTCACTCTTATAGGGATACTTGTCATTGGATTTAGGGCACACCTGGACAATCCAGGATGATCTCCTCATCTTGTGAATTTTAATTTAAATCTGCAAAGGCCCTTTTTTTGAATAAGGTCATGTTCATAGGCTCGAGGGAGTAGAACCTGAGCCTGTCTTTTTATGGACCATCATTCAGTTCACTACAATTTACTTCCAGAATTTTGTTAAATTCTCCGGCAATCTTGTGATGGAGACATCATTATCCTCTGTTTATAGGTGAAGAAATGAAAATTTAGAAAGAAGTACTCGGCCAAAGCCTCCTGGTGCGTGCCAGAGCTAAGATTCACCCCAAGGCTCCCTGATACCTGTATACAGTGCTGACATGGTCTACCCTGTGCCTGGTTGGTTATATGGCACTGTTCCCACCAAAACAAAGTCAGCCTCAGCAATAGTGCTCACAGGTGACCTTGTGCACTCCACTGGTCTCGACCTAAAAGAAGTAAAAGTCTTATTTGCTAAAGGAGCATCCAGTCTAATATAAGAAATAATATAGTGAGGCAATTAAATGAGTTCTCTTCACAGTTAAATCCAAATAAATGTCAGCCTAACCTAAATTTCGATATCCATACAATGTTCCAAAGTGTCTTTTTCCATTTTCTTATCCCCTGAAAAAAAGGCACATTTCTTTAGGTTGGTCCGGTGCATTCTATCAACATTTGCTGAGTACCTACTATAATTTGTAGTATGATATACCTTGAAATCCTTCTTCCCTTGTTTTGGACATTTTTATTTTACTGCAAGGATAAATTTGAACTCACACCAAAAAGAGGCCCAAAAATATTCTGGCATTCTCCACATCCTGGATTATTTTTCACCCTAATTTATTGAATATTGACTTGTTGTTTTGCTCTTTTCATTTGCTTAAATTTAAATTGTTTTAAATAGCATTTAAGGTTTTACATAACTGCAACTGATTACTTCTAAAAAACGTTTTTTTGAATAAAGCTTTTTTTACAATTCAGATTTAGGAATGTTTGAAACAGGACCAAGAGATGCACATTCAGTCAAACCCATCAAAGTCATTGTAAAATAAGAGAATATATTGCTGTTTTTCAAGGATAGCTTGTCTTACCAAGGATGGGATTTTCTACAAATGTGTTAGGATGTCTCAAGGGTAATACATCTCATATAGTCAAAAAAGTTCAGTTTCTTTTTTTTGTTTTGTCTGTTTTTGTTTTTTGTTTTTATTTTTGAGACAGAGTTTTGCTCTTGTTGCCAGGCTGGAATGCAATGGAGAAATCTTGGCTCACTGCAACCTCCACCTCCTGGGTTCAAGCGATTCTCCTCCCTCATCCTCCCTGGGACTACAGGTGTGCGCCACTACACCCGGCTAAATTTTTGTATTTTTAGTAGAGACAGGGGTTTCACCGTGTTGGCCAAGCTGGTCTTGAACTCTCGACCTCAGGTGAGCTGCCCACCTTGGCCTCCCAAGGTGCTGGGATTACAGGCGTGAGCCACAGTGCCTAGCCGAAAGTTGATAGTTTAGAATCACAGCACCTTTCAGGGAAGGGATAGTTTTTTGCATAATTTTGTGTGTTTAAGGAAATAATATATTTAATAAACTCACATGCAAAAATAACATCTGTTATCACTGACTGGGGAAATTTAGTAGAAATGCAAAAATTGAAATGACATTAATTTGGCCACATTGGAGAGGATCGGCAGAAGAGACTCATGTTTAGATACTTTAAAATGTAAATAGTGCTCATCAGGGGACATAACCTCACTTCACATAATGTGTTTTCAGATAAACAAGTGGGGGAAATTTGCACTAATTCTATAGGGGCATAATTAAAAATAATTAGGCAAAAAAAATCTTCTCACTTATTTTATTTAAAAACTTCAAGGAAAAGACAGAGATGGATTTTGCATTTTCAGAAAATGGTGAGCATGTAGTACAGGCTTGAGATCGGAAGTCCCCAGTGATGTAAGCTTCCTTCTTCATGTATACCTGCCAATTTACTTTACTTAAAAAAAAAAAAAAAAAAAAAAAAAAAAAAAAAAAAAATGCTTACAATGGACTGTCTCCAGGGAAGAGAAGGTATGCGCTTAATGACTCAGTCCTTGGCAACCATCAATAAGTAGGCTAGTTAGAGGCAATCAAAGAGCATAATATGCATACTGCAAACCCAGGAAAATACTAGTGTGGATAGATAAATAATAAACAGACAGAGAAATAGACATCTTATGGTGAAATGAAAAAGTAAGCAGAATGGCAATCACCCTGGCTTTGCTACAGTAACAAATAATAACCAAATCTCGGTGCAAACACAAACATTTATTTCTCGCTCACTTTATAGGAGGGCAGTAGGTTGATTGGGCTTGCGCCAACTGTGGTTAGGCTGTATGTCTTCTTATTCTAGGACCCAGGTTAAAGCAGCAGCCACTATTTGGAGCATATAATACTCAGAGAGAAGGGCAGAAGATGAGGGGGCAAGAGCTACTCCCCATAAGGCCATTGCATACTTCTCATTCACTCATATTCCTCTGGCAAAGCAACTTCAAAGTCAGTGGGACGAGGAAATTGATTGCACCACAGGAAAACGTAGGAAAGGCAGAGAGAAATGAAGAACTGTGAACAAATAAGTTTATCACACCTGAGAGATTAAAAACAATAAAATAATATGACCAAATGTACATTTTTAAAGAAAATATTATGATTGTTAAACACATAATTCAGACAGAAAACTCCTTCCGCCAGTGGTAAGTGGACCCAAATTTTATGGGGCCTGAAACCTGTGCAATTTTTGTGATCATCTTTAGAAAAATATGGTCAAGTACTACTAATAAAAAGTAGGGGGTGTGAAGCTTACATTTAATTAATTTCAAGGTAAATTTGATTTTGCATCCACTTCAAGTAATGTAAAAACAACGTAACTCCATTCATTAATAAAATTTTGGTAGAAAATATATGCTTTCACTTCAAAACTTGTATTAATACTATTCTTTTAATATAAGATACTTTTTTTTGTTTGTTTTGTTTTGTTTTGTTTTGTTTTGTTTGAGACGGAGTCTCACTCTGTTTCCCGGACTGGAGTGCAGTGCACAATCTTGGCTCACTGCAACCTCCGCCTCCCAGGTTCAAGCGATTCTCCTGCCTCAGCCTCCTGAGTAGCTGGGATTACAAGTGCGTGCCACCATGCACAGCTAATTTTCGTATTTTTAGTAGAGATGGGGTTTCACCATGCTGACCAGGCTGGTCTTGAACTCCTGGCCACATGATCTGTCTGCCTCGGCCTCCCAAAGTGCTGGGATTACAGGCTTGAGCCACTGACATGATACTGTATTTTTTTTTTAATAAACAGAGAATCGGTTATTTGTTTGGACCTAAGAACACGATAGGATAATCTTCTGGCCTCTTGAGGTCACCTAGGTCATTTAAAAACTACAAGGAAGGTAGGAATTCGCTGGATGTCCTTCTCTGAAGAAACCCATTGATTCAAATTGTATTTATCTAATAGAACCCAAATTGGCTGCCATTGTTAAATATATGATGACCTGCTTTGTAATAGTATCATAATATGTTTAATTTTGGAAAAAAATGTTTGCCCCCACCCCCCTGGTTCCAGAAGATGGTTGATGTGTAAATGCAAGATTTTTCCTAAGAATAAATGCTTATTTTTTTCAGCTAACATAAAAAGTATAAAAAATAACTTATTTCATATAAATTTTCCAGACTTCTAGATATTATTGTTGAGAATACGGAAAAAATTATGGATGATGTGGTTTTTAAAGCCAGGTGAGCTGACAGTAAACAATAAGAGTGTAGGGTTAAAATATGGTGGGCTGCATTGGTGGTAGGTCCAGATCCAGTCAGTAGGTTAAGACATGAGGAAATGTTGAAAGATGAAGGCCAGGAACAGCCTGCACCCCAAGTCTCTATCATTCTACTCTCTACTTGCTGTGGTAGGCAGGATAATGGTTCACAAGGAAATTCACACCCTAAGCCCCAGAACCTGTTACTATATTCGTTACGTGGCAAAGGTACTCTATAAATATGATTCAGGTTATGGATCTATAAACATATAGATCTATAAATATATAGATCTGTAAATATATACTCTATAAATATGATTCAGGTTATGGGGAAATTATACCACATTATCCAGGTAGGCCCAATTTAATCATGCAAATACATAAAAACAGAGTCCCTGTCCTGGCTGTGGCCAGGGAAAGAGATGTGATGACAGAAGAGTCAGTGAGATTGGACCTGCTGAGCTGGCCTCCAGAAAAAGACAGAGCCCTGCTGACACATTGATTTTTGTCTGATAAGATTCTTGCTGGACTTCTGACCTACAGAACTGTTACTTAATAAGTCTGTGTTGTTTCAAGTTACTACATCTGTGGTAATTTGTTACTGCAGCAATACACTAATACACAAAGCTAATACACTTGGTGAAGCAGGGCAATGAATCACCAATGATACGTGCAGATGATGGAGGGCCTTAATTCCCAGGTGCTAATGCTTCAGGAAGATCAAGTTCCCCAAAACCTCAGTCTTCATCTTTGACTCTTACCCAAGTTTCTGAGGCTAAACTGGATGCATGCACTGCCACTCTGCCATGGTCCAACAGGCATTCTTTTTTCAACCCAGTTTATCTCTTTCCATTTCCTCAACTTGTGTTTGTGAAATGACATTTTAGGTCCGCTTAGTCTGATTATTCTGCATGAGGTAAAGTGGCAAAATACCCTTTGACAACCCTATGAGTCACATTCTCCAGTATGATTAAACTGCAGTGGATCAGGGAAATGGTTTTGGAAGTCCATTTATCTTCTGTTGGTACAGTTTGACAATTTGGTTTGTTCATATTGCCGAAACTGAGCTTATAATGTTAACTTCTTCTATGGTCTTTGAAATATGGACATATTTGAACTGTTATACTGCATTCTGATTAAATCCACTTAAACTTTATTGCAATGCATGCCTATGTTTTTGTTATTGGCTGGACAGACTGCTGTGCAAAACAAGAATCTGTCTAGCTCCAAAGGGGATACTCAGGAAGAAACCGTAAGAGGAACCCTTAATTAAAAACAAAGGCGAGTCATTTGGGGGAAGTTAGAAAAAAATATAGTCTATATGCAAAAGCAAGTGATGGACTGATTCCAAAACATTGTTTAAAATACTTTGAGAAATAGTCACTAATAAGGTGAGGAAAACAGTCTCTTAAACTATTATGAATGGTTTTCTTTGCACATAAAATAGGCTGGAAAATGGATTCAAGCAGCAGTGAAAGTGTGATAAATAAATAGACTAAAGCTATTGAGGAGAACAGAAGTCCTCCTGGAGAAAGATACTGGAAGAATAAGGCCATTTGCCAAATAATGGACCAGAATGATGAACTTTGTATTAATTGACATCGTGAAGTTATTATACAATATTTAGTATACTTTAATGCATATTCATTTTTTCAACATCAAAGGGTTTAATAATGTTGAGAAGAATATTTACAGAGTTTAATTTCTGGATCTCAGCTGTTCATCACTGAACAAACAGGATGCAATACTAATGGAGCATTAACTTGCCCAGAATATTGACTATTAATAATATACAGTCATTGAGAGGAAGCACCAGTTAATGAACACGATTTAAATACTAGAGATTGGCAAAGAGAAGATTATTCATGTTCCTAAAGATGTTTGTTCATGTCAACCTTCTTTCCCCTATAACCCAAGTAGAAGTAGAAGCAGTAAGAATATGCTATGAATTTCCTCCTGAGAGACAGCTAAGTGCACTGGACTTGGTGCCATAACACCTGGGTTTCAGTCTCCACTCCTCTGCTTCTGGCAATGGGAACCCTACGGGGCCTCCCAGAGCCTACTTTCTACCTGATAAACACAGATAATATTACCTATTTTTGTCTGATTTCCAAAATGAGGTAACATGATATACTGCAACATGAAAGTGCTTTGTAAATTTTAGAGAGTTCTATACATTAGGGTCCTTATATTAGGCCTTAAAAAAACAGTTTGTAAATCATTAAAATACCACTTCAGCACAGATATATGTTGTTATAAATTTTGACAGAATTTTATCAAAACAATCTAGTAATTGTTTCATGCTTTGGTACTTATCAACATAGGTTATGTGTGTTTACAGTGGTGTTCATTGCACATAAATATTTGAAAAATAAATGCTGCCTTCACATTTTTACCTAGAGCTAGCCCTTGTAACCTTTACTTTGTTTCTGAGTTCTTTTACAGTTTTTTGTTGACAGTCAAATCATGTCTTCATTAAGGTGCCAGACAAATATTAAATTCAGTAATTTATTGACCAGCAAATATTAATAACTTATTCACTTATTATGTGCATGGTACTATACAAAGTACTATTCAGTAAACTCAGCAAAATGAGCAGTTTGATTTTTTTTCCCCTCTTCTAAACTGACTAGTTCTTTGTCTGAATTAATCAAATCAGCCAGTAGATTTTTGGCTTCCTGTAGACGCAGCTTAAATGTCACTTTCTATCTTCAAGCTGCTATTTTGAAAATTGGTGATGTGTAGGTGGAAAACACTTTACTATTTACAAGTAGAGTACTATACAGCAAGGCTTATTAGATTGTTATTTTCACTCTGTAGGTTTATTTTATTTAACTTTTTATTACGGAAAATTTCAAACATGTGAATAGGCATATGGAGTAGTATCATGAATCCTCATACACCTACCCCAGTTTCAACAATTAACAAATCATAGCCAGTCTCACTTCATCTGTACTCCCATCGATCTCTCTTCTACCCCATGTTATTTTGGAGCAAACGTCAGATATCCTATAATTTAATTTTTAAATATTTCAATATATATCTTTAAAAAGAAAGAATTTTTTTAAGTGCAATCACGATAGCATTATCACAACTCAAATAAAATTAACGAGAATTGCTTAATATCATTAAATACTCAGTGTGTATCAAAATTTCCAATTGTTTCATAATTTTATATATTTTTCTGCAGTTTGTTTCCATCAGTAACCAAATAAGGCCCACACATTATGATTGGTTAATATGCCTCGGTTCTATTTTAATCTTCAACTTTTTCTTTTTTCCCTCTTGCAATTAATTTGTTAAAGAAACTGGGTCATTGTCCTATGACCTTTTCTGCAGGCTGCATTTTATTGAGTGTATCCCATGGTATAGTGTAATATGTTTTTCAGTCCTATGTGTTTCCTGAATACTAGTAGTTGGATCTAGAAATGGGCTGTGCAATATCATATTCACATATAATTTCTTTTTTAAAAATGAACTTATTATTTCAGAATAGTTTTAGATTTACAGAAAAATATGTGAAGATCGTACAGAGAATTTACATCCAGTTTTCCTTATTATTAATATCTTAAATTAGTATGGCACATTTGTTAAAATTAACAAACAAATATTGATACATTATTATGAACTAAAATCCTTGCTTTATTCAGATGTCCTTAGTTCTTATCTAATGTATTTTTTCTGTTCTGGGATCCCATCTAGGGTATTACATTGCATTTGTAGTTATGTCTCCTTAGATTCCTGTTGGCTATGACAGTTCCTCAGACTTTTCTTACTTTTGACGACCTTGAGAGTTTTGAGGAGTACTGGTGAGGTCCATTGTAGAATGGATTATGGGTTTTAGAGAAGGAGACCACAGAGGTCAAGTGCCATTTTTATGACATCATATCAAAGGTACATATTATACATATTAATTATCACTGTTGATGTAACCTTGATCACCTGGCTGAGGTAGCGTTTGTCAGTCTCCAATATAAAACTACTCTTTTCCCCCCACTTCTACACAGTGCCCTTTGGAAGGGGAGCACTACACAAAGCCCACACTTAAGGAGTGGAGAGCTATGTTTCATCACTTTTGGGTGGAATTTTTTTTTTTTTTTTGAGACGGAGTCTCGCTCTGCCGCCCAGGCTGGAGTGCAGTGGCCGGGTCTCAGCTCACTGCAAGCTCTGCCTCCTGGGTTTACGCCATTCTCCTGCTTCAGCCTCCCAAGCAGCTGGGACTACAGGCGCCCGCCACCTCGCCCGGCTAATTTTTTTGTATTTTTTAGTAGAGACGGGGTTTCACCGTGTTAGCCAGGATGGTCTCGATCTCCTGACCTCGTGATCCGCCCGTCTCGGCCTCCCAAAGTGCTGGGATTACAGGCTTGAGCCACCGCGCCCGGCCTAATTTTTGTATTTTAAGTAGAGACAGGGTTTTGCCATGTTGGCCAGGCTAGTTTCAAATTCCTGGCCTCAATTGATAATCCACCTAGGCCTCCCAAAGTACTGGGATTACAAGCGTGAGCCACTGTGCCCTGCTTATTTTCATAAATTATTTGGAATTCTTCTGCGTGACAGATGTGTTTCTTTTCCTCCAATTAGTTATTTATTTATTCAATAATTTAGTCAGTATGGACTCATAGATATTTATTTTACATTTGGGTCATGATTCTATACTACGTTACATTGTTGCTCAAGTTGTTCCAGCTTTGGCCATTGGCTCTTTCATTTGGCTCCTGTGTTCCTTTGTCATACCCCTATTGCTGTGAGTGTGTGTGGTTTTAAGGACTTTATCTTCTAGTACTACAAGATGCTTTAGGCTCTTCATATATGTTCCCTGACCCCGTCCTAGAATCAGCCATTTCTTCAAGGAAACTTGGTACCTTTAATTTGAGAACAGTATTAGAAATAAAGATCTAAGACCAGGTGCAGTGGCTCATGCCTGTAATTCCAGCACTTTCAGAGGCCGAGGTGGGTGATTGCTTGAGGACAGGAGTTTGAGACTAGCCTGGCCAACATGGCAAAACCGCATCTCTACTAAAAATACAAAAATTCGCTGGGTGTAATGGCACACACCTGTAATCCCAGCTACTGGAGAGGCTGAGGCAGGAGAATCAATTGAGCCCAGGAGATGGAGGTTGCAGTGAGCGAAGATCATGTAACTGCACACCAGCCTGGGTGACAGAGTGAGACTCTGTCAAAAAAACAAACAACAACAACAACAAAAAACTAAGGACTAGATTAATAAAGTTTTTAAAAGTCCTTCTTTTATTGCCATTATACCGATTTCAAAAATTTTAAATTACTTGTTATAGTTGGTTATTTTTAAATTTTGATTTTTATAAGTTCAATTTTCAAAAATTACCTAAGGTGTCTGCTTGTATTGAATAGTATGTCTTTTATTCCAAAGCAAGTCATTTACACACACATTTTGTTTCTAAATATCTTATTATTAAATACAGTGTCTGAAAACTCGGATTTTTCTACTTTTTGTCAGTTCAATCAGTTCAAGAGGCTGTATGGTTAAATGAAGCTAAGTGATCTTTGACTGTTTTTTAAAAATTCCTAGTGAATTGACTAAATATTTTGACACCTTGTAATTATGAAGTGCGTAGAGAAAGTAGATTAAATGACAAATATAATAAGGAAAGATTGTGTTTATTTCTGTGTAAATCATAGAGTAAAATGCCTTAAAGCAAATCCTTACAGGGTGGACTTTCGGAATAGCTAGGTAAACCAGTGGCTACACCTTTCATTCTAAAATTTATGAAGTGTTTGTTCGAAAAATAAGCAATGGAAAATGTTTATATAATACTAGGTGAATAAGAGAAAATATCAAGAATGGTCATTTCTATATAAAATATACTAATTATATTCTTTTCATTTATTGGTTAATTGTCTTTTCATAGAATTTATTTTTTTGAAAGATGAATTTTACGGAAGTCATACGTGAGGATGCCTTAGACAGGCAAACCTAGCAAAACGACTTACCAACTTCTTGGTACTGGGCAAGTTGCTAATCTTTCTGTGTTGTTTCCTCTTCTGTAAAATAGATTGTGAAGATAAATTGGCTCGTATATGCAAAGCTCTTAACATATACATGTAATATATGTGTAACATGTATGTATATCAACATATATGCACAACATATATAGCACTCTACAAAACATGTAGAGTCCAGCACTTCCAAATGCTCAGTAACAGTTGTCTCTTTCTTATCTTTAATAATATTTTATTTTCTTTCTACATACTTTCATGTTATTTTTCTTTAGTAATAGTCAATAACTTAAACATTTTGCTAATCCGGGCTGACTCCAGCATTCAGTGCAAATTAATGAAATTTTGCTATAGTTAATATTTTCTCCAAATCAATATTTTGTTGGGAATATTTTCAATATTTTGGTATATATTGAGTTTTTCCTCTTTTACTTTTCTTAATGTGTAACCTTTGGTTATTCTGCCCAAGGTTTTAGGATTATAACTGGAATACAAAAGTCAAGAGGGTTTCAATATTCAGCTGTTAATATCCAAAGCAGATATTTTAAGTCTGCAGCAAAATAATAATAATAATAATTCTGAAATCCAAGCTTTGTCAAAAGACTCTAAATTTTCCAAATTGTTTTTTAGCTTCATGTTGACTTTGTTAACTGGAAGTTACCAAATGCCGAGGATAGATAGCATTCAGGATAAGATCTGAGGGAAGACTTTGTAACTTGGGAAGAATGTGACAAAGGGGAAGGAGAGGTCAGCCTATTATCTCTTTTGGCCTAGGGAAGATTTGCAGCAAAGAGAAGGGAGACAGAGGCAAGAAGTAAGACTCACTCTCAGCCATCTCTTCCAGGCAAAAGTTCTGCCAGCAGGATGGTGCATTAGATATACTGGGGAACCTGAAAGAAGAGTCTTTGATTGCTCCCTCTGTGGAATTCTGGGAGGACACGTGGGGTGAGAAGCCCAACAGTGGCACTTGGTGGAGAGAGTTGTGTAGACCAAAGAGCCTTCTCTCCTGGCCTGCATGTGGTGAGCAGGGGATCCAGAAGTGCCTGTGTATCCTGCTGGGGAAAGTAGAGTTCTAGAAGGCGCAGTGGACTAACAAGGTCCAGAAGTGAGACAGATAGGCATATAGTCCAATGGTAGATGTTTACACAACTCACAGGTCAAATGGGACTATCAGCTACCACAGTCACAAGTCCAGGGACTAGATCAGCCACTCAACTGCAGAGACCAGGGAGAGAGACCACCGAGGTCACCATCTGAATCCAAAACTCCTTTTTGCTACCACCCTCTTCGCCCCCTTCACATGATGTCATGATAGTGTCTTGGAGTTGAGTTAAAAAAAAAAAAAAAAGAAGAGAAAATCTTAAATAATTAGCATTTTCCCCAGAAGAGACTGAGGTATCCCCAAAAGACTTTAAACCACACACAAAAAACTCAGTTATTGTGAATCCTTAAATTTAAAATACACAATCTAGTAGGTGAGAAAGAGTAAATCAGATATGAGAAACAAAGTTATTAAATTTGCAACACTGCTACAAATACAAAAGGATTTGAAAATAACAAGAGTCTTCCTTTCCCAGCTGCTGTGAGGATCGGTGGGGCAGTTAATGGGAAGCAACATTAGGATGTGAAAGTGCTCCCTGCAGCTAATGACGATGACAGCTGCATGCACTGCCCTGAGTGTGCTGGGATCAGAACAGGACAAGCAGCAGGCGCATCTCAGCTCCAGGCCAGGAGGCAAGGGCATAGACAAGAAGCCAGGTCCAGGCCAATTACAAGGTGTCAGGGAGAAGAAACCAGCACCCCAGAGCAGCAGATTCAGATGAAAATTGTGGAAAGGAAGCCAAGAAGCAGCAGAGGACCAACCTCCCCGCCATAGAGAAGCACCATGGTGGCATGTATTCCAGGAATGACATTAGGCCTAGCACTATCTGATATTCCTTTTGGTCAAATATTTGATGCAAAAGACTGAATATCTAAAAAGCATGTTCACTGAAGACATGCAATAGAGTACAGCTATTAGTCCCACAGAGGGTGTGTATTAGTCCATTCTCATGCTGATAATAAAGATCCAAGAATGGGCAATTTATAAAGGAAACAGGCTTAATTGACTCACAGTTCAGCATGGCTGGGGAGGCCTCAGGAAACTTACAATCATGGTGGAAGAGGAAGTAAACAAGTCCTTCTTCACATGGCAGCAGGAAGGGGAGATGTCGAGCGAAGAGGGGGAGAAGCCCTTTATAAAACCATCAGATCTCATGATACCTTGCTCACAATCATGAGAACAGCATGAGGGTAACCATCCCCTCGATTCAATTACCTCCCACTGGGTCCCTTCCACGATACATAGGGATTATGGGAACTACAATTCAAGATGAGATTTGGGTGGCAACACAGCCAAACCATATCAGGGAGCCTTGACTTAAAATTAAGAGTCATCTTGTCAGGGTAGAGAATTAGGAAAATGTTAAGTTATAAAACTTAGTGAGATCAGGGTAATTAATTCACGGAAATTTTTTCTCTAAGTTTCAGATTTAGGAAAGTGGGTCTTTGTAAAAACATGGCCAAAAATATGTGGGAAAAAAGATTTGGGGATTCTGATGATCTATATATTAATTTATTCATATTCCTGGCACCTATTAGGTGTCAGGTTCGTTGATAGGTAATAGAGGTCTTTGCTAACAATCCTGCAGGAAGACAGCCATGTCAACAGGCACTTAAAGAACATACACAATAATGAAGGAGGTATGGGAGTACAGAGGAAGAACAGCTAAGTGGATGTGGGGTGCCAGAAGAGGCTTCCTGAAAACAGTAATATCTGAGTTAGAACTGAAGAAAGAATACATAGTAGCTAGGTGAACAAGTGGGCGAAGGTGCTTCAGACCAAAGAAACAGCAAGAGCAAAGGCCTCAAACCAGAGAGACTAGCATTTGTCGCCAGACTCAGACAAGTGGGTAACCAGTGCACAGTGAAGATGCTTCACACAGGATAAGAACAATTATACACATATAGTAGTCCTTTATATTTCAGGCAAAGAAGGGCCAAATACCTTGAAAAAAAAGAGAGTATGTCATGGAAATTCAGAGGAAAGAAATAGTTTTGTGAGTTATGAAAAAGCCTAGAAAGAATTTTGATGGAAAAATTTGGGCTTTAGACTTAAGATTTTCATTATTAAATGGAAAATAATTCTATAGAGATCAAAAAGTTATCTCTACAGCATCCTTCAAACTTTGCTGTGTGGCTCTATTATTAGAATGTGTATATGTCGTGGTTTTTAATTTATAATAGTATTAGTTCTTAAGTTCCTTGTTACTAGTTTTAAAAAATCAAACCAAAACTTGGTATAAGATTTTGTATCTCCAGATAATACATTTAAAAATGAGTGCTACTAATAAAATAAAAGATTCTGTAATCAAATAACAACTTTTTATAACTCTTAATAATGTTATACCTTATCTGAGGGGGGAAATGTGATTAGATTGTCCTATAATAGTACATTTATTTATTTTCCTTCAGGTTTTTTCAAATTAACAAGATTTTGTTTCTTGAGAAACTAAGAGAGTAGTGGCTTTCACCTGCCTCTGCTTAGGAATTATTATGAACCGAAAATGCTATTCATTCTGTAAACAAAATAAACACACTTTTCCATTTTCAAAAGAAGTTTTCCTTTTCTAACCTAAGAAACCCCAAATACATCAGATTTTTCCCAGTTCTATCCAAGTGTTAATTTCTAGCCAAAGATTCTGTCATAAAGGCTGCATTTGGAAAAAATGTATCCTGGGGGTGGGGTGAAGAGACTATAAAAAGGAAATGATAGTGTAATTTTAAGAAGAATATTTATAGTTGTGTGTACTAATTTATTCTTTTAAACTGGCTCAGTATTTTGAATTGGTCTAAAATAGATCAACCCTACTAAATTTATATTGGATGATTGTTTGTTCAGCTATTGAAAATGTGCAGGGAAGTGGTATAGCTTGATGCTTAAACATCCATACTCTACAGCCTGCTTTGTCTGGGTTCGAATCTCAAGCCTGCTGCATTCTTACCATATTACCCTGGGAAGTTTGCTTAAACTCTCCCCATTTTCTCAACTGAAAAACAGAAATAGTAACAGTACCTGTCTCAAAAATAAATTGGTACCTGGAAAGCAGTTAGTATCATGCCTAGCAAAGAGCAAGCACTAGGTCATAGCTGCTCGTGATATTTTGTTTTTATGAAGTCATAACGGAAGGAGTGCTGTTTCTTGACTTTTCTGTCAAAAACATCTTTCCTTTCCTATCCTCCCTCTGCTGTCACTCTATCTTCTATACACTCTGGCTTTCATTTCCATAGTCATTCTCCATTGCCCAACAGGGTTTTCACAAAGGTAACTGTTGAATAAATAAACGCCTCAAACTCCTGTTTGTTTTTTAAGTCCTCCAGAACTATACCTGGCCCTCTGACCTCCTGCAGTGGGAAGAGTACCCACTTCCTTGCTTCTGTAGCCTTTATACATAACCTCTCTCTACAGTTAGCACACCTGGATGAACTGATCTTTATATAACTCTTTCTTGCCTTCAGTTTTCTTCAAATTCACGAGATATTGTTTCTGACTTAGGGATTACTATGAACCGGAATCTGTGAGCTTCTTGAGAGTAGTGGCTCTCACCTGCATCCCCTAATGCTTGGAAAACTGTAAGCTTGGTTAATGATTCATTGAGTGAGTGCATCAGTGAATGATTGAATGAACTTGTCTTAACTTCTCAGCAGGAGTTGGATATTCTCCTGCCAGCAGCCATCCTCCAGGAACTATAAGGACAAAGCCAATGGCTCCTCTGCAGAAAGTCCTGACCCTGGGAAAGGGTGGCAGAAACCAACAGCAGAGAATTCTGCCTGCCATCACCAAACCACAGAATGAATGCTACAGCTGGAGCTTAATGTATTCTAGTGCCTTCATTTCACCATGAAGAAACTAAATCCTAAAAAGAACTCAGTTAATATCTCCTAGAACATTAGAGAAGCAAGTGGAAATAGGCTCTAGGTCTCCTGACTTGTAGTAAATACTTATTCAAGTGCAAAGAGATGATCTGTATAAGGCTTCCATGCTTCATGAAAGCTTAGCAGTAATAGGTGAATGAAAGATAAATAGGATAAATTTTAAAAGTCCTGGTTTTTTATTTTTAATGAAAGCCTTGCTAGTTACAATATCCTCCCATTTGAATGTATAAACTATTAATGATTGAAGCCATAGGTAGAAATTACAAGTAAATATTATGGTCGTGATGGTATCCCATATTTTAGAACTAAGAACATGTACTGCTGTTGTCTGCCCAGAATAATTTCCCCTTTTTAGTAACGACAGTTCACTTTTCCTTTGGGAATCTATGTCTTCTCAAAGACCAACTTTCTTCTTGGTAATTTCAGTGAAGATATCCAGCTGCCCCAGTCAAGTTGTGGCCTTATGAACCTGGCTATGCAGATCAGACTCTCTCCCCTATATCTGAATCCTGAGCAGAGTGATGTTGAGACAGAAAATGGCCAATGCAGATTCATTCCAGTGAGCTTTCTGGGGGCGTTGTTCACTGATTCCTCCTACCTAGACCGTCCGGAACTACCCTACGACCTCTCCTTCGTAGGGTTACTCATCAACTTTCCCTTCGATTCTGTGAGCTAATCCATATCCTTCTAACAGATTTCTGTTTACTTAGGTAAAGTTTGTTTTCATTGTTTACAATCAAATTCTAGAAGCAGTTGGCCTTGCAAATTCCACTTTTGTTATGGTTTGTGAATACAAACCCAACGGCAAAAATAAATATGGAAAAAATATTGTGTATGTATGTGTGTGTGTGTGTGTGTGCATGTTACCTACTAAGTATATAACTGCACAAGAGAAAATAGATTTGTGTTACAATGTACACAAAGGGAAAATAGGCCAAACTTGATTTTACCATGGAAATCTATATATGTTTTAAGATGAGCTGGAATTTTATTTACTTAAATGAGATCTTTGAATGTTAAAAGTTGTCATAATGCTTATAAAAGCATAATATGCAGTATTATAGATGTACACATTTAAATTTAGGTTCTTCGTTAACTGTCCTGACATATATTTCCCTTAAAATAATATTGAATTTAAACTGGTTTATTCATGTAGGTAATAGTAAACCAATAGTACAGATCAAATTCATAAATTAGAGAACATAATATGTAATTGTAGCTTAATTTAGCTACATTATTTATATTAAGCTACAAATACATTATATCTTATAAATACATGGGTACATGCAAAATTCTGTGTAAATCATATGTTAATGATTTCACCATAAACTGTATCTGTTCTTTACTTTTAAATTTCACTTAATAAATTAAACAAGAAAGTTCATGAAAGTTGTTCATTTAAGTAAATATTGATGAAAAGTTCTTAAGAATTAACACATGAGATTAATCATCTATGTTCTGTCTGAAAAATAATTATTTTTTGGAAGAGTATGACACAAAGGTTCTCAATAAATATTTGAAGATTTTTCCCCTTTTTACCCATCTCTCCTTTTGATTGTATTTAACTCTTTCCTGGGTGAATGTATATTTTGCAGGTAGAATGTCACATCAAGCACTGAAAAAATTTCTGACACAGTATTTAGTATTTATTTAGTACTTAGAATTTAATTTCTGATGGCAGCAAAAATTCAACTAAGAATTTATTAGGAAGTCTTTTTACAATGATTGTAATAAACACTTTGTGCAATATTTGTACACATATTCTAAACAATTTTGTAATAGCTAATATGTCAGCTTTCCTCTATGCTTGGTATACTCTTAAATGTAAAACAAAGATGTACACAGAAGCTGCACCAGGTTTTATTTCTTCCTCAATACAAGAGCTACATACATAACATGTACACCTAAGCAGAAAGAGATATGTGGTTTCTTTTATTTGAGGTTGTTTTCCATTATCTTTCACAACCTGACCTGGGTAGAAAGGCTAAAACATTGATCTTCAGCAAGTGTTGATATTAAAGTTATGTGTATACTGTTATTCAGCAAGCACTTTCTGATAACACTTACTAAGTGATTATTATGAATTAGGAAAATCTTTAAGAGGACTGGTTTCTTCAAATTCTTAATTTGCAAAAATTACCAGATTCCTACAAAGGGTCATCAAAAACTTCATGGAAAGTGCATATTATAAAAAAAAGTAGTGCGTGAATTTCAAATTGTTTTGTACCAAAATAAACTTGTACTAATTTGTACTAACTTGCTATAACATGTATGAAAAGGATCTAGTTTTGCAGCACTCAGAAAGTTAAAACTGCAGGCTGGGTGCAGTGGCTCACACCTTTGATCCCAGCACTTTGGGAGGCTGAGGCGGGTGGATCACTTGAGGTCAGGACTTCAAGACCAGCCTGGCCAACATAGTGAAACCTCGTCTCGAAACCTCGTCTCTACTAAAAATTAAAAAATTAGCCAGGTGTGTTGGTGGGCACCTGCAGTCCCAGCTACTCGAGAGGCTGAGGTACAAGAATCGCCTGAACCTGGGAGGTGGAGGTTGTAGTGAGCCAAGATAGTGCCACTGCATTCTAGCCTGGGTGACAGAGCAAGACTCTGTCTCAAATAAATAAATAAATAAATAAATAAATAAAAAAGAAAAAAAAGTTAAAACTTCAGTTTGAACAGAGCCCCTATCGAAGCAATACAAATTCCTTTAAAACTGAAGTAAAAACAAACATCCAATTTATGGTGAAGTTTGGGTGGAAGAATGGTGAAATTATTGCTGCTTTACCATAAGTTTATGGGGACAATGCCCCAGAGAAATCAACAGTTTACAAATTGATAACCCATTTTAAGAAGGGATGAGACAATGTTGAAAATGAAGCCTACAGCTACAGACCATCCACATCAATTTTTGAGAAAAAAATGATTTTGTTTGTGCCCTAATTGAAGAGGACCAATGACTAACAGCACAAACAATAGCAAACACCATAGACATATCAATTGGTTCAGCTTACACAATTCTGACTGAAAAATTCAAGTTGAGCAAACTTTCTACTCAACAGGTGCCAAAATTGTTGCAGCCAGATCAGCTACAGACAGGAGCAGCCTTTTCTATGGAAATTTTAAACAAGTGGGATCAAGATCCTAAAGCATTTCTTCAAATAATTGTAACAGGAGATCAAACATTACTTTACCAGCAATAGCCTGAAGACAAAGCACAATCAAAGTAATGGCTACAAAGTGGTGCAAGTGGTGGAAGTGGTCCAGTCAAAGCAACAGTGGACCAGTCAAGAGCAAAGGTCACAGAGACAGTTTCTGGGGGATGCTCAAAGCATTTTGCTTGCTGACTTTCTGGAAGGCCAAAGAACAATAACATCTGCTTATTATGATGGCATTTTGGGAAATTTAGCCAATACTTTAGCAGAAAAACACCCCAGAAAACTTACCAGAGAGTCCTTTTCCACCACGACTGTGCTCCTGCTCATTCCTCTCATCAAACAAAGGAAATTTTGCAAGAATTTTGATGGGAAATCATTAGACATCTACCTTACAGTCCTGATTTGGTTCATTCTGATTTCTTTTTGTTTCCAAATCTTTAAATGGAACTCATTTTCCTTCAGTTAATAATGTAAAAGAGACTATATTGACATGATTACATTATCAGGATCCTCTGTTCTTTAGAGATGGACTAACTGGCTGGTATCATTACTTACAAAACTGTCTTGAACTTGATAAGTCTTATGTTGAGAAATAAGACTTATTTTTTTATTTTGATCTTTTAATTTCATTTTCACAAACTTTATACACTCCCCTCACAACTATGTGTATGTATGTATGCATATGTGTGCATTCTAATCAGTTACCGATTTGATGTTGCTCTTCTGTGCCAATTTTAAACTGAGAGGGGACTTTAAAAAACAACAACAACAAAAAAATTTTCAATTGTTTTCAAGATAATTTTAAATGTAAAGTACATTTTAAAATTTGGTAGATTACACATCAAACTATTAATTTATGATTACCCTAGCAAGAAAAGAATATGGGAGAAAGGATCAATAGTAAGGGAGGAGAGAAAAAGAAAGGTGATTTTAATTTTTAACTTAAGACACTTTTATATTTTTTGAATTTTTATAACGGGTACTATTTTTATAATTCAAAAGTGAATTTCAAAATGAAAAATATTACGAAGATTAATTCCAGATGGATTAGAGACTTAAATGTTAGACCTAACACCATAAAAACCCTAGAAGAAAATCTAGGTAGTACCATTCAGGACATAGGCATGGGCAAGGACTTCATGTCTAAAACACCAAAAGCAACGGCAGCAAAAGCCAAAATTGACAAATGGGATCTAATTAAACTAAAGAGCTTTTGCACAGCAAAAGAAACTACCATCAGAGTGAACAGGCAACCTACAGAATGGGAGAAAATTTTTGCAACCTACTTATCTGACAAAGGGCTAATATCCAGAATCTACAAAGAACTCAAACAAATACACAAGAAAAAAACAAACAACCCCATCAAAAAGTGGGCAAAGGATATGAACAGACATTTCTCAAAAGAAGACATTCATACAGCCAACAGACACATGAAAAAATGCTCATCATCACTCGCCATCAGAAAAATGCAAATCAAAACCACAATGAGATACCATCTCACATCAGTTAGAATGGCAATCATTAAGAAGTCAGGAAACAACAGGTGTTGGAGAGGATGTGGAGAAATAGGAACACTTTTACACTGTTGGTGGGATTGTAAACTAGTTCAACCATTATGGAAAACAGTATGGCAATTCCTCAAGGATCTAGAACTAGATGTACCATATGACCCAGCCATCCCACTACAGGGTATATACCCAAAGGATTATAAATTATTCTACTACAAAGACACATGCACACGTATGTTTATTGCGGCACTATTCACAATAGCAAAGACTTGGAATCAACCCAAATGTCCATCTGTAACAGACTGGATTAAGAAAATGTGGCACATACACACCATGGAATACTATGCAGCCATAAAAAAGGATGAGTTTGCGTCCTTTGTAGGGACATGGATGCAGCTGGAAACCATCATTCTTAGCAAACTATCACAAGAACAGAAAACCAAACACCGCATGTTCTCACTCATAGGTGGGAACTGAACAATGAGATCACCTGGACTCGGGAAGGGGAACATCACACACTGGGGCCTATCATGGGGAGGGGGGAGGAGGGAGGGATTGCATTGGGGAGTTATACATGATATAAATGATGAATTGATGGGTGCTGACGAGTTGATGGGTGCAGCACACCAACATGGCATAAGTATACATATGTAACAAACCTGCACGTTATGCACATGTACCCTAGAACTTAAAGTATAATAAAAAAATAAAAATAAAAAAAAAGAAAATCAGCTTTAAAGATTAAAAAAAATGAAAAATATTGTTACTACTGCAAAATCCCATTAAAATTGGAAAAGAATGTATATTTTGTATTCATTCATATACTTTTTGAAGTTTGAGTTTTTAAATTTTGATTAAGCCCTTTACAACATTTTCTATAGATAAGTAATTTAGTAGTGTTAGTAAAGAGTCCTCAGCTAGGTTATACTCCCTTCCTGTATATTATATCATATCAGTCCATTTACTTTATCGCATTTATTTGCTGAATGTGTTTTCCCCACTAGTCTGTAAATTCCTGGAGTGTGTCAACTTCACTCCTATGCTCTCAGCTCCCCAAGTTCTACCCCAGGAATCCACAGGCCTCTAAGTGCTGTTTACTTTCGCTCCACCTTTCTCCTCACTAAAGCCCAAAGAATCTTTCTCTAGTCTGGGAGGGGTTGAGAAGCCTTCTCATCTTACACTTCCTGGTTTTTCCAAATATTTTTGTCTTGCTGAGGCCTACATTTTTGAAACTCAAAAGCAAAGAATTGATCCCTTTGTTCTCTGCACTCGGCCGTTTCATCCTTCTGCCAACACAACAACGGCAGATTAAATGGCAGAAAAGTAAAGGGTGTAAGAATGTGAATATGAGGGAGGGCGCCAATCAAATGTTATCTCCACCCTCAGTCCACCTCACATTAACAGCCAGCCCTTGACCAAAGGATGACATCTGTTGTCCATGTTCTGTGGTGGATGCTGTGCTACACTGCCCAGATTACTGCTCTACCACTAAAGGTCTTACTCTCCCAGGAGTAGGCATTTTGCCCACTGACAGCAACCAGCTTTTGGCTTTCTCTGAGAATTTAACTGAGCTGTAGAGAACCTTCTTACCTAATTTTTAGCTTCTTCCCTTAGGGATCTCACGTCCAGAATAAAGGTTGGTCTAATCCCAGGAGTTAGTAACTATATCACATAGCAACTTATAGCAACTATATCACAGCCCATCCTCTCCTTGGTTATCTCCTGCTTCCTTCCCTTCTCCCATAAGTGTTAATCCCAGGAAGTCTCCAGTAAACTTTCTGCACACCAGTCTCTATCTCAGAGTTTACTTTCTGGGGGACTTAACCTGCAATAGCCATTCTTAGACTTCTTTTGTCTATGAAGATTTTTTTTTTATTTCCATCCATCTATCTCCCAATTCCTAAAATCTAAAAATGGCGGGAGAATTTTAAGTTGCTTGGAGGCTTCCCTCAAGAAGTCACATGGGAAAAGAATTATAGTTTATTTCTGCTCATTTTAGTTTTAGGATATAGTCAATGGGGATATTGTTACAAGGAAAAAGAAAATAGTGGAGAGAAAAAAACCTCATACATTTGCTCCTTTCTAGAATGCATTGAGAAAGAGTATGTGTGTGTGTGTGTGTATGTGTGTGTCTGCAGATAACTGGAAGAATTAAAAATAAGATGTTTAAATGAAAGTTGCTGACAATTGTTTAAGTAGAAATTATAAAATTTTATAAAATCCTGTAAAACCAAAAAGAACTTCAGTCATCTTGAAGAGCAGAGCTGATATTTGTTATGCAAATTATGAAATACCATATTCCAAGACTTCCAGTGTCAATTGCTTTTCACTGTGAAACCAAAAAAAAAAAATCAAGTTGAAGAAAAGGCAACATTAAAAGAGATAACATCTATGGTGTTTTTTGATACAAAGGAATGATAATGTTACTTTTTTTTACTGAAAGTTAGAAGGATTTTAGAAGTCATATAGTCTAAAATTGTGGACAGTGCAGCAATACCTCCTGTAAGTTATTTTGCTTTTGCTTAGAACACACAATTATCTTTCTAATATTAATTTTACATGTTCTTGTTTTGAAGTTTAATTAATAATCCTTGCTACATATCAACTTGAGGCCTTATGCACTACATTGCTTTTTCTTGTTCTTTGATTGTATTAGTTCTGATGCTTTTACCTATCTTCTATCTAATTTTGCCCCTGGGATCTATTACATTTAGTTAGCACAGAGTGTCTAAACGAGATAAATTGATTTACTTTGGTCTGCCCTCAAACTCATACTACACTTAACCCATGTTCATGATAGTTCAGGAGATTTCCTCTCTTTGCTGAATAACTACAAAACAAAGGTGGACAGTGTCCGAGTGATGTAGTATAACAGCTCTCTTGAGCATTGCCTTGTGCATGAATTATGCCACCAAGAATACATCTGTAATTTATTTCCTTATGTGCCAGTGTATGTGTATGAAAAGCAAGAACTAGAATGTCTCTTTGCTATACAGTTTATTATTATTATTTTGCCTCTTTATGAACACTAGAGCAATTTTATTTAGAGCATGGAATGTAAAACAATGTAATAAAAATAGCCACTTTTTGTAAGTGTTTCCCATGTTCTAGGCATCATGTTGAGTATTTTCTGTACATTTCACTCATTTAAGCCTCATTGTAACCCTGTGAGGTAGGTATTAAATACCTACATTTTATAAATAAGAAAACTGAGGCTCAGAGAGTTTAAATAATTAGCTTAAAATCACATGACTGGAAAGTTATCATAAGTAATTTCCAATTATTTTTTAGCCACTCTTTCAAAACTTTTGAAGATTTTCACTTCAGGTCTTGATCAACTTCTCCAGAAACAGCCTCTTTGCTCTCAGCTCCCTCTCTATGTTTAAGTAACCCAATTCCATAGCTTTTCTTCCTCTCCATATAAAAAATGTTTCACACTCCTTCCCACTGCCAGCTATCTTTCCTTTTCCCAACTGTGTATCTCTCTACTCAGCATTTTATCTCTTCATTATCTCTTAGACCTTCCTAACTGGATGATGAGCTGCCAAATAAAATCACAGGAGAAAAAGATAAAGCATCTCATCTTTCTCTCTTAAGCCTTTGCTCTCTTCTACTTCCTTGTCAATGAGTGTTCAAGTTCTCCAGTTTCCCCAGGCAGGCCCAGTGCTAAAAATAGCTCACTATGCGTAGTAGCCCTGGCAGAATTTTCTGGACTATGAGGATCTAAATAAGAGACACTGGTAAATTGAGATGACCAAATTCTGGAAGTGAGTGTGGGGACACCCTGTTCCCCTCTGCTGTTCCCACTGCTAAGATGCTCAGCCTACCCGAAGAATTTGTTAATAGTTCCTCTCAGATACATCATGGAAAGGCACCACTGTGTTTCCTTCACTCAGAGGGCAGTGGCATAACTTACTGTTTCAAGGGCATAAAACAAGCATAACCATTAACAAATGTTATTCCAGCCTGTCTGTCAATTATTTCATTGTTCTGACTAAGCAGAGAAGCTTGAAGTGAAGTAAATGTTACTTGAACTGTTTAATAAATAAATGTTTAAAAATAACTGTTTTAAGAAATATGATTTTTTGTAACTTATTTATCTAACTTATTAAACTTATTTTCTTATTATTCACTTAATAATTACTTTTAATTATTAAAATGTTTAATAAACATTATTAAACTCATTGCAAATTGATGGAGAATAATTTTCACTCAAAAATAATATTTTGGGGACCAAATAAATAATATAAAAGTAATATTAAACATCACCTTTTTAAAAAGGCAATTACGTTTTTAAAAAGAAGACTTCCTGCGAGGACATAGATGAAAATGAAACAATATGGCGATATATAAGTTCATACTCTCCCCGGCTTACTATTATTATTAAATAAATTTTTTCCACAATAAAATAGCTTTATAATTTTTCTGATTATAGTGATAATGTATTTTATTTTTAAAAATTCAATTTGATATAAGGAAGAAAGTAAAAATTACACAAAATCTCCCACATGAAGACAACTAAATATTTTTACAATTCGTTTATACTTATATCTAGACCTAAGCCAATCAATTCATTTCACTACCCACAGGGATTCAGAAATGCAGCCAGTTGGAGCCAATGAGATGTGAGAAGAAATCTGCTGAAAGCTTCTTTCCTCACTTTGAAGAGTGGGCCATTGGAGGAAATTGACTCTTTTTCTCTCAGCCATTGTCAAGTATACATGTCACTTCCAGAAAAACTACTGTAGCCTTCTTGATACAGGCTTCAGGAGGAAGCCAATTCAAAAAATTGGACAAAGATGAGAGAATCACAGAGAAATGCACTGGATAAAGACACTGGGTTAAGCTACTTTTAAAGGCCACCATGCCTCTGAACATCTAACAGTGTGAGCCCATACATTCCCTCATGGTTTATTAAACCTATGTAAGTTGGATTTCTTGGTACTTGCAGCTGAATGCATTCTAACAAGCACAGATAATTTTTATTATTAAAAAAAAAACCACTTAGCATTTGTACAGGGTGGTTCATGTATTTTCTTAATAATTTCTGGGTTACTAACTTGCCTTAAAAAGTATCCCTACTGTGTAGGTTATACATATTATCTAAATTGTATATTTTTGAAATTTTATTATTTTATTAACTTTTAAGACAAATGCAGTATTTCTATATATCATGTGAGATAGTGGTTCAACTTTAATTTTTTCAAATAATAATTGTGCCACTAATATGCAAATGAAATATGCTAATTTACTAAATAAACCATTCTCTTCCCTTTGAAGTGAAATACCACCTTTGTCCTATATTAAGTTCCCATGTATTCTGTGATTCTTTTCTGGTCTACTAATCAATTAGTCTATTCGTATGCTAATATCCAACCATTTCGATTATGCAGACTTTATAACATATTTTAATATCTGGCAAGGATTCTCATCATTATTTTTCATGTTCTTACATTTCTTAGCTTCTCTTGAACATTCATTCTTCCATATAAAATGTAGAATAATCCAATTTTCTGAGAGCAGAGAGTTTTAATTGGAATTTCATTAAATATATAAAACAATTTGGGCAGAATTGACATATTTGTGGTATTAAGTCTTCCTGCACAAGAACTGGGTGTTTTATCCATTTTTTCAGCTCATGAGGTAGCCCTTCAATAAGACTTTATGATTCTCATCCTACAGGTCCTCTACCTTTCTTATTAAATATATTTCAAAATATTTTAATGCTTTTGTACTATTGTAAGTGGATTTATTTTTACATGTCTAATTCCAGAGATTATTTCTAGTATAGAGCCACACCATTGCTTTTTGAGTAGGTATTACATATACAGACATATTACCAAATTCCCATATAATAGTTTTTAAATGGACTGTCTTAGGTTAATACCTGGAATAATATTTGCTCTTGGTTCTGCATAAGTGTATTTATCATATTTAGGTGTTTCTCATTTATTCATATTTTTTATTAGAGTTTTGCAGGAATGGCTGCTGAATTTAACCAAATGCCTTTTCAGTATCTATTAATATGGTTTTAATCCATGAATATACTTGTATAATAAATTATGTTGTTGAAAGAGCTGCTGATATGACACGATCTTTGCAATAAACTACACTAGGTCATTGCTGATACACTGCTGGATTTTATTTGCTAATTTTTAATTAAGATTTTTGCATCTATATTCATAAGTGAAATTGGATTACTTTATTTTTCCATTATTATTATTGTCTGGCATTAGTATTAACATTATGCTAGCTTCATAAGATGTATCAGCAAGCTCAATATCATTTTGTAAGATTTGAAATAGTTTAAATAACCTTGGAATTATTCGTTCCTCAATAATCTTAAATGTGGTATGTGTATTTATTTTTTGTTTACATAAGAGCCCCACAGTCAGCAGCTCTGATTAAAACTAAGAATACATGCATTCTAAAAAATTATAAGTGGTCGACGTAGAAAAGAAAATGGCTCTGTGAATTTGAGGTAAACAAAATCAAAAGCAAATTAACTTCCCATCTTTTACCCATGATGATGACTCAAGGTGCCATACTCTTTCATTCCCTTTCAGGAAATGTCTTACCTTTTTATACTTTCATTTGCCCTTACTGATTCTGGTCTTTTACAACTAATCTTGTCCAAAGTGCCTGCAGGACGCCTCATTCATATATATCCATGGATTTTGCATAATTGCATCCTTTTCTTTCTTTTCTGCCTCTCTGTGTAGGCAAAAGCATGACTTTTTCTTCATAAAAATTTCCTGAAAACTCTTGAGATGCTATTCATTTTCTCATGCCCTCTTGTTTCTCAGTGACAAGTTGTAAGGCTGGAAAACATTTCTAGACTACTAGATTATCGATCTGAAGCTCATGCCATAGTTATGCCACTCTCCTTTTCCATCTTCATGGTCAGTACTTTATGATATCACTGTATCAACTGAGGCCACACTGGCTCACAATCTTCTCCTTTTTGATTCTCTTTAGAATCTTGAGAATATGCAGGGCCCACACTGAAGATCCACTAAATCCTCATCTTATAATTTCTTAACTTCTTTCCATCTTCATCTTCCATCTTCATCTCAGTTAAACCTCAACATTCATCTCCATGACTGTGTAAATCCTACCATTAGAACAACTTACACGAGAGCACTTTGTGCCAGGCACGATTCTAAGAGCCTTATGTGTTTGACTCATTCAGTCATTACAAAAACCCTTTGATGTAGTTTAAAATTTCCCATGGGGAGTGTGATGCACAGAAGAAGAAAAAAATGTTGCTTACTTCCCTAATGCCACACAGCTAGTAAGAGGCAGAACTGCTATTAAAACCCAGACAACCTGCTCAACCATTGCATCATATAAGAATAACCTCCTTTTTCTTAAAAATGTTAACCCTTTTAACATTTTTACACTTTTAGTCCTGCTAAATTTGCCCTTTAATTCCATTAAAACACCAGTTTCTTATAGAATCTTTTGCTCTACTGGCCTCCTTTTGAC
This sequence comes from Rhinopithecus roxellana, assembly GCF_007565055.1. Taxonomy (NCBI): domain Eukaryota; kingdom Metazoa; phylum Chordata; class Mammalia; order Primates; family Cercopithecidae; genus Rhinopithecus; species Rhinopithecus roxellana. Next base: position 91,327,225 of record NC_044552.1, on the reverse strand, counting down.
TTTCATCCTATTTAAATTGATCACTACACATGTTTGGGTTGTTAATCACTTCAACTACACATTCCCGAACTTGTTCAATTTTCTAGAGATTGCCTCTTCATCCTGCAACTTGTTTTCTAAGCCCTACTATGAGCACAGGTATTTATTTTTTCTACTCCTTCTCTCAAGTTAGCAAACACTGCAGTAGAAAATGACAAAATCACGTTGACTGTCTCCACTCTAAATGCCACAGACTCGCTGGGTGGGTACCATTGCTCTGCAGTTCTTTTCCTTCTGTCTAACTGACTCTTTCCATTCCTTATAACTATTCCCTTAGCAACTGCTCTGTAATTTTACTTTCTTCGATCTTGTCATTCAACTTTTCAACAGAAGACTTAATTTCTAATATCACAAGAATATATTGGCCATTATGAATAGACTCCTTCAACTTCCCCCATTTTTGCCTCCAAAATGTCCTATATTTTTGTCCTTCCCTAGCCTTTCCTCTGTGTTTCAGAAGAAGAAGTGGTCCTATTTCTCCCTAGGCCTCTTAACCTAAGACCTTGAATCCATCTTCTTTTGCCTCCTTTGACTTGTATGACCATTAAGTATTGACTTTAAAAGTTTTGTTTTGACCAGGGTCAGTGACGCTATATTGCAGTAACAAAAGAAAACTACCTTTAAAGTTTCAATAAATTTTTTATTTATTTTTATTTTATAAAGCCAAATTCATTGTGGCTTTTGCTACCTCTCCAGAGCAACTGCCTTTGATTTCATGACTCATGAATTCAGGCAGCTATGATCTTGTGGTTCCCCACATCAACATGACACCCCTTCCTTGATTCCTATGACAGAGAAAGGGAGACACTGAAAAATCACACAGGGGCTTTTCACTGCCTCAGCCCGGAAGAAACACATTAAACTTTTGCTCACAATTTATTGACCTGAACTACTCATATCACCTTGCCTAACAGCAAAGGGGCCAGAAATAAAGTTTTCCTTTTGTATGGGAAGGAGGAATATAAAACGGATTTGAAGACTATGTAGACTTGTTTCTTTTACCTTTTGTGTCATTCATCTCTCTCTCTCTCTCTCTTTCTCTCTCTCTCTCTCTCATTTTACTAAATCTTTTGTCTCTATCACAAATAATGCCAAGTTTAAGTCATCTTGAAAATCTCCTTACCTATATAGTGCTCACTCCCACTTGCCTTATTGCCCTTTCTTTTAACAATAATTTATCAAATCACTGCAATATAATTTCTATACTTCTCAGACCAAGTTTACTTCCAGACCCTTGAAAAATGAATATGCTATTTCCCTCTCCTGTCCCATCATTCCATCTACATGCAATCTCTGATATATTCCCCACATTCTAGCCACACTGACTGTTCAATGTTACCCTCATGTCCTGTGCATTCATATGCCTCAGTGTCTTTCCTCATAAGATTCCAGCTTTCTCAAATATAGATGCTCCTTCCTTGAATGTGCTTTCTAAATATCTTGCCTCTGCAGTCTATGTTCATTCTTCAAATGCAGCCCAGATTTTATTTTCTTTCTGTAGCTTTCCATAAGTCCTGTAGACAGAAAGAAGGCTCTGAAATCTGCAATTTTATAAATAACTATATTTAAGCTATCTCATATTGCATTCTAATTATTTGCATGACTGTTTAACTTTCCATCTAAACTATGAGCTCATTGAAAGAATAATCATATCTTGTTTATCCTTGTACTCAGCACCTTTCATGGTAGTGCCTGGCACATAAAAAGTCTTTCAGTAAATGTCGAGTGAATAAATAGTTAAATAAATCAATGAATAATGAAAGTTCTGAAAACTAATAGTGGAGGGTATATGTTATAATTTTTAGGTGTTATTGAAGTTAGAGTTCTGTTTTTTTAAGAGAAAACTAGGCCGGGCGCGGTGGCTCAAGCCTGTAATCCCAGCACCTTGGGAGGCCGAGACGGGCGGATCACGAGGTCAGGAGATCGAGACCATCCTGGCTAACACGGTGAAACCCCGTCTCTACTAAAAACTACAAAAAACTAGCAGGGCGACGTGGCGGCGCCTGTAGTCCCAGCTACCCGGGAGGCTGAGACAGGAGAATGGCGTGAACCCGGGAGGCGGAGCTTGCAGTGAGCTGAGATCCGGCCACTGCACTCCAGCCTGGGTGACAGAGCGAGACTCCGTCTCAAAAAAAAAAAAAAAAAGAGAAAACTATATACAATTTTTTACATTTTAAAAATCATTGGTAGCAGAAGTCGCATGAGGCAAGGAATAACTAATATATTATAATGTATTATTTATGCAACATTAAATAAAAATAGCATGGCACAAAATACATACTAAGCAAGCTATCCATTTCAAGGATTTAAAGTATGTCTCAATGTTGATGATACAATGTCTTACAGTAAAGGCCAGAGTGCTCTGGCATGTCTCCTGTGATAGGTGAAAATGTTTATAGCATCAGTAATATCGAAGTGAATTTTGCTTTGCTTGCCTGAGATGTTATAAATGAACATGTACCCTTCAATATATAATATTAATGCTGGAAAAGAGCTAACCAACTAATAATAATGGTAAAGCTAACCAAATGTTAAGGAAAAGTCTTTTTAAAATATTCTGAGGATGTTTATAATTATTAGTCAGAGTTCTTTAAATTTGACTTTGAAATAAATGATAAGGCTTGGGCTATGAATAAAGCCGACATATTAAGACATTACTTCAGCCATTAATTTTGGGTATTTCTATAATGCTTATTCACTTGATTATCACATTCTGTCATTTGGGTTGAATTACAGGACAAAAATTTTGTATTCGAAATCTTTCTTTTGTTCAAAATATAAGCAAAGAGACAAGAGAATCCTGCTGAAATACAACAGTGTTTTTTTCATTCACTTATCAAGTGTTCATAGTCATACCATACAGAATTTAGTCATTGTGGACCTTGCTTTTGTTAGAAAACACTTTTTAAAAACTAAGATTATTTTCTATATTAAGCACATCATCTGTCTCCAAAATTATTGATTATTAAGTTTACCTCTTTTTAATGTTCTGGTCCATGCTCTGGGACTGGCTGGGAGTTGTTAGGGAGGGGCCAGGAAGCAGCCAGAGGAAGCAGCTAAACATGCAGGCACCTAGCAAGAATGTGCCCTGGAATGGGAGTCAGAAACCAAAAGGAGTCAAGGGGAACCCAAATGAACGTAAGTGCAGAGCAAATCCAGAAGCCAAAGCTAGGGATCAAAGGCAATTTGAATGATAATAGACAGTTATTGTGGGGGAAAAAAGAGGAAGCAAGAGGAGTCCAGGTAGCCAAGGTTGGTGAGCAAAAACATGGTAAGAGAGAGAATCAAGGAGAGGGCAGAGCAGTTACTATACTTGGGATTGAATTAGCTCCAGGGCGATTGCTCAAAGAGCAGGAGTTCCTGTTCAGAATTCTGCTGAACATCTCATTTGGCTTTTACTTTTGTTTATTCTTAATCTTCGCATCCTGGTGTTTTTGATCCCAGGCCTTGAAGGCATGAAGAGTGGCTTCTGACATTTTAAATTATAAACATTTTCTTTCTCTCCAAGAAAAAGAGCAAAGGTCTTAACATTTCAAAATCCAAAGAGAAAAACATGCAACCGAGAAGCAACTGGTAAAAAATTTGGCTCTAGTGGATTAAGAACCAATTTAGACTTTGTTTTTATAATTTAAACTAGGTCAACTTACCCAACGTAGAAATGTAAAATGTAGCATGAAATATATTTCTGATATCGTTAGTACTGTAGACCTCCATATGTAAATCAAGTAATTATGTCAAATTACCTATGGTTCAGGATTGTATGATTGTGGAGTGAAAGTCCAGATTATGTTGTATATGCACACTTAGTAGTAGGAATTCATAGCTTTAATGGTTTTTTAAAAGTGAAATATTTTACTATCTCCACCAAACATTCAAAAGATCATATTCCTACTCAGATTATTTATTATCATGATGATACTTTTTGTAAAGATCAAGTATGAATAACCTACAAAAAATTGTAAGTTGTTCCAAGGCATAACATTTAGAAAAATGTGGTTCCTCTACAATGAGATACCATCTCACACCAGTTAGAATGGCAATCATTAAAAAGTCAGGAAAAAACAGGTGCTGGAGAGGATGTGGAAAAATAGGAACACTTTTACATTGTTGGTGGGACTGTAAACTAGTTCAACCATCGTGGAAAACAGTGTGGCCATTCCTCAAGGATCTAGAACTAGAAATACCATTTGACCCAGCCATCCCATTAATGGGTATATAGCCAAAGGATTATAAATCATGCTGCTATAAAGACACATGCACATGTGTGTTTATTGTGGCACTATTCACAATACTAAAGACTTGGAACCAACCCAAATGTCCATCAATGATAGACTGGATTAAGAAAATGTGGCACACATACACCACGGAATACTATGTAGCCATATAAAAGGATGAGTTCATGTCCTTTTCAGGGACATGGATGCAGCTGGAAACCATCATTCTGAACAAACCATCGCAAGGACAGAAAACCAAACGCCACATGTTCTCACTCATAGATGAGAACTGAACAATGAGAACACTTGGACACAGGATTGGGAACATCACGCACTGGGGCCTTTCGTGGGATGGGGGTAGGGAGGAGGGATAGCATTAGAGAAATACCTAAAGTAAATGACGAGTTAATGGGTGCAGCACACCAACATGGCACACGTATACATATGTAATAAACCTGCACGTTGTGCACATATATGCTAGAACTTCAAGTATAATTAATAAATAAATAAATAAAAGAAAAATGTGGTTCCTCTAGTCAATAGGTTCCTTACATCAGCCAAAGACATTCACAGAGAGATGAGTTAGAGAAATAGTACCATAAGCAAGAGGGAAAAAATTGTCATCTCTCTTCCCTCTGCTCTTCATATTCTCTACCCGGATGAATGTGGTTTTCATTTTATACCCAATTCTAGATATAAAAATAAAAACAGATATTGTTAGTTTCATAATGCAGGGAGTTCTAATGATTAAACTTTTGTTTAGTTATTTTAAATGTTATTAATATAGAAAAGTACATCATATGTACATCATATGTAGTAACTGTTACACTCATTCATTCAAAACGCATGTACTAAGTGTCTTCCCTAACCAAGGATGGGCCCTAAGAGGCAGCACCTATTCTCTATTCACTATTTCAGTCTGATTTCAGGGAAGAAGACAGACCTAACCTGGCTTGATTTTTACTTTTGTGATCTCTAATTTTCTCTGTACTCAATACAATTAGAGGATCACATTATTTACCTGCTCAAAATCCTTCAATGGCTTCTCACATCAGTAGACTAAAATCCAGACTGGTTACTTTGTCTTATTTAATCTTGAATAAGCCTGCCTCTGTCTCTCTAATTTCAGGTCTTGACAGTATCATCCACAGGCCTTCTTTCAGGATCTCACATCTGCCTAGCTTCTCCCTACCTTAGGACTTTACACATGCCTCTCCTCTGTCTGGAACATTCACACACACACACACACACACACTATGCATAGCCAGCTCCTTCTTAGTCTTCAGGTTTCAACGTAAATATAACCTCTTGGAGAAAACTTCCCTGAAACTAACATGTAAAATAATTCACGTCACATGCTTTCTCTTATTTCCTAGTTTTTCATTCATCATACTTACAGCAATTTGTAATCATATCATTTACTTGTTAATTTTTAAAGTTTCTTCCACTAGGTTATACATTCCATGAGGGCAGTGACACTAAGCAGTACTATATCTTGACCTAGTAGACGTTCAGTAAATTTTGTTGAGTGAATATTAAATGAATAAAACAATAAGGAAATAATTGCAAGGTAGCATTTACACAAGCACATGGCAGTTTAGTACTCATTCTAGATGTATATTCTAGGAAAGGCTTCATCAGAATATGAAAGAATTTGCAGTAAGATATTTTGATAGAAGTGAAATAATCTAGTTTGATAGGTCGTATGTTCCCAGGAACATTTTTTCTTTCACTGAGTTCAATGAAATGAAGGGAAAAGAAAAATCCTTTGTGAGCACCATCAAACCTCTTCTGAATGTACAAAGTACAGAGGTGGCTTTGGTTCTATGCAAGAAGCTTCTGGTAGTCAGTGCTTATTTTGTAAGAGGAGAAAACTGAAACTTTCTGTGAGTGACTCTAGGATTACAACTAAGACCTAAAACCCAGTATACTTCTAGTTCCTTTCTGCTCCACTCCTACTGTGAATACAAAGTCTAGCAATTTGTAGATAATTTACAGACGTTATCCGTGGCCTTTCTCATATTTATTATTTCTTCTTTTTTCTATTTTTTAACTTTTAAGTTCAGGGGTACATGTGCAGGTTTGTTAGATAGGTAAATTCATGTCATGGAGGTTTATTATACAGCTTATTTTGTCACCCAGGTATTAGGCCTAGTACCCATTAGTTATTTTTCCACATCCACTCCCTCCCGCCCTCCACCCTCTAACAGACCCCAGTATCTTTTGTTTCCTTCTGTGTGTCCATGTGTTCTCATCATTTAGCTCCCACTTGTAAGTGAGAAGATGTGGTATTTGTTTTTCTGTTTCTGTGTTAGTTCGCTAAAGAGAATGGCCTCCAGTGCCATCCATGTTCCTGCAGAGGACATGATCTCATTCTTTTATATGGCTTTGGAGTACTCTATGGTGTATATGTACCATATGTTCTTTATCCAATCTACCACTGATGTTTATTTAGGTTGCTTCTATGTCTTGCTATTGTGAATAGTGCTGCAATGAACGTACGCATGCATGTATCTTTATGATAGAACAATTTATATTCATTTGGGTATACACCCAGTAATGGGATTGATGGATTGAATGGTAGTTCTGTTTTCAGGTCTTTGAGGAACAGCCACACTGTTTTCAACAATGGTTGAACTAAGTTATAATCCCACCAATAGTGTATAAGCCATCCTTTTTCTTCTGAACCTCGCCAGCACCTGTTATTTTTTGACTTTTTAGTAATAGCCACTTTGGCTGGTGTGAGATAGTTTTGATTTGCATTTCTCTAATAATCAGTGATATTAAAGTTCCTTTCATATGCTTGTTGGCTGCATAGGATGTCTTTTTTAAAAAAAAATTAATTTAATTTAACTTTGGTTTAGTTTAAGTTCTGGGATACATGTGCAGGACATGCAGGTTTGTTACATAGGTAAATGTGTGCCTATCAACCCGTCACCTGGGTATTAAGTCCCACATGTATTAGCTATTTATCCTGATGCTGTCCCTCCCCCCACCCCCAATAGGTCCCAGTGTGTGTTGTTCTCCTCCCTGTGTCCATGTGTTCTCATTGTTCAGCTTTCACTTGTAAGTGAGAACACTCATATATGTCTTCTTTTGAAAAGTGTCTGTTGATGTACTTTGCCTACTTTTTAGTGGGGTTGTTTGTATTAATATTTTTCTTGTAAATTTGTTTAATTTCCTTATAGATGCTGGATATTAGACCTTTCTCAGATGGATAGTTTGCAAAAGTTTTCTCCCATTCTGCAGATTGTCTGTTTACTCTGTTGATAGTTTCTTTTGCTGTTGATAGCTTCTTTAGTTTAATTAGATCTCATTTGTCAATGTTTGCTTTTGTTGCAATTTCTTTTGGCATCTTCATCATGAAATCTTTGCCAGTTCCTATGTTCAGAATGGTTTTGCTTAGGTTGTCTTCCAGGGTTTTTATAGTTTTGGGTTTTACATTTAAGTCTTTAATCCACCTTGAGTTGATTTTTGTAGATGGTGTAAGGGAGGGGTCCAGTTTCAATCTTCTGCAAATGGTTACCCAGTGATCCCAGCACTATTTTTCAGGAGTACTTTCCCCATTGCTTGTTTCTATCAGCTTTGTCAAAGATTAGATGGTTGTAGGTGTGCAGCCTTATTTCGGGGCTCTCTATTTTGTTCCATCATTCTACATGTCTCTTTTTGTACCAGTACCATGCTGTTTTGGTTAAGGTAGCCCTGTAGTATAGTTTGAAGTTGGGTAGCGCGATGACTCCAGCTATGTTCTTTTTGCTTAGGATTGCCTTGGCTAGTTAGGCTATTTTTTGGTTCCATGTGAATTTTAAAATAGTTCTTTTCTAGTTCTGTGAAGAATGTCATTGGTAGTTTGATAGGAATAGCATTGAATATATAAATTGCTTTGGGCAGTATGGCCATTTTGACAATATTGATTCCTATCCATGAGCATGGAATGTTTTTCCATTTGTTTGTGTCATCTCTGATTTATTTGAGCAGTGTTTTATAGTTCTCCCTGTAGAGATCTTTCACCTCCTTGGTTAGCTGTATTCCTGGGTGTTTTTGTTCTATTTGTGGCGGTTGTGAACGGGATTGCATTCCTGATTTGGCTCTTAGCTTAACTGCTGTTCGTGTATAGGAAAGCTTAGCTTGACTTTTGGTTTATAGGAATGCTAGAGATTTTTGTACAATGATTTTGTATCCTGAAACTTGGCTGAAGTTGTTTATCAGCCGAAGAAGCATTTGGGCCAAGACTATGGGGTTTTCTAGATATAGAATCATGTTATCTGCAACAGGAATAGTTTGACTTCTTTTCTTCTTATTTGGATACCCTTTATTTCTTTCTCTTGCCTCATTGATCTAGCCAGGACTTCAAATACTTTGTTTGAATAGGAGTGGTGAGAGAGGGCATCCTTGTCTTGTGCTGGTTTACAAGGGGAATATTTCCAGGTTTTGCCTATTCCATAAAATGTTGGCTGTGGATTCGTCATAGATGGTTCTTATTATTTTGAGGTATGTTCCTTCAATACCTAGTTTATTTAGAGTTTTTAACATGAAGGGATTTTGATTTTACTGAAAGCCATTTCTACATCTGTTGAAATAGTCATGTGGTTTTTGTTTTTAGTTCTGCTTAAATGATGAATCACATTTGTTGATCCACATATGTTGAGCCAATTTTTCTTCCCAGGGATACATCCTACTCAACTGTGGTGGATAAGGTTTTTGATGTGCTGCTGCATTTGGTATGCCAGTTTTTTGTTGAAGAGTTTTGCACTAATGTTCATCAAGGATATTGACCTGACATTTTCTTTTTTGTTGTTATTGTGTGTCTACCAAGTTTTGGTGTCAGGGTGATGCTGGTCTCATGAAATGAGTTAGAAAGCAATCCCTTCTCCTCCAGTTTTTGGGATAGTTTAGTAGAAACGATACCAGCTCTTCTTTGTACATCTGGTAGAATTTAGCTGTGAATTTATCTGATCCTGGGCTTTTCTGGGTTGATACACTATTTATTACTGATTCAATTTTGGAGCTCATTATCGGTCTGTTTGGGACTTTGATTTCTACCTGGTTCATTGTTGGAAGGGTGTATGTGTCTAGGAATTTATCCATTTTTCTCTAGATTCTCTAGTTGTGTGCCTATGTTCATAATATTATCTGATGGCTATTTGTATATCTGTGGGGTCAATGGTAATATCCCCTTTGTTGTTTCTAATTGTATTCGTTGGATCTTCTCTTTATTCTATTAGTCTAGCTAGCTATTTTATTAATTTTTTTTTTTTTAAAAACCCTGGATTTGTTGACCTTTTGAATAGTTTTTCATGTCTCAATCTCCTTCAGTTCAGCTCTGATTCTGTTTATTTCTTGTCTTCTGCTTGCTTTGGGGTTAGTTTGCTCTTGGTTCTCTAATTCTTTTAGTTGTGATCTCTTTAAGTTGAGATCTTTATAGCTTTTTGATGTGGGCATTTAGTGCTATAAATTTTCCTGTAACCACTGCCTTAGCTGTGTCCCAGATATTTTGGTATGTTGCATATTTTTTCTCATTAGTTTCAAATAACTTCTGATTTCTGTCTTAATTTTATTATTTACCCAAAAGTTGTTTTGGTTGAGCAGGTTGTTTAATTTCCATGTAATTTTATGGTCTTGGGCAATTTTCTTAGTCTTGATCTCTAATTTCATTCTGCTGTGGTCCAAGATAGTGGTTTTATGATTTCAGTTCTTTCACATTTGTTGAGAAGTATTTTATATCTGATTATGTGGTCGATTTTAGAATATGTGTCATGTGGTGATGAAAAGAATATATACTCCGTTGTTTTGGGGTGGAGAGTTCTGTAGATGTCTATCAGGTCCACTTGATTCAGTGCTGAGTTGAGGTCCTGAATATCTTTGTTAATTTCCTGCCTTGATGATATGTCTAATACTGTCAGTGGGGTGTTGAAATTTCCCACTATTATTGTTTGGGACACCAAGTCTCTTTGTAGATCTCTAAGAACTTGCTTTATGAATCTGGGTGTTCCTGTGTTGGGTGCATACATATTTAGGATAGTTAGGTCTTGTTGAATTGGGCCCTTTACCATTATGTAATCCCCTTCTTTGTCTTTTTTATCTTTGTTGGTTTAAAGTCTGTTTTGTCTGAAATGAGGATTGCAACCCCTTCTTTTTTCTGTTTTCCATTTGCTTGGTAGATTTTTCTCCATTCCTTTATATTGAACTTACGGGTGTCATTGCATGTGAGATGCATCTCTTGGAGACCGTATACCAATCGGTCTTGGTTCTTTATTCAGCTTGCAACTCTGTTCCTTTTAATTGGGGGCATTTAGCCCATTTACATTCAAGGTTAGGATTGATATGTGTGGATTTGATCCTGTCATCGTGATATTAGCTAGTTGTTATTCAGACTTGTTTGTGTGGTGGCTTTATAATTTCACTGGTCTGTGTATTTCAGTGTGTTTTTGTAGTGGTTAGTAATGTCTTTCCTTTTCGTGTTTAGTGTTTCCTTTAGAAGCTCTTGTAAGGCAGTTCTGGTATAATGAATTGCCTCAGCTTTTGCTTATCTGAAAAATATCTTATTTCTTCTTCACTTATGAAGGTTAGTTTGGCTGGATATGGAATTCTTGGTTGAAATTTCTTTTCTTTAAGAGTGTTGAGATCATGTCAGATGGGAGGCAGGACCAGATTGCAGCCCCCACTCGGGCAGACAGACAGTGTGTGGAGGTTTACATCATGAAACTTTTGCTCCAGCATGACTGCAGGAATACATTGGGAAGGTCAAGAGAACCCACAGACCCTCTGAAGGAAATGGATTGCTCCTGCAAGACCCAGGAGACACCCCAAATACTGTGGAGTGCCCAAACTGTGGAAGTGGGAAAGGGAGATCATCCACCCCTGAACACACACCCCCACTGGGGAAACTGGAGGTCTAGATTAAGGAGATTCTGACCTTAGCTGGAGCAGAGTTCATTTAGAAAGCCAAGTGAAATACAAGGGTAGAGGGAAGCAGTGGGAAAAACCCTGTGGGATTGCTGGGCTGCCTAGCAAGCCATTTTTGCCTTGTCTCACAGAGGTCCTTGAGGAGGACTGCCAGAGGCACTGGGAAAATGCCACAAGGAGAAGGAAACCTCCAACTGAACTCTGTAACTATTTGAACCGATTGAGAAGTCTCCTGGCCAGAACTCACGGGAGGGCATGAATCCAGTGTGCAGACTCCACAGGCAGGAGAATAATGAAAGCCCTACTTGCTTTCACAACTGGGAGGCAGGTAGTCTGGGGCAAGTTGTTAGCCCTGCTCACCTACTTCCTGGAAACAGACTCTGTGCTGTTGCAGGGGGGAATGGCAGGAGTGAGACCAGCCCTATGTGTTGCTTGGGAACTAGGTGAGGCCTGTGACCGCCAGCTTTCCCCCACTTCCCTACAGTAGAGGCATCCACATCTTCTTAGGAACATAATTCTATTGTCCTAGGAACATAATTCTATTGACCTGGGAACCTCACCTTCATCCCCCACAGCAGCCACAGCAAGACCTGTCCAAGTAGAGTATGAGCTCAGACATGCCTAGACCTGCCCCCACCTAATGGTCCTTTTACCCACACTGGTAATTGAAGACAAAGGACATATACTCTTGAGAGTTCTAGGGCCCTGTCCACCACTTGTTACTCCCCATACTACCACAGCTGACCCTCTCTTGAAACCGCCACCTCCTGGCGGGAGGCCAACTAGCACAAAAATAGTGCATTAATCAACCAAATCTAAGGATTCTCACAGAGTCCATTTCACCCCCCTGCCAACTTCACTGAAGCAGGTGCTGGTATCCACAGCTGAGAGACCCACAGAGAGTTCACATCAAAGGACTCTGCAGATAACCCCCAGTACCAGCCTGTAGCCTTGTACACTTGCTGGCTGGCTAGATCCAGAAGAGAGATAACAATCACTAAAGCTTGGCTCTCAGGAAGCCACATCCCTAGGAAAAGGGAGAGAATACTACTTCAAGGGAATAACCCATGGGACAAAAGAATCTGAACAATAGCGTTGAGCCCTAGACCTTCCTCTAACAAAACCTACCCAAATGAGAAGAAACCAGAAAAACAATTCTGGCAATATGACAAAACAAGGTTATTTAACACCACCAAGAAAGCACACTAGCTTACCAGCAATGGATCCAAACCAAGAATAAATCCCTGATATGCCTGAAAAACAATTCAAAAGGTTAGTTATTAAGCTAATCTTGGAGGCAACAGAGGAAGGTGAAGGCCAGTGTAAGGAAATCCAAAAAGCAATACAAGAAGTGAAGGAAGAAATATTTAATGAAATAGATAGCATAAAGAAAAAACAATAAAACTTCAAGAAACAATAAAACTTCAAGAAACAATGGACAAACTTATAGAAATGCAAAATGCTCTGGAAAGTCTCAGCAATAGCATTGAACAAGCAGAAGAAAAAACTTCAGAGCTCAAAGATGAGGTTTTTGAATTAACTCAATCCGTCAAAGAAAAAAGAATAAGAAAATATGAACCAAGCCTCCAAGAAATCTGGGATTATGTTAAACAACCAAACCTAAGAATAATCAACATTCCTGAGGAAGAGGAGAAACCTAAATATTTGGAAAATATGTTTGGGGGAGTAATCAAGGAAAACTTTCCCAGTCTTGCTAGAGAACTAGAAAACCAAATACAAGAAGCTCAAAGAACTCCTGGGAAATTCATTGCAAAAAGATAATCACCTAGGCACATTGTCGTCAGGTTATCTAAAGTTAAGACAGAGGAAAGAATCTTAAAAGTTATGAGGCAAAAATATCAGGTAACCTATAAAGGAAAATCTAAAGATTTTCAGCAGATTAACAGCAGATTTCTTTTTTCAGCAGATTAACAGCTAAAAGATTAACAGCAGATTTCTCAGCAGAATCCTACAAGCTAGAAGAAATTGGGGCCCTATCTTCAGCCTCCTCGAACAAAACAATTATCAGCCAAGAATTTTGTTTCCAGCGAAATTAAGCTTCACAAATGAAGGAAAGATACAGTTGTTTTCAGACAAAAAAAATGCTGAGAGAATTCACCACTACCAAGCCAGCACTATAAGAAATGCTAAAAGGAGCTCTAAATCTTGAAACAAATCCTGGAAATGCACAAAAACAGAACCTCTTTAAAGTACAAATCTAACAGGACATATAAAACAAAAATACAATAAAAAAAAAAGTATACAGGCAACAAATAGCACAGCAAATGGAGTGGTAGCTCACATCTCAATACTAATACTAATGTTGAATATAAATGGCCTAAATGTTCCACTTAAAAGATACAGAATTGCAGAACGGATGAGACTTCACCAACCAACTATCTGCTGCCTTCAAGAGACACAACTAACAGATAAGGACTCACATAAACTTAAGGTAAAGGGATGAAAAAAGTCATTCCATGCAAATGGACAACAAAAGTGACCAGAAGTAGCTATTCCTATGTCAGACAAAACAACTTTTTAAAATTATACTATAAGTTCTGGGACACGCAGAATGTGCAGGTTTGTTATATAGGTATACATGTGCCATGGTGCTTTGCTGCACCCATCAACCCATCATCTACATTAGCTATTTTTCCTAATGCTATCCCTCCCCTTGCTTCCCACCCCTAGACATGCTCCGGTGTGTGATGTTCCCCTCCCTGTGTCCACGTGTTCTCATTGTTCAATTCCCACTTATGAGTGAGAACATGTGGTGTTTGGTTTTCTGTTCCTGTGTTAGCAGATAAAACAAATTTTAGGCCGGGCGCGGTGGCTCAAGCCTGTAATCCCAGCACTTTGGGAGGCTGAGACGGGTGGATCACGAGGTCAGGAGATCAAGACCATCCTGGCTAACACAGTGAAACCCTGTCTCTATTAAAAAATACAAAAAACTAGCCAGGAGAGGTGGCGGGCGCCTATAGTCCCAGCTACTGGGGAGGCTGAGACTGGAGAATGGCGTAAACCCAGGAGGCAGAGCTTGCAGTGAGCTGAGATCCGGCCACTGCTCTCCAGCCTGGGTGACAGAGCGAGACTCTGTCTCAAAAAAACAAAAAACAAAACAAAACAAAACAAAATCCAACAAATTTTAAAGCAACAGCAGTTAACAAAAACAAGGAAGGACATTATATAATGATAAAAGGCCTTGTCCAACAGGAAAATATTACAATCTTAAATATATATACACCTAACACTGGAGGTCCTAAATTTATAAAACAATTACTAAGAGACCTAAGAAATGAGATAGACAGAAACACAATAATAGTGGGAGACTTCAATCCTCCACTGATGGCACAGAATAGGTCATCAAGACAGAAAGTCAATAAAGAAACAATTGATTTAAACTATACCCTGGAATAGATGGACTTAACAGATATTTACAGAACATTCTACCCAACAAACACATAATATGCATTCTGTTCAACAGCACATGGAACTTTCTCCAAGATGGACCATATAATAGGCCACAAAACAACTCTCTCAGACCACAGTGGAATAAAACTGGAAATCAGCTCCACAAGGAACCTTCAAAAGCATGCAAATACATGGAAATTAAATAACCTGCTCCTGAATGATCTTTGGCTTAAAAATGAAATCAAGAAAGAAATTTAAAAGTTCTTCAAACTGAATGACAATCATGGCACAACCTAGCAAAACCTCTGGGATATCTTAGAAAAGATGAGGCTAAGAGCAAAGTTCATAGACCTAGATGCCTACATCGAAAGCCTGAAAGAGCTCAATCTAAGGTCACACCTTAAGGAACTAGAGAAACAAGAACAAGCCAAATCCAAACCCAGCAGAAGAAAGGAAATAACCAAGATCAGAGCAGAACTAAATGAAATTGAAACAAACAAACAAAAATACAAAATGAAAAAAAAGGTGGTTCTTTGAAAAGATAAATAAGATTGATAGACCATTGCAAGATTAACCAAGAAAAGAGAGAAAATCCAAATAAGCTCAATTAGAAATGAAATGAATGATATTACAGCTGACTCCACAGAAATACAAAAGATTATTCAAGGCTACTATGAACACTTTTATGAACATAAACTAGAAAACCTAGAGGAGATGGATAAATTCCTGGAAAAATACAACCTTCCTTGCTTAAATCAGGAAGAATTAGATACCCTGAACAGACCAATAACAAGCAATGAGATTGAAATGGTAATAAAAACAATTACCAACAAAAAATTGCAGGACCAGATGGATTCACAGCAGAATTATAACATTCAAAGAATGGTACCAATACTATTGACACTATTCCACAAGATAAAAAAAGAGGGACTCCTCCCCAAATCATTCTATGAAGTCAGTACCACCCTAATACCAAAACCAGGAAAGGACATAACCAAAAAGGAAAACTACAGACCAATATCCCTGATAACATAAATGCTAAAATCCTTAACAAAATACTGGCTAACCAAATCCAACATTTATCAAAAAGATACTCCACCATGATCAAGTGGGTTTCAAACCAGGGATGCAGGGATGATTTAACATATGCAAGTCAATAAATGTGATACACCACATAAACAGAATCAAAAACAAAAATCACATGATCATCTCAATAGATGCAGAAAAAGCATTCAACAAAATCTGTCATGGCTTTATGATTAAAACTCTCAACAAAATTGGCAAACAAGGGACACACCTCAATAAAATAAAAGCCATCTACGACAAGCCCACAGTCAACATCATACTGAATGGAGAAAAGTTAAAAGCATTCTCTCTGAGAACTGGAAGAAGACAAGGATGCCCACTCTAATACTGAAAGGGGAAAAGTTGAAACCATTCTCTCTGAGAACTGAAACAAGACAAGGATGCCCACTGTCACCACTCCTCTTCAACATAGTACTGGAAGTCTTAGCCAGAGTAATCAGACAAGAGAAATAAAGGGCATCCAAATGTGTAAAGAGGAAGTCAAACTGTCACTGTTTGCAGATGATACAATTGTTTACCTAGAAAGTCCTAAAGAATCCTCCAGAAAGCTCCTAAAACTGATAAAAGAATTCAGCAAAGTTTCTGGATACAAAATTAATGTGCATAAATCAGTAGCTCCTCTATACACCAGCAGTGACCAAGCTGAGAATCAAATCAAGAACTCCACGTCTGTTACAATAGCTGCAAAAATAAAATAAAATAAAATACTTAGGAATATGCCTAACCAAGGAGGTGAAAGACCTCTACAAGGAAAACTAAGAAACACTGCTGAAAGAAATCATAGATGACAAAAACAAATGGAAACACATCCCATGCTCATGAATGGGTAGAATCAATATTGTGAATATGACCATACTGCTAAAAGCAATCTACAAACTCAATGCAATTCCCATAAAAAAAATACCACCATCATTCTTCTGATTTTAGATTTTTTCTAATTTTAGAATTAGAAAAAACAATTCTAAAATTCATACAGAACCAAAAAAAAAAAAAAAAAAAAAAGCCAGTAGAGTCAAAGCTAGACTAAGCAAAAAGAACAAATCTGGAGTCATTACATTATCTGATGTCAAACCGTACTATAAGGCCATAGTCACCAAAACAGTATGGTACTGCTATAAAAATAGGCACGTAGACCAATGGAACATAATAGAGAACCCAGAAATAAACCCTAATACTTACAGCCAGCTGACCTTTGACAAAGCAAACAAAAACATAAAATGGGGAAAGGACACACTATTCAACAAATTGTGCTGGGATACTTGGCAAACCACGTGTAGAAGAATGAAACTGGATCCTCATCTCTCACCTTATAGAAAAATCAACTCAAGATGATCAAGAACTTAAATCTAAGATCTGAAACTATAAAAATTCTAGAAAATAACATTGGAAAAACACTTCTAGACATTGGCTTAGGCAAGTTTTCATGACCAGGAACCCAAAAACAAATGCAATAAATACAAAGATAAATAGCTGTGACTTAATTAAACTAAAGAGCTTTGCACGGCAAAAGGAACAGTCAGCAGAGAAAACACACAACCCACAGAGTGGGAGAAAATCTTCACAATTTATACGTCCAACAAAGGACTAATATATCCAGAATCTACAACAAGTTCAAACAAATTAGCAAGAAAAAATGCAAACAATCCCATCAAAAAGTGGGCTAAGGACATGAATAGATATGTCTCAAAAGAAGATACATAAATGGCCAAAAAACATATGAAAAAATGCTCAACATCACTAATAATCAGGGAAATGCAAATCAAAACCACAATGCGATACCACCTTACTCCTGCAAGAATGGCCATAATAAAAAAATAAAGAAATAATAGATGTTAGTGTGGATGCAGTCCACAGGGAACACTTCTACACTGCTGGTGGGAATGTAAACTAGTACAGCCACTATGGAAAACAGTGTGAAGATTCCTTAAAGAGCTAAAAGTAGTACAACCATTTGATCCAGCAATCCCACTACTGGGTATCTGCCCAGAGAAAAAGAAGTCATTATACAAAAAAGATACTTGCACACATGTGTTTATAGCAGCACAGTTCGCATTTGCAAAGATGTGGAATCAACCCAAATGCCCATCAGTCAATGAGTGGATAAAGAAACTGTGTGTGTGTGAGAGACAGAGAGAGATATAATAGAATATATATATAGTACTACTCAGCCATAATTAATGACCTGGATGAAACTGGAGACTATTATTCTAAGTGAAATTCCTCAGGAATAGAAAACCAAATATCGTATGTTCTTACTCATAAGTGGGAGCTAAGCGATAAGGATGCAAAGGCATAGGAATGACACAATGGACTTTGAGGACTCAGGGGGAAAGCATGGGAAGGGATTGAGGGATAAAAGACTACAAATTGGGTGACGTATATACTGCTCAGGTAATGGGAGCACCAAAATCTCACAAATCACCACTAAAGAACTTACTCATGTAACCAAATACTGCCTGTTGCCCAATAACCCATGGAAATCTTCTAAAAAAATAAAATAAAAATAAAAAGAATGTTGAATATTGACCACTAATTGCTTCTGGCTTGTAGGTTTTCTGCTGAGAGGTCTGCTATTAGTCTGATGAGCTTCCCTTCGCAGGTAACCTGACGTTTCTCTCTAGTTGCCTTTAACATTTTTTCTTTCCTTTGGACCTTGGAGAATTTAATGATTATGTGTCTTTGGGATGATCTTCTTGTGAAGTATCTTGCTGGGGTTCTCTGCATTTCCTGAATTTGAATGTTGGCCTTGCTAGCTAGGTTAGGGAGGTTCTCATGGATGGTATCCTGAAGTACATTTTCAAAGTTGGTTTCATTCTCCTCATCTCTTTCAAGATCACCAGTGAGTCACAAATTTGGTATCCTTACATAATCCCATATTTCTTGGAAATTTTGTTAATTCCTTTTCCTTCTTTTTCTCTATTCTTGTCTGTCTTATTTCAGAAAGCCAGTCTTCATGCTCTGAAATTCTTTGCTTGGTGTATTCTGCTGTTAATACTTACAGTTGCATTGTTAAATAATTGTAGTGTGTTTTTCAGTTTTATTAGGTTGATTACTTTCTTTTCTATACTGGCTATTTATCTGTCAGCTCTTGTATCGTTTTGTTGTGATCCTTAGCTTCTTTGGATTGGGATTCAATGTAGTCCTGCACCTCAATGATCTTCATTCTTGTTCATATTCCAAATTCTATTTCTGTCATTTCAGTCATCTCAGTTCATTTCAGAACCCTTGCTGAAGAGGTAGTGAGTGCGGTTGTTTGGAGAAAGAAGACACTTTGGCTTTTTGAGTTGTCAGAGTTCTTGCACTGGTTCCTTCTCATCTTTGTGGGCTGGTGTTTCTTCAGTCTTTAAAGTTGCTGTCCTTTGGGTGGATTTTTTTTCTTTTATTCTATTTGATGACATTGATGGTTTGATTGTGGTATAAGATGGATTCGGTCCACTGACTTCATTTGTCGAAAATTTTAGTGGGTACCAAGGCTAAGCTCCCAGCTCCTGGACCACAGGCTGTAACTCTTAGGGACTTGTATTGGGCCCTGACTTTGTTCTCTGGCTCCTCAATGCTAGGAAACCACTATGCTGGGGGGAATTGAGGTGCTCCCACACTACTGGTCACAAAACTCTGATGGGTAGTGCCAACCAAAATGTTTCCTAGGGTGGTGGCAGTGGGCTCTGTCCTTGTTTGCACATGCAGCAGCAGCAGCAGTGGCAGTGTCAACATGGAGGGGTGCACACTCATCGGCTTCAGTAGGATGGTAGAGAGTGCCGGGGTGCTCACATAGGTGTTTACAGCAGCAGCAGAAGCAAGACTGCTTAGGGAGGTGGGGAGGCCCTGCTGGCAACTGTGCGTATGGTCATGCTGGTGGTGGTGGTAGCATGGGGGCGGGGTGCTCTTCTTTTTTCAACATAAAATGATTTTCTGTTGTTTGTA
This sequence comes from Rhinopithecus roxellana, assembly GCF_007565055.1. Classification (NCBI taxonomy): domain Eukaryota; kingdom Metazoa; phylum Chordata; class Mammalia; order Primates; family Cercopithecidae; genus Rhinopithecus; species Rhinopithecus roxellana. The sequence goes on along the minus strand of NC_044552.1, from coordinate 91,307,645 downwards.
ACAGGGCTTCTTACATATAACGGGGAAGGAAGAGGTGAGGCTTATGCTTTTAAACTACAGATGCTCATTTTAAAAAGTTGGAACTGTATTTTCATCAGTAAAAGCATCGTTTTAAAATCTCAGCGTCATTGCCAAAGACTAAATACATTGACCTTGGACTCAATTTTGAGCTACACATTCGTTTCTCTAGAATGTTGGCAAAAGTTGCAGAAGAAGAGTCATCTGTATATTTCTCTTCAAGTCCTTAAACTTTTACTAAATCATTATTTATGGACCTAACACACTTGTAAACCATACCAGCAACGTATTATTTGTCCTGCATGTTTATAAAATTCTTTTTTTTTTTTTTTTTTTTTTTTTTTTGAGACAGAGTCTTGCTCTGTCGCCCAGGCTGGAGTGCAGTGGCCAGATCTCAGCTCACTGCAAGCTCCGCCTTCCGGGTTCACGCCATTCTCCTGCCTCAGGCTCCCAAGTAGCTGGGACTACAGGCCCTCTCCACCTCGCCCGGCTAGTTTTTTGTATTTTTTAGTAGAGACGGGATTTCACCGTGTTAGCCAGGATGGTCTCTATCTCCTGACCTCGTGATCCGCCCGCCTTGGCCTCCCAAAGTGCTGGGATTACAGGCATGAGCCACCGCGCCTGGCCATAAAATTCTTTTTTTTTTTTTTTATCATGGTTAGATGATTCCTGGTAACTACATTTTAATTCTAATTCTGAGAAGTAACTAACAAAACTATAATCTTTTAAAAAATCAGTTGAATTAACAAAGGCACTTGCTTCACACAAGATTAAATTAGGCCATATGAAATGTTACTTTGCATAATCTCTTCATGACTTTGCATCTGGTTATTTCCAAGCTAACATAGCTAGCCTCCAATTTAAAAAGAATTGTAGGCATGAGTTTATTATCTTCATTATGGAGAATTTCTTGATAAAAATTGGGTTGCTTCACTATTGATTTGAATCTAATTTTAGCAGTGGTTAGAAGTTCCAACACAGCTCTTTACAAGGATTTGAGGTTTCGCATCCATCTTAGTAGGTATTGATTTACTTTCTGTTTTAACCAGCTTCTGCGTAAGGGATATGGGGCTCATTCTACCCACAAACCCTAATTGCCTAGGTATAATGCTACTCTGCATATATCACATGACTGGTGGAAAAAGAAATCACTCTTTTAACAAATATTGATTAAAGGTCTGCTGTGTGCTAACTATTATGGCAGGTGTGGAAGAATCAGAATTAACTAAGAAGAAAAAACAGACATGGAAACAGTTCAACGAAGAACTAGCTAGAAGGGAAGGACATAGAAGGATGGTGTTGGCACAAATCTCTGCTTTGGGTAAGTCAGGAAGTTTTCTAAAGGAGACATTTAGAATGTTCTAACTCCAACTTTCCTGTTGAGTTGGGTTGCAGAGTAGGTAAGAAGAAATCAGAAGGGTTGAGCATTCCAAGCAAAGAAAACAGTAAAATACTAGGGACATGAAATAATTTACTGCACATTTCTTGGCTTGGATGAAGCTAGTAGAGTAGTTAGTTAGGCAACAAGTATTTATCAAATAACTACTAAGTGCCAAGCATCTTGCTTGGTTTTGGGAATTTCAGATGTAAAGAAGACAGACTCACAAAAATATTACAGGTAAGCCCAGAAGACAGACATTAAAGAAACGATTTCAAGTGTGTTACGTGCTTCAAAGAAGTGTTACTAAGTCTAGAAGAATAATAAGTTTGAAGTACCAAATGTTGCTCTTCTCTCTCAAGTTTGCCTACTTTTTCCTGACTTCGTAAAGGCTTTCTTTTCCTGTCTTCATTCACAAACCCAATTCAAGTAGCTAGTCTCATTGCCTAAGAATATACTTTGACGTTATGTAGAAAAGAAATAATCTCTGAGGCTTTTCCTAGTTTTGTCATTATTGGTATAATGATTGAAAGCATGGAAGTGGATAATTAACCTAAAGAGAATAAACAGTGTAAGTGGGGAAAGAAAAAAAAAAAAAAAAAAAAAAAAAAAAGCAGGGCCCACCATAGAGCTATGAGGAGTGCACAAAGGAACTTGAGAAAGAGCTAAACAAGAAGTCAGAGTAAAAACAGACTGAGAGAGAGGGTAGGCAAGTGAGGTGAAGACATAGGCAAGGCCCAGATCATGAAATGAAAGTGTTTTATTCAAAATGGCCCCACACCCTCAACTGTTCCTTAGTTACCCTTCCTCTACTGCCTGAACCAGCTTACTCCTTTTGTCACTCCTCTATGGACATTTCAGAAAGTCCCTTATTTCCTCTGTTCAACACCCATTGCCTTGGGACAACCCTCCTCTTGCCCACACATACATGACTGATGTGTCTTAGCTAACTTTACTATGAGAAATGTAGTGTTACTGAAAGGGTTTTCCTCCCACTCTTTGTTTTCTCTCTGTTAAACATTTTTGTTAGTTTTATTACAATGTAATTTACATAAATAAAATTCATCAGGCTTAAGTGCATACTTCACCGAATTTGGACAATTGGGCATAGAGTGTAACCACCACCACATTCATGGCATGGAACTTCCCATCACCATGAAAAATTACTATATACTCCCTTTGCAGTTAATTTCTTCTCTCCACCCTCTGGAAAATAGTGATTGGTTTTCTGACACTGTAGTGTCAGAAATTTTCTAGAATTTCATATAGTGGAATAATAGAACATGTAGTCTTTTGTATGTGACTTCTTTTACAAACCATAATAATTTATAGAATCATCAATGTGAGTATAAGTAGTTTGTTCCTCTTTATTGTTGAGTAGTCATTCATAATATGGATATGCCACAAACTGTTCATTCATTCTCAAGTTGATGGTATATGGGGCCTTCTAAAAATTCATAGAAAATGGAATTAAAAGAAAAAAATAAAAAATGCAAACATTATAAACATAAGTTCAATCAAGTTAAAGACACTTTTGTAAGTGATGATACCAGTTATTTAGTTCATCCCTAAAGAACTGAGAGTCCTGCAAATTTAACCATGCTAATGCAGTCTTCTTTACATTATTAACTGAAGAAAAATGGGTACCATGTAAAGATTCTTTAAGATTTGGAAACAAAAAGAAATCAGAAGGAGCCAAATTAGGTCTGTAAGGTGGATGTCTAATGATTTCTCATCAAAACTCTTGCAAAATTGCCTTTGTTTGATGAGAGGAATGAGCAGGAACATAGTCATGGTGGAAAAGGACTCTCAGGTAAAATTTTCTAGGGTGTTTTTCTGCTGAAATGTTGGCTAAATTTCCCAAACCACTCTCACAATAAGCAGATGTTGGCCTTCCAGAAGCTCACCAAGCAAAATGCTTGGAGCATCCCAAAAAACTGTCACCATGACCTTTGTCCTTGACTGGTCCACTTTTGCTTCAACTGGACCACTTCCACCACTTGTTAGTCATTGCTTTGATTGTGCTTTGTCTTCAGGGTAGTACTGGTAAAGTCATGTTTCATCTCCTGTTACAGTCTTTGAAAAAATGCTTCAGGATCTTGATCCATTATTTAAAATTTCCATTGAAAGACATGCTCTTGTCAGTAGTTAATTTGTGTGCAACCAGTTTGGCACCCATTGAGTGAAAAGTTTACTCAACTTGAATTTTTCAGTCAGAATTGTATACACTGATCCAACTGAGATGTCTATGGTATTGGCAATTATGTTTTTAATCATTGGTCCTCTTCAATTAGGGCATGAACAAGATGAGTTTTTTCATCACAAATACATGCAGATGGTCTGCCTCTGCAGACTTCATCTTCAACATCATCTCATCTCTCCTTACAACAAGTTATCCATTTGTAATCTGCTGATTTATTTGGAGCATTACCTCCAAACTTTGCATAAAGCACCAATGATTTCACCATTCTTTATCATAAATTGAATCTTTGTCCTTGTTTCAGTATTAGCAGCATTTATGTTGCTTTGATAGGAGCTGTATTAAAACCAATGTCTTATCCTTCTTAGTGCTGCAAACTAGATCTTGTTAAGACATGTAATAGCAAGTTAGTATGAGTTTATTTTGGTGCAAAAATTTTTGAAATCCATGCACTGGGTTTTCTTTATGATATACATTTTCCATGAACTTTGAAGACCCCCTCATATTTCAGTTGTTTTCAGCTTCAGACTACTATGAATGAAGCTTCCATAAGCTTTGCTGTACAAGTCTTCATGGAAATATGTGTTCATTTCTTTTGGGCAAATCCTAGGAGTGAAACTGCTAAGTCCACTTAGGAATAGAAACATAAGGAAAGGAATTAGAAACATAAGGAAAGTGTATGTTTACTATTATAAGAAACTGCAAATTGTTTTCCAAAGTGGCTATGCCATTTCATATTCTGTCCAGAAATGTATGAGAGTTCCAGTTGCTCAACATTCTCATCAGTACTTGCCAGTCTTTAATTTGACCCATTATAGCAGGTGTGTAGTGGTGTCTCATTGTGGTTTCAATTTGCATTTCCCTAATGACGAATGATGCAGAATATTTTTACATATACTTATTTGCCATTTGTACCTCTTCTTTGGGGAAGCATGTGTTTACATATTTTGCTCATATTTTAAAAGAGTTTTTGTCTTCTTATTACTGAGTAATACAAGAACTTTATATATTCTGGATATAAGTCCTTTACGACATAATGTGTTTTGCAAATATTTTCTCTCAGTTTAGTGTTTGACTTTTTATTTACTTGTCAATGTCTTTTGAAGAGCAAAATTTTAAATTATGATGAAGTTCAATTTATCTTTTTTCTTTTATAGCTTCTGCTCTTCATATCCTACTTAAGAAATCTTTGATAAATCCAAGTTCATTAAAAATTTGTTCTGTGTTTTCATCTAGAAATTTTATAGTTTTAGCTCTTACATGTACTTCTATAATCAATTTTGAATTAATTTTTGTATATGATTTGAGAAAATGATCAAAATTAATTTCCATATAAATATATTATTATTTTAGTACCATTTGTTTAATGATTATCATTTCCCCCATTGAGTTATCTTGACCACTCTTTTGAAAATTAATTGATCACATATTTTTAAGTCCATTTCTTCAATCTTTGCTGTGTTCCATTAATTGCTACACCAATATCACTATTGATTATTTTGAAATCAAGAATTATAAACCTTTCTACATTGTTGTTATTTTTCAAAATTGTTTTGGCTATTTCGCATGCTTTGCATTTCCAAATAAATTTTAGAATAATTTATCAATTTCTACAAAAAGAAATTTGCTAGATTTTAATTGTAATTAAATTAAATCTGTAGATTAATTTAAGGAGAATATAAAGCTCAGTAATATCTAATCTGTAAGCATGTTATATCTCTTTAATTATATTGGTTTTATTCATTTTCTTTCAGCAATGTCTTATAGTTTTCCATATACAGGTTGTAAACATATTTTGTTGAATTTATCCTTAAGTATTTTATATATTGTGGCTACCGAATTGGTGTTTTAAATTTTTTAATTTTCAATTTTTCATTGCTAACATATAGAAATTAAATATGTTTTTATGTTGACCTTTTATCCTGCAACCTTGTTAAATTCATTTCTTAGTTCTTATAACTTAGAGAGTTCGTTGAGTTTATTATATACATGATCATGTAATCTACAAATAACATTTTTCTTTGCAATCTATATGACATATTTATTGCTTTGTTGCATTTATTAAAACTTTTGATATGATAATAGGAGTGGTAGGAGAGGATATCCTTTTCTTCTCAATCTTAAGGAAAAAGCATGCAATCTTTCACCATTAAGTATTATGCTTACCTTTTATCAGATTCTGTAGTTACCTTTTATCAGATTCAGGACATTTTCTTTAGTTTCGGTTTGCTGGGAATTTTTCTAATGGCTGGGTGTTTAATTTCACCAAACGATTTTTTTCTTCATTTATTGAGAATGTCATATTTTTTTCTATATTGTTTCTTAATATGGTGAATTACATTAATTGATTTTTTTAAATGTTGAACCAACTTTGCATTCCTAAGACAAACTTCTCTTAGTCTTGATGCATTATCTTTTTAAAATACATGTATTGCTGTATGCAATTTGCTGATATTGTGAAGAAAATTTTTGCACCTATGTGCCTGAGAGATACTAGTCTTTAGGAATTTTGTTCTTTGTAATGTCTGTGTAGTGATTTGTTACCAGGGTAATACTAGCCTTATAAAATGAGTTATAGAGTGTTCCGTTCTCTCTTATTTTCTGGACAAATTTGTATAGAGTCTGTATTATTTCATCTTTAAATGTCTGATGTAATTTGCCAATAAAGTCATTTAGTGGAGTCTTCTTTTTTTTTTTTTTTTCTGAGATGAAGTATCGCTCTGTCGCTTAGGCTGGGGTGAAGTGGCTTGATGTCGGCTCACTGCAACCTCCACCTCCCAGGTTGGAGCGACTCTTCTGCCTCAGCCTCCCAAGTAGCTGGATTACAGTGTGTGCCACCATGCCTGGCTATTTTTTTTGTATTTTTAGTAGAGATGGGGTTTCACCGTGTTGGCCAGGCTCGTCTCAAACTCCTGACCTCAGGTGATCCACCTGCCTCAGACCCCCAAAGTGCTGGGATTACAGGCTTGAGTCACCGTGCCCAACCACTAGAGTTTTCTTTGTGTGCAGTTTTTTAAACTATAAATTCATTTTCTTTAATAAACACTGACTATTCCAGTTATATAAGTTTCTTCTTGAGTATGCTTTGATATTTTGTATCTTTCAAGAAATGTATCCATTTCATCTAAGTTCCTAAGTGGTAGGTATAAAGCTATTCATATGTCCCTATTATACTATTAATATAGGTATCACCTGAGTGATGTCTATTTTCACATTCCTGATATTATTAGTTTGTATTTTCTCTCTTCTTCTTGATCAGCCCATCTAGAGGTTATCTAACATTATTCATTTTCTCAAGGAATCAGCTTTTGGTTTCATTGATTTTTTAAAATTTTTTGTTTTCCATTTCATTAATTGGTGCTCTTGGCTCTATTATTTTCTTTCTACTGTTTGCTTTAGGTTTAATGTGCTCTTCTCTTGCTAGTTTCTTAAAGTGAAAGCTTATTGATTTAAGAAGTTTATTCATTTCTAATAGGAACATTTACTACTATAAATTTCCCTCTAAATCATACTTTGCAACAGAAATGCTTATATATGTGTGTTCATTTTCATTCAGTTTAAAATATTTACTAATATCCCCCGTGATTTCTTCTTTGACCCATATTTTATTTACATGTGTGTTAAGTTCCTGGTATTTGAGGATTTTTCCAGGTATCTTAGTATTTAGCTCAATTCTATTGTGGTTAGAGAACATATTTTTCACGACTTCAGTTATTTTAAATTTCCTGAGGTTAGTTTTATGGCCTAAAATATGGTCTTTCTTGGGGGACTATTCCATGAACACTTAAGAAGAATGCATGTTCTGCTGTTTTGAGGTGCAGTGCTCTATAAATAGCAATTAGGTGAAATGCTGTTCAGGTCTTCTGTGTTCTTACTGAATCACTCTCTGATTTTTCTGTCAATTACCAAGAAAAGAGTGTTGAAGTATCTAAATATAATCTTGGTTTTGTCTGTTTCTCTTTTCAGTTCTACCACTTCATGTTTTATTTTTGAAATCCATGCACTGGGTTTTTTTTTTATGATTTAAAGATCTGTTATTAGGTAGACACACATTATGTTGTCTTTGCAATAAACTGGCTCTTTACCATTATGTTTCTTTTTCTCATTCTGAAGTCTCTGTCTGACATCAGTGGACCAAATTCAGTATTCTTTTAACTAGAATTTCATATTTTATGTTTTCCATCATTTTTGCTTTATTTTATACTTTTACTTTCAGCCTATTTATGTCTTTATATTTAAAGTGAATTTCTTGTAAACAGCATTTAGTCTGTTATTGCTTTTATATCTAATAAATTTCTGTCATTCAGCTCGTGTGGTTAGAACAGCACTGTCCAGTAAGGTAGCTTCTAACCACATGTGACTCTGAAGAGCTTAAAATATGTATGGCTGGTCTGAATTGAGTTGCATTGTAGGTATAAAATACACATGAATTGTAATGATTTTGTATAAAACAGAATGTAGAATTTGTCATTGATCTTTGTTGATATGTTAATATCATACAATAGGTTAATATAATATGTATATAATTATATAACATAATTATATATAATTAATATAATATAGCTAATATAGTATAATTTGTATAGTTATATATAATTATTTGTATATACTCTATTAAGCAAAATATATTATACAGTTAATCTGTTTTTATCTTTAATGTGGCTACCAGAAAATTTAAAATTACTTACCTTGCTCACATTATATTTCTATTGAACAGCACAAGCTTAGTTCATTTTAGTTCAATTTAATGGTTGATTGTTGATATGATTTATTTAAAATCTGTCATCTTGCTGGTTGTTTTCTATTTGTTCTATTATTATTTTTCCCCCTTTCTTCTCTTTCTCTGCCTGCTTTTGAAATAAGTTATGACTTTATTTTTCTTCACTACTGGCTTATTATTTATACACTTTAAAATCTTTTAAAATCCCTAAGGTTTACAACTTACATTTTAAATTTAACACATGCTACCTTTAAATAATGATATACAACTTTTGATATAGTGTATCTTTTATAGCAAAATATTCTCTTTTTTTCATTTATATTATTTTTTCACACATTATATATACCTTTACATGTGCCACAATCCACAGCACATTGCTTCTATTTTTGTGTTAGTCAACTGTTTTTTAAAATAAGGGAAATGCCTTTTATATTTACTTTCATCTTAAGTGCTTCTGGAGCGCCTCATTTCTTTGCATAGATCAAGGCTTCACCATGTATCATTTTCTTTCTGCATGAAGAACCTCCTTTTACATTTTTTTCAGTAGCGCAACTCTGCTCATAATGCTCTCATTCAGCTTTTGTTTTTTGGGAAAAACAAACAAACAAATGTTATTTTACCTCTACTTTTGAAAGATACTTTTTTTCCAGATATAAAAATCCAGGTTGACAGTTTTATCTTTCAGTACTTTAAAGATGTCACTCCATTGTCTCCTGGCTTGTATAGTTTCTGATGTAAGCTTGGCTTTAATTATTATCTCTATTCCTTTATATGTGATGTGTGTTTTTTCTCTTGATGCATTCAAAATTGTTTCTTTATTTTTGGTTTTGTGCATGTTGAATATGATTTGTGCAGAGATTTTTTAATTTTTTTATACTCGAGCTTTTTTGCATACTCTAGGCTTTTTGAATCAATATTTGTCTTACTTAATCAATTTGGACCACTATCTCTTCCAGAATTTATTTGGTCTCATTGCATCTCTTCTCTTTCTTCAATTCCAATTGCATGTGCATTAGACCACTTTTATATTAGAGGAGAGCTCTTGGATGCTCTGTTATGGTTCTTTCTACGCTTTTTTATCCCTTTGTGTTTTAGTTCAAATGAGTTTTATTCAGCTATTTTCAAGTTCACAGATTATTTCCTGTATCAAGTCGACTGAGGACTGCATTGAAGGTATTCTTTAGTTGTGTTGCTTTGTTTTTTTTATTTCAAGTATTTTATTAGTCTTTTTTTATGGTTTCTATCTTTACTAAAATTCTCCATGTGACCATGTATGCTGCTCGGCGTTCCAAATAAAACCTTTAACATTTTAATAAAGTTATTTTAAGTTCCCTGTCTGATTTCCAATCTCTAGGATATCTCTGAGTCTGATTCTATAAATTGCTTTGTATTTGCACAATGTGCTGCTTTTTCTTAACTTTTTATGTCTGGTAATTTTTATTGAATACTAGGCATTGTATATAGAACAGTCAAAATTGAGATAAATGCTATTCATGCATAGAAATAAGGATTTTTTTTTTCTTCTGCTAGACTATGAGTGTTGGGGTTGAGTCAGTCTAGCCAGAAATTTAAGTGGATTTTGGTTTTCTTGTTGTTATAATTATAGTTCTCCACCAGTTTCAGTTTCCTCTAGTCTTACCTTGTGGTTAGAGTTGAAGATGCTTTGCTGAGTGGCTTTTCTTTTTTTCCCAGTGTTCTTGACCTACCCTCAGCTTTAAGCCTTCCTGTGCAACTATGCCACATTGGAGATCTTTCTCCACAATCTTGACTCTTTTCTACTGGTAGCCTGCTATTGCCTGTTCAGTGCTTGCTATCTGGGGAGGGGGCAGGAAGTTTTTCTGTTGTCCTTGTCCAGCTTAGTCTTAGTCATACCCCATGTGACTGTGTCTTTGGGGTAGGGCTTTCTCATGATCTTGTCCCTCCTCCCATGTCAACCAAACTCTGCCTTGCATACTTGGTGACTCTTGTTCAGGGGTTTTCTGAGTCTTTCTCAGCAACAAGAGACCTCTAATGGTTTTGATGGAAACTTGTTGTCTAGAATTGTTTTCTGCCCCTCTTTAATGAGTAAGGGTATTTTTTTCTTTTTAACCCATCCACCAGCCACAATGATACTTTATCTGTGTCCTTGAGTACCAGCATTTGCTGCTTCTACCTCTGTGCCTTCAGGTTATTGTTTCATGAGGGTTCAGAAATACTTCTTGTCATTTCCACATTAGTGCCCAATCTGCTTCAGTGAACCTGAACCACTGAAGGAAGTTCTTTCTAGTCTCTTGTCCTGCCCCGATCTTTCTTTTAAGCACCTGAGTGAAACCAATGGAAAAGAGTTTGCAACCACTGCCCCCCCACCCCCGGCCCCCGCAAGCCCCACTTGCTACACTTTAACAGAATGCAGAACTTTGTCTTCATTATTGAAAGATATTTTTCTGGATATAGAAATCTAGGTTAAAAATTTTTGTGTTCTTTGTTCTTTAATGAGGTTTCTCTGTTATCTTCCGGCCTGCATGGTTTTTGATTCAAAAAAGTCTGCTGCTGGTTTTTAATCTTTATTCCTTTGAGCATAATGTGTCTTTTATCTCTGGGTACATTTAAGATATTCATTTTATCATCAATTTTTAGTAATTTGATTGTGATGTGTCTTGATGTGTTTTGCTTCACATTTATGTTGCTTGAGGCTCATCGAGGTTCTTGGATCTGTGGTGTATAATTTTCATCAAACTTGGAGAAATTGTGGCCATTATTTTCTAAAATATTTTTTCCATTTTCTCCTCCCATTCTGATATTCCAGTTACGCATATTATACTATTTAAAATAGTTAATTACTCACTAACCTTATGTTTATATTTTTCAGTGGGTTCTCTCTTTTGTTTAATTTTGTTAGTTTATATTATTGTGTCAAATGCACTCATCTTTTTTTCTGCAGTGTGTGATATGCTATTAATCTCATTCAGTTACTTTTCATTTCATATCATGTATTTTTCATCTATAGTTTAGTTTGTTTATTTAAAATATCTTTCATTTTTCCCATCATTATGTTCATGCTTTTCTCTACCTTCTTAAATGTATAAAATGTATTTGTAGTACCTATTTTAACATCTTTATCAGCTAATTCTCTCTGTCTTGTTCTGAATCTGTATCTGTTGGTTTCTTTTTCTCCTGCTTATGGGTAGCATTTTCCTGCTTCTTTGTATGCTTGAAAATGTTTAATTGGATGCGGACATTATTAATTTTACATTGCTAGATGCTGGATTTTGTTGTACTCATTTAAATAAGTGGACTTTTTTGCTTGGAATCAATATTTGGTCCTTTTGAGGTTTGCTTTTAAGTTTTATGAAATAGATGTAGCATAACCTTTAGTTTAGGCTAAATTGTCCCCATTACTGAGGCACTATCCTTCTGAGGACCCTAATACATGCCCATGTATTAGGAGGATTTGCCTGGGTAAATTTAAAAATTGCTCAGCCTATTTTTTCCTGAGAGTTCTTTCTCAGCCTCGGGCAATTCCTTCCATGCATTTGCAGATCAGTATGCAGCCTTAAGACTCATGGAGAACCCTAGGAAGATCTGGGGTACTCTATCTCACTTGCAATCTCTCTCTGTCTCTCTGAAACTCATCAATTCAGTATTTGCTTCACAAATTCTAGGTACCTTCGTCTCTCTGAACTCCAAGCTCTGTAACTTCAACTAAGCAAGACACCAGACTTTGTTTTGGCACTCTCTCACTTTCTATAATCTAGAAACTTTTTCCAGGTTGTAAGGTGAGACAATCAAAAGGCTTACTTAGAAACTGGGTGTGGTGGTGCATGCATGTAGTTCAGGAGGCTGGGGCATGAGTCTCAAGCCAAGGAGACTCACCTGAGCAACTAATGCAAAATCCCTGACTGTAAAAAATAAAAATTAAAAAGATTCTCCTATTAATCTCCTTGCTCTCAGAGATCAGTATCCTATACTGCTTATTGTCTGAATGTCTAAATATAGTTTTGACTACTTTTAATATGTTTAAAGTGGTAGGTTAAATAACATTCACTTTTACTCTATCATCTCTAAAAGTAGATGTAGCCCACTTAAAGGTTTTAAAGTAGAGAGAAAACGGTAAAATTTGTGGTTAAATCACTCTGATGGGTAAATAAAGTGAGACTAGAAATGAAAATCAGGTTAAGATACTAATATTCCCAGTAACAGACAGAATGAGCATGAATTTTTGGCAGTAGACACTAGCATGGATAATAAATGACAGATATAATAAATATTTAGGGCAATAAGAACTAGTGACTGATTGAATCCAGAAAAATCAAATGAGATAATGAGCACAAAATAATTTTCAAATATCCATTTAAACATTCATTAAATAGCTACCATGTTCCCAGTCTGATCAGTTAACAGAGTGCTAATATAAGTAAGACATGGTACTTCGGCTAAGAGAATTAGCAGACTTATTATAAAATAATGCAGAGACTACCATAATGTAAGTATAAACAAGATACTATATTATACTAATAGTGGCACTCTAACAATTGAGGGGAGTCAAGGAAGCCCTAAAGAAAGAGTCATATTTGAGATAGTTCTTGAAAAATAATGGGAGCTTTTCAGCAAGATAAGAAGAGAAAGGATATCCAGGCAAAAAATAATAATAATAACATAAGCATCATGATTTCCAAGAATAAAAACAGTGTTACTATAAATGAAGTCTTGAAAATGTTGTACACTCAATGTGTGTAAACACAAAAGTATAAAATTACAAAAGTAAGATATGATTATTGCGTCTCCAAGAATTATTTCTATAGATATATACATATGTTATGGGAAACGTGGAAATAAGTTTTGGTGATGCCATGATACTCAAAGTAGACTCTGTTTCATCAGTTACACAGCACAGAAGAAATCAATATTTATGCCTACTTCTAATCCAGGATACAACAAATGCAATTACTTTAAAATGCCTGCATTCATGTACCAAGATAATGTTCAAACAATCCATGCACTTTAAAAGAAATAGAAATAAATATTTGAAATAGCTCTATGAAATAAAGAAAATGTTATATAGCAATTCATTATTTTAAAATTCTTTTTATGTAGGTGAATTCCATTGGCAATCATTGCTACACAACAAAATAATGTTCTTTTTATTTACCTCCACATCCCTTAGTAACAAATAGAAATTATTCTTAATATTTTGGTTTGAAGCATTCTGATATTAACTTTGACTTAATCTACCTGCTTTCCATTTGAAATTCCCATTCTCATGTGTGCCTGTTGTTCTCCAGGCAAGATCACCTCTTAACCCTCTTCAGAAAATAAGTCTCCAGACTGTTGCTGCCTGGTAGAGGTTAGTCACCTGGTAGTGTAGAGTGGTGGGGGTGTCTGTGGATGTATCTGCTTCTCAAACAGACATTCAGCTAAGTCTATTATTACCAACATTAACCTCCACTAGCAGAAGTGCCAGAAACAATTTCTGAGCCTTTGCAGGGGGGATCAGGGGCGTGGCTGATTCTGCATTGTAAATCAGATTGTATCTCTGCTTTTTCCCCACTGCAGCCTCAGCTTTCCTGAGTCTGTAAGTCAGCTGCCATTTGTCTTTCTTCTTTCCAGCTTCCTATATTTTGATGGTATTGTTTGTCTGTTGTTCTCTTTGTCCTTGTGGGTTTATACCTTATTTTTAAAAATACATTTACTATCACTGTAGTGGGCCTTTAGCAGGGAGCTGAAAAATGCATGTGTTCAATACTTCCTCTTTAACTGGAAGTCCTTCAGCTCATTCTCTTTTAATATCTGTGTCTGTGTATTTTATAATGTACATAATATATTTGTGTAAAGATACATATATATTATTTATAGATAAATATCTACATATCACATTGCTTAGTTTAAATTAGTTTTTCTTCTTCTTACAAATTGTAGTGTATAATTATAAGGTTCAAAGACCAGTGCTCTGCCTGATCTCTAAATGGTGTTGTCCTCTAAGGCTTGGAGCTTGGCTTTTTCTCTTTTCATGTTCATAGTTCCCCAGGTGATCTTCTTTAGAGCCAATGTTGATGACTCTAAAATTTACACTTTTAGCCATGACTTAGCTCCAGATATGTGGATTTCACTTGATATCATCACTTGGATGTCTAATAGACACTTCAAGTTAACATTCAAAATAGAACTCTTTATTCCCACAACCCCACACCTCACACAAACTACACTCATTCAGGCCACCTCAGTTATTCAGTCGAAAATTTATACTGAATTTGATTCTGCTATGATTCCAAAGCTTGAGAATGCAACACCAAAACAAAACTGGAAAGACTGCTGTCATGCAGCTTATGTTCTGGAAGCAAAAAGGAAGAGACAACAAACAAATGTAAAAATAAATATATATCTTGTATTTATATTTATTTACATTTTTCTAGGTTAAGTGCTATTGAGAAAAATAAAGCTAGGTAAGAGGAATGGATAGTCATGGGGTGTGTGTGTGTGTGTGTGTGTGTTTGTGTGTGTTGTGTATGGGTGTGTGTTGTGTATGTGTGTGTGTTTTATTATCTCTTCTTTCCAGCTTCCAAAATTTTGTCATTAGTGTCTTCTTTGTTCTTTTTGTCTTTGTGAGTTTACGGGCTTAAAATACAATCATTAAATGCCGTTTAGTGGACATTGAAGAGGGTGCTAAGGGAAATGCACATGTTCATTCTCCATTTTTGCCTGTGAGTTAAAGGGTGTTAAGGGAATGTCCTCAAGATAAGATGATATTCAAGCAGAACCCTGAAAAAAGTGAGGAACTAAGCCATGCAAAAATCTGAAATAAGAGCATTCCAGATGGAGGGAGCTGCAGGTGATAAACCCCCTAAATTAGAAGTATGCTTTCTCTGTTCAAGGAACAACGAGAAGCCTAGTGCTACTGAAGTGGAGTTGAGAGGTAGGATGGGAAGAGAAGCCTGTTAGAAAAGGAGGTGAAAGAGGTGGCATGGGACCAGATCATTTATCAGAAGTCAAGGCACGGATTTTTATTTTTATCGAGTGTGAAATAGGAAGCCCTTGGAAAACTTAAAGCATATATTATTAAAATTATGTTTTAGATAAATCACCTGGGCTGCTATAAAATATCCTGTAGAGAGACAAAAGCAGAACCAGGGACACCAATTAAGAGAGTATAGGCAAAAGATAATGATGACTTGAACTAGAATTGTGGCAATAGACAAATTAGATTTTACTGATGGACAAGACAATAGAAGAGCCAAGCATATTCCAAGGTTTTTGACTTGAAAAAAAACATGTAATTATGGTGTTACTGAGATCATGAATACTTCAGGTGGAACAGATTTGTGTGGGTGGATTGGAGGAGGAACAGGGCTCAGTTGGACATCCTAAGTTTGAAATAACTCTTAACTAGATAGTGATGTTGAGTGGTTGTTGGATATAAGAGTCTAGGATGTGAAGGAGAAGTCAGGTAGTTCATCTAATTGGGGCTCATCAGTATTTGTACAGTATTTAAATGCTGTTATTAAAAAGAAAGAGTGGCCAGTAAAATAGAAGAAACAAGAGAAGGTGGTCCCTGGAGGATAAGTGAGAAAAGCATTTCGATAAGAAGGGCATAATGAACTCTGTTAAATGCTGCTGAGAAGATAAGTGAGATGAAGTCTAAGAAATGAGAATTACATTGACAATGTGGAGGTCATTGATGATCTTGAAAAAGGAAACTTCAGTAAAATGAAGGGAGTGAACACCTAACTAGAGTACTACAGATGGTGACTCATGACTCAGCAAGACAGAAGTTATCTGCTGTAGCAAGGTACACAAGTAGTCAGGAAAGAGGAAATGCAGAGCTCAGATGGAGATGGTGGTCTTAGCAAACCAGACGATTTATCCCTTGCAACTGGAGGGAAGGCAGGAGGCTCAGTTTGCAGTAGATTGGCAAATGTGACCAGAGATGTGGAAGCTCATCTTGAAATAGTAAGCAAGATAATTATCAGCTGAAAAAATGGATAGCAGAAAGATGTTGAAGGTCAAAGGAAAGAGGAGATGCAAAATAGTTATTTAAGTGAGTAGGAAGGTGAACTAACTAGGAAATTATAATATAAAACTATAGTGGGAAATTATATTTTAAAATACGGCATGACTAAAAGCCACTTGAAGATTTAGGTCATAAAGAGAGATCAGTCAGCTTGGTCCGGTGATTTTTCTCCATCCATGTTTCATTGCTCAGGTACAGGTGAAAAGTGGATAGAGATTTAGATTTGACCGGGTTTGGAGTTTGGCCAGCAAGTTTGATGCAGAGGCACAAGCAATCCATCTTCCACACAGCAGTCAGAGTCAGTTTCTAACATCGTAATCAGATTATATATTGCCTTACTTCAGACCTTCAGTGGTTCCCCACTGGACTTTCATTTTAGCCCAAATGGTGGTCATCAAGGCCCTTACTCCTCTGGTCATTTCTCCATCCTCCTCTAGGACTACTTTCTCCATGACTGCTCTATTGTGGGCACTCTGGCCTCTTTGGTTCCCAAACATTCAAACCCTTTTTGTCTCAGACCGATGAAATCCTTTCTCTCTCTGCCTGGACTGCTCTTCCCTTAGTTCTTTAATTGGCCACTTTTATGCATTCTTCATGTCTCAGATTAAACTGTAACTTCCTCAGAGAAGGCTTCCCTGAGAATCGCACTTAAAGCACGTCTACTCATGTACTCTGCATCACATCACTTCCTCACTTTTAGTGCTCTTAAACGATCTGAACCATATCTTTATATATTTGTTCACCTGCATGCCCCAACCAGGATGAGGGCAGGGAATTCGTCTCTTTCATTCTTTTCCTATTTCTAGAGCAATGATTTTCAAATTTATTTATCTCAGAAAGTTTACATTCTTAGAAATCACTCAGGATGCCAAGGAGCTTTTTTATATGTACGTTATGTCTACCATTATTTGCTACTAGAAATTGAAAGTCAGAAATTTGGAAAATATTAATGGATTTTTTCATTAAAAAATAATAAACCAATTATTTTGTTGGTTTATGATTGGTTTCCATAATAAACCAATTAAATTGTTAACATAAATAACATTTTATGAAGAGTAATTGTATCTTCTAAAATAGAAAAAAAAATAGTGAAAAGAGTGGTATTATTCTTTATTTTGCAAATCTCTTTTTTTTTTTTTTAAATGGAGTTTCGCTCTTGTCGCCCAGGCTGGAATGCAGTGGTGCGATCTCAGCTCCCTGCAACCTCTGCCTCCCGAGTTCAAGCAATTCTCCTGCCTCAGCCTCCTGAATAGATGGAATTACAGGCGCCCGGCTAATTTTTGTATTTTTTTAGTAGAGATGGGGTTTTGCCCTGTTGGCCAGTCTGGTCTCCATCTCTTGACCTCAGGTGATCTGCCCGCCTCGGCCTCCCAAAGTGTTGGGATTACAGGCTTGAGCCACCATGCCCAGCCTGTTTTGCAAATCTCTTTAATGTCTGAATTAATAGAAGATGTTGATTCTCGTATCTCTCACTATATTCAATCTGTTGTGATCTGTTGTTTAGATTGAAATATATGAAGACAAGCTGTCCTCCCACCAACATATAATTGGAAAAGGAGGTATATTTTATAGACTTCTTAGGTAATTGTGTATACCATCTTTGGTACTACACTAAAGGTCAACAAGTGGCTATTCCTTAAAGGTAAGCTGCAACATGGAATCTGTATCAATTAACCTTTTCACTGTGCATAAATTTGTTGGTCTACTTTGAGATTTGAATGGATCTTTTATCTGTGCATGATTTTGTAATATCATGCATTGGTCATCTGGAACTTAGTGGTTTACTAGTTTGTGAAGAGTTTTCAAATGTTGACATATTTTATTATATAATATCTTATTATATAATATTTTAAAAACACATTTGTTCTGATCTCATCAAAGTATCTTTAAGTATTGGGAAGCTGTCAAGCTCATAGAAGGAAATAAAAATTTTCCAAAATCCTAATTTCTATTTGAAAACTTAAATTTTTTATTGGCATCAAATATTGTCAGTTGCTTATTTTGAAATAACAGACTTTTTTTCATTTTTTGAAAAAAAAAAAGTTTGCAAAATTCCTAAGCCTGAATAATCATAGTTGTCAGCCAGTTGTTCCTTCAAGTCATAATGATGATCCATGAAGAAAGTGGTTAATTCAGCTTTCAAATAATGGGAAAAGTGTTTTTTTTCTCAAAAAGACCATTGTACTTCAGCATGCATACTTTCAATTTTACCACAAAATATAAAAAGATTCAAATTCAAGGATTGAGATTTAAAAAAATAATTTTTTTTTACTGCTCCAGCAAGGATATTCTTAATAAATAAAACTGGCATTATTATTATTTTTTGTTTTTATTTTTACTGAGAGTACATGTCAGTCAAGGACACAGTGACCATTGGTACAGTTTGGTGCTACTTCCTTGATTCATGCTAAGACACCAGCAATTTTACCCACTATTGCTTTTGCCCCATCAATGCAAATATCAACACAGTAGAAAAAGAACATCTCAAAATTGTTATGGATGTAGTTCTTATCTCATAGACCCCCTGAAAGGGTCTCAGGATTTTAGGCATTCACAGATCATATTAGAACACATGATAGCCTGGCAAATAGTAGGGAGTCATTAAATGTTTGTAATATAAATGAGGGGTTATATTATTTTACTACTTAAGTCTATTATTATTGATTTGGCAACTACTTGTTCTAAAAGTAACTAAATCGTATAATTTATCATTTTGTTAGAGACATTTTGTAAGATAAAAAATAGGGAATCATTTAATCAAAAGTACATAGCAATATCTATCTTTACACGGAGTTGTGTAGACACTGCACAGATTGAGTTAAACATACTCCATATCTTGAGAAGTTTATCAGCATTGCAGACATAAAGGGCATAAACAGAGATAATATTGAACAAGTATGTTAAATTAGTTAATACTGTCAACTTCTAGAAAGAAAGCCACATATTAAATATCATTAATGTCTAAGTCATCCAAGGAGAAAATTTAAAACCCTACTAAATAAAATTAAATAAGACCTGAATAAATGGATGCCAAGGCCAGCTCGGTTGGTAATACCATAACCCAGTGGCGCTAGAGGAATTAAAGACACACATACAGAAATATAGAGGTGTGAAGTGGGAAGTCAGGGGTCTCACAGCCTTCAGAGCTGAGAGCCCCGAACAGAGATTTACCCCCATATTTATTAACAGCAAACCAGTCATTAGCATTGTTTCTACAGATATTAAATTAACTAAAAGTATCCCTTATGGGAAACGAAAGGATGGGTCGAATTAAAGGAATAGGTTGGGCTAGTTAACTGCAGCAGAAGCATGTCCTTAAGGGACAGATCGCTCATGCCATTGTTTCTGGCTTAAGAATGCGTTAAGCCGGGCGCGGTGGCTCAAGCCTGTAATCCCAGCACTTTGGGAGGCCGAGACGGGCGGATCACGAGGTCAGGAGATTGAGACCATCCTGGCTAACACGTGAAACCCCGTCTCTACTAAAAAATACAAAAAAATTAGCCGGGCGAGGTGGCGGGCGCCTGTAGTCCCAGCTACTCGGGAGGCTGAGGCAGGAGAATGGCGTGAACCCGGGAGGCGGAGCTTGCAGTGAGCTGAGATCGGGCCACAGCACTCCAGCCTGGGCAGCAGAGCGAGACTCCGTCTCAATAAAAAAAAAAAAAAAAAAAAAAAAAAAGAATGCGTTAAGTGGCTTTCCGCCCTGGGCAGGCCAGGTGTTCCTTGCCCTCATTCTGGTAAACCCACAACCTTCCAGCGTGGGCATTAGGATCATTATGAACATGTCACAGTGCTGCAGAGATTTTGTTTGTGGCCAGTTTTGGGGCCAGTTTATGGTCAGATTTTGGGGGGCTTGTTCCCAACAAATGGAGAACTGCATTTGGATGAAGTGACTTAACAATGTAAATATGTCAACTATCCTGAAATTGCTCTATAAATTAACTGCAATTCTGATCCAAATGTCAGTTGTAATAGACAAATAGATAAATGGAATAGGCATAAGAAACAAAGGAATGATAACGGTACTGTGGAAGAAACTCCTAGAATTAGCAAGACTAAAAACCTAGAAAGATGGAAAATATATGGATAATTAGTATATTATCTCAGTAAGTAGAAAATAAATGTAACAATGAGATACTACTTTACATCCATCATATGGGAAAAATTGCCCATTTTGATAATATTAATTGTTAATAGATAAATGAGAATTTCTTCATATTTGGCTTCTGCCATTTTGAAGAAAAATCTGGCAAAGTCATTGTGCATATATCATATGATTATCTGATCTCACTCCTAAAGAGAAAGGGGGAGATAAAATTTTTATAAAAGAATGTAATATAATGTTTTTTCACAACATTGTTTACGAAGGCAGGGAATTGGAAGCAATATTATTGTCCATTATTAGAGGACTATACAAAAATAAGGTTGTGGAGGCATACCACTGAATACCACATGGTAGTTAGAAACAACATAGATCTTTAAAATGTAATGCTTCGTGAAAAACAGAAGAAAATGAATGGGTTCTATTTATGTAAATTTAAAAGTATACAGAAAAAAATGACACTACATGTTTCTAAAGACACATATAAATTTGAGAATGTATATCAAATACATTAAAGCGGTTACCTGTTTGGGAGTAGAATATGATAACAAGAAGAAATCAGTTTAAAATTGCTTTTTTTTTTTTGCTTTGCTCAGATCAGTGATGATAATGTGGCGTGAACCAGAGTCTGCATCTATCTCACTCTCCTCTTTTTTTCTTTAAAAAAAAAGGAAAGAAAACTACGTACATTGTAAAATAGTAACACATTCAGGTAGTCTGAATATTTACACAAGGAAAATTAGAAAAAATTTGTTACCTACCTCTTTTATGGTTAATCAGGGAATTAGCCAGACAACTGTAGAGCTTTTGAAGGCTGGAAGAAGATCTAAATAATTTAGGTTTTCTGGTTCCCTGGTTGCAAGGATATCTGCTCCTTGGCCACAACAAATTGATGTGTCTATTTTTCTCTAGAATAGTTAGCAACAAAGGAGATGCCACATATTCTTCTTATAGCCTGTTTTAATATTTAACTCTCAACCCTATCAGTAAATTCCTTCTTATGTCTGTTTTATATGTCCACAGTTACTTTCAAGTCATTTCTCAGAGAAGATGAATATGTTGGTCTACATTTTTCTTGTAATAATGCTTCATGTATTATTGTTTCCAGACTAATTAATTCAAACTCCTTTTCTCATGGGTCTTATTTATTCAACACTTTAATCATATTATTAATCTACTCCAAACTCCTCAACTTTACAGAATCCTTATCAAGGTAAGGAGACAAAAACTGGGTGCAACACTAACTCCACAGTGTGCCTAATCAAGAGAGAGAAATTATTCCAATTATTGCTTTCATGAGTCCTCAAAGATAACAGTGGCTGGGCAATCTCATCAACCATTTTCTTTATGAATTTTAATTATAACAATACCCTTATATGTATAAGTTTTATTATTACAAAGCACTGTCATATTTTTTCTTTCAATAAGTCAATAACAACAGGAAAGATGCCATATTTCTCTGCACAGATGAGTAATGTAAAGTCCAAAGAGATTACCATAACCAGCCTATGATCACTAAGCTAGTAAGTGCTGGAGCTACAACCTCCCATTCTAAGTATGTAGGAAGCATTTAATGTGCTTGAATGGGAGGCAGCATAGAGCAAAAGAAAGAGCACAAATCTGTTGCTAGAGGACTTGGATTCAGACTCTCGCTCTGTCACTGGCAGTCCTGTGGTCAAACAGAGATAATAATAGGGTTGATGTGGAGACTTTTTAAACCTTCAAAAGTTAGTATTGGAGAGCAAAATTTCAGAATGTGTCAGTGACCCACCATTGCAACGCTTTTGTTTACTGAATATAATCAGGGTATTTGTACCCCCTATTTTCCTACCTGGAGTGCCAGAAAGTCCTCACAGAAGATAAGCAATACATAAGCTTTATTTTTTGCTATGGGACATCTGGAAGTGTCTGCCTAACACTCCTCTTCTAGACAATTCTCTGTTTTCATCCACATAATTAACATTCGTCCAGGACCTCTCTCCATGTTTCCAGTTTCCTGAGATTTAGCTATATCCCTGATCTACTTATGATTTGGTTACTTCCTTGGATTACATGAGCCAATTTAATTTTCCTTTTGCCTGAAAGTGGTGACACTGATATATCTCTCACTATCCACCTAATACCTGCTACAAATGAGGTTCACATGGTTAAAGTGATGTCTTTTGGATGGGCTGATGAGCCGAGTAGGTCAAGTGGGAAAGCATAAAGCAGGAGTAAGTAGCCTGGTAAAAGTAACATTAAGCTGATGTCAAAGAAAAAAAAAACCATCCATTGGAATATGCAAGAACTTTACATAACTAGTATTGCAGAGTACAGGCATCAGCAACATAGCCTTAAAAGAACAACCAAGTGAATTGCCTCACAGCTATCTTGCTTTCATAGATACCATGAGATATTATATAGATATCATAACTGCATTACAGGTACTATAGATTATAATCTATAGATATTATAACTATATTAACTATACAATTGCCCTTGGTTTGATGTAATTATTTAGTGTTGCTTCAAGTCTACAACCCTTTAACCCTTTCAATGTGCTGCCACACCTAACATTCAGAAGTGCCACAGGAACATGAAACATTTGAGGACTCAGACTAACATACAAAATAGAAAAAAAAAATTGTTATTAAGACACACCCTATTTTCTCAATTCTAGGTCTTTTCTCTTCACATTTAATGTGTCTGGAGTTGAAATATATTTCATACTGGTATTTTCTTTAAAACTTACCAGCCATGAGGGAAAATAAGACAATACTAAGTTGTCATTGTCTGCGCATGTGCAAACCTATGTATTGAAGGAATCTGTTCAACTCAGTTATTTGCCGTTTGAATTTTAAGTTAAATTGGCATCTTGTATTTGTGAAGTGAAAGCCTTTCACTAGAAAACTGAACATCTACCTGTTAAAATTTTCCAGTTAACTTTTAAGAAAAGTGATTTTTTAAATTTACATAACACCCTGTGATTTTACCCAAATAAGATGTACAGAGAAAATACTGGTATCCCACAATATGCCTAGACACTCTCCTGTCAAGTCTAAGGATGCTAAAGAGGTCAAGATTTGAGCATAGATTATGAAAGGCAGTGGGTTATCATGGTATTATTCGTAATTGATAATAGTCTAACATAATTCTGAAAAGTTAGACATCAAACACACAGAAGATTTACTCTCATCCTCTGATTTGCTGCTGAAATTAAAAGACATGTAATTGTATGGATAAAAGAATCATATTATTGGCAGTTAAGATAAACTACCTTTATTTAATGTAGTTGTTTTTCCCTCTTGAAAGCTACTATAAAATGGTTTAAGTATGTCAAATTGCTAACATCTTAAAATTGAGGGGTTTATGTATTTTTTTCTATCCTAATAGGCTACTAGTTGTGATTAGAGCATCTATTTTTCAAATACACATATCTACAAAAAATAATGTTGGATTAAATACACCTGGGTCCAACTGAATTGCTCAACAAATAAGTTTATTTTCTTCATTCTCAAAAACTTCCAGGACATGATTAGTTCATGCATTGTTAATTGAAGGTTCTGTGAGTTTCTGCTACCATATATTAAAAGTTTCTTTTAGGAAAAGCTATTAAAGTTCTTATGAGAGGTTTCCACCAGGTAGTCTATTGAAAGCAATTGGTGATAATTAAATGAATGTCACTGCCACTATAGGGATTCTTTTAAAACTCTCATAGAGATTGGAAATTGGTTGGGATTGAAGCGAGAAGAAATCTCCAACTTTCAAACATATCAATGACCCAGTTCTATAAAAATTGTAAAGCTTAGCTGGGCACAGTGGCTCACACCCATAATCCCAACACTTTGGGAGGCTGGGCCAGGAGTTTGAGACCAGTGTGGCCAACATGGCAAAACCCCATCTCTAACAAAAATACAGCAATTAGCCGAGAGGGCACCCATATTCCCAGCTACTTGAGAGGTTGAGGTGGGAGGATCACTTGAACCCAGCAGGCGGAGTTTGCAGTGAGCTGAGATTGTGCCACTGCTCTCCAACCTGGGAGATGGGGTGAGACTCTGTCTCACAATGAAAAAAAAAAAAGTAAACCTTAAGCTTTGGGGCTACTGATAACTGAGATAGCAAGATCATTAGTACTCAAATAGTAAATTTAGCCAGTCATGTACTGGTCCTTACATAACCTTGAGTTTCTTCCAGTATCAATTGACCTGACTGAGAATATTTAGGTGATCTCTAGTTCAGAGTTGCAACAGTATTGGAACTTTTTATTTCAGAATCTCTCATTTAATAGACTTCCATAGCCTATATAGAATATGTGTATATTTCAAAAACACATAGCTTTCTTGCATCTTTCATATTTTTGTTTTATAAATAATTGTGCCTACATATGTTAATGTCAGTATGACCTTTTGTAAAGCAAAGTTTCATTATGTAAAGATATTTAATTTTTAAAGAGTAATTAAATACCTTTGCTTATCAGGACCCTAGTAAAAAGCAGCATGGAGTATTGTAGCTTGATACTGACAGATCAGATTCAGTTCCTTTGATCTGCTTAAGTTTCCACGGGGATGGATCTTAAAATAGTTGGTATAACATGCTAACATACTGCAACTTGTTGTTTTTGCCCTGTGTGCCACCAACTGCCCACCATTAGTCAAGAGAAGCCACATGCAAGCATAAACAGCCTGTATCATCTTTTTCGTTATTATCATGGTCCATAAATTAAGAGAACATAATAAAATTCCTACAAACATATACTACTTTTGAGATTACAACAGTTGGTATTAAATTTAGCTCCTTTTAGAATTCTGATGTTTATATTAATATTACATAGGCAAATGATAATTTCCTTTCTGGGTGAAAAATACTTCACTCAACACAATGGATATAACGAACAAACTTACTTAAATAATTATTTAAGTTAACAAGTTTATACAAAAATCTATATAAGGGGTGATTTTTTTCAGAAAAAAAGACTTGATTAAAAAAAACTCAGAATCTGGAGCTCTATTTATTGGATGGGGCAATTGGCAAGTCAGATATCAATATAGCCCCAAATAGTAACGGTGTTATAAAATGCTTCAATGGTGAAATAAAGTACTTCCTTATTGAAATATTTGTATTTTGGTATATTACTGACTCTTTATGGGGAAACTCTTTTTTTATATATAGATTGCTTAGTTATTGAATTAAAGAAATCAAAATGGGAAACTGCCAAAGGGAGAAGTAAGTGTAATTTGAATCTGAGACATGGCATGAAAAATAAAGAATTTGAATGGATGATGGAACATTTTTTTCTGGATGACCTTATGGTTACGTTTCTTTTGAT
This sequence comes from Rhinopithecus roxellana, assembly GCF_007565055.1. NCBI lineage: Eukaryota > Metazoa > Chordata > Mammalia > Primates > Cercopithecidae > Rhinopithecus > Rhinopithecus roxellana. The sequence goes on along the minus strand of NC_044552.1, from coordinate 91,281,941 downwards.
CAAAGAAACATTCCCAGGTATCAAAAATGAAACCAAAGGAAGATTTAGATCAAAATATGGTGCTTACCAGAAGTAAACCCATACATGTAAGGTCAAGCAATCTTCAACAAAGGCACCAAGGATATGCAGTGGAAGAAAAAATAGCCTCCTCAAAAGAATGGCATTGGATGCAGTTTTTTGTTACAAGTGTAGTGAACTAATTTTTTTTTTTTTTTTTTTTTTTTTTTTTTTTTTTTTTTTTTTGAGACAGAATCTCGCTTGGTCACCCAGGCTGGAGTGCAGTGGCAGGATCTCTGCTAACTGCAAGCTCCACCCCTCAGGTTCACGCCATTCTCCTGCCTCAGTCTTCCACGTAGCTGGGACTACAGGTGCCCACCACCATGCCTGGCTAATTTTTTTTGTTGTTTTGTATTTTTAGTAGAGACGGGGTTTCACCATGTTAGCCAGGTTGGTCTCGATATCCTGACCTCGTTATCCACCCGCCTCGGCCTCCCAAGGTGCTGGGATTACAGGCACGAGCCACTGTGCCCGGTCGTGAAATAAAAATTTTTAAAAATGATGTTCGGAAAACTCAATAGCTACATGCAACAAAAATATGAATGGGATTTTTATCTTACGTCATATACAAAAATAAACCAAAAATGAATTAACGATTTAAATATAAGACCTAAAACCATGAAAATCTTAGAAGAAGACATAGGGAAAAAGTTGTATGACAGTGACCTTGGCAATTTTTTGGATATGCCATCAAAAGCATAGGCAACCAAAGCACAAATAAACAAGTGAGACTACATCAAACTAGAAGTCTCTGCACAACAAAAGAAACAATTAGCAAAATGAAAAGGCAGCCTACAGAATCAGAAAAAATATTTGCAAACTATATCCATTAAGGAGTTAATGTCCAAAATCTATAAGGAACTCATACAACTCAATTGCAAATAACCCAATTAATGGGTGAAGGGCTGGAATAGAAAATTTTCCAAAGAAGACATACAAATGGCCAACAGATATATGAAAGATGCTCAACATCACCAATTGTGATGGTTAATATTGAGAGTCAACTCGATTGGATTGAACTATGTAAAATATTGTTCCTGGGTGTGTCTGTGAGGGTGTTGCCAAAGGAGATTAACGTTTGAGTCAGTGAACTGAGAGAGGCAGACCCATCCTCAATCTGGATGGGTACCAACTAATCAGCTGCCAGATCAGCTAGTATAAAAGCAGACAGAGGAACGTGGAAGGACTAGACTGGCTTAGTCTTCCAGCTTACATCTTCTTGCCATGCTGGATGCTTCCTGCCCTTGAACATGGGATTCCAAGTTCTTCAGCTTTTGGACTTTTGGACCTTTGACCACAAATTGAAGGCTGCACTGTTGGCTTCCCTGCTTTTGAGGTTTTGGGATTCAGATTGGCTTCCTTGCTCCTCAGCTTGTAGACAGCCTATTGTGGAACTTCACTTTATGATCATGTAAGTCAAAACACCTTAATAAACTCTCCTTTATATATACATCTATCCTATTAGTTCTGTCCCTCTAGAGAACCCTAATACACTAATCATCAGGGGTATATAAATCAAAACCAAAATGAGATATCATCTTACTCCTGATAGGAGGGCTATTATCAAAAAGTCAAAAGATAATAAGTGTTGGTGAGGAAGTGAAGAAAACCCATTCTCTTTATATTGTTGGTGGGAATATAAATTGGTACAGACATTGTAGAAAAGAGAATGAAGTTTCCTCAAAAAATTAAAATAGAACTACCATATGATCCAGCAATCTCACTTGTAGGTATATATCCAAAAGAAATGAAATTAGTGTGTCAAAGAGATGTGTACACTCACATATTTACTTCAGCATTACTGTCTATAGACAAGATGTGGAAACAGCCTACATGCCTGTCAACAGATGAATAGAAAAGAAAATGTGGTGTGCATGTATGTGTGTGTGTATATGTGTATATATATGTATGTATGTGCATGTATATACATGCACATGCATACACACCACATACACAATGGAATATTATTCAGCCAAGAAAAAGAAGGAAATCCTGCCATATGCAACAACATAGATGAACCTGGTTGACATCACTCTAAGTGAAATATGGCACTCACAGAAAGACAAAAACCACATGATCTGACTTACATGTGGAATCTAAAAAAGGTGAAATCACAGAAACAGATAGTAGATGGGTGGTTACCAGAGGCCGAGGGTGAGGAAAATGGGGAGATGTTTGCCAAAGGGAAAAAACTTTCAGGTATAAGAAAAATAAGTCCTGGAGACCTAATGTACAGCATGATGACTATAGTTGATAATAATATATTATTTATTTGAAATTTGCCAAGAGAATAGATCTTAAGTATTCTCACCACAGGAAAAAAGGTAAGTATGTGAGGTGATGGAATTATTAATAAGCCTGATAGTGGCAATCATTTCACAACATTTCACAATATATACATATGGTAAAACATACATTGCATACCTTGAATATACACAAATTTTGTCAATTTTACCTCAATAAAGCTGAAAAAAAAGATAGTGCTTAATTAGAACAAGTCAAAAATAATGAAGTAGACTTCATCATGAACAAAAGCTGTTTTAGAGCTTCTGTTTTATTAGAAATAACATAGAAATAATAACATTTTCCTGACATGAATAATGATAGAGTGAGTTATAGAATGATCAAAATGACTAGTCTCTATTCTGAGATCTGGTGCTGTTTGGCTGGAAAGAAAAAAAAAAACATAGAAAAAAAAACCCAGTTTACTGTAATAATGTGATTTTTAAAAAATCATTCAAGTCTTGATACACCACAGTGCATTTAATCTTACCAAATTGGCTTCATGATTGAGCATAGACATATGGTAAACTAACACCTAGTTGCTTTCTCTTGAAAGGTAGACCATGTAAATGAGACACTTAGTCTCTTTTTTTTATGTCAGTGTCCTAGAAATGTTTTATAACCTTAAACAAAAGTTTCATCTGAATATACTCTTATTTTTATTTTTTGACATAAGTAAAGAAATACAAACCAAATACAAGATAGTTACAATTTTTAAACCACCGAAAGAGCTGATTATCCTGTTGTTAAACCATTAGCTATAATTTGGGACACAGCAAGAGATCACTGGGCCAAAAATGTCCACTCCGAGCCCTGAGTGACCTGGATTCCTAAATCATCCTCAGAAGATAATTTTATGGGGGGTGTTGTTCTATAGCACTTTGACAGTGGGTCTCATTTGTCTGTTTCTCTACTCTGCAAAGGGACTACGTGGAAGACTCTTAGCATAGGAATTTAAAATCCCTCTTTGAGTGTCATGTAAGTTATGGAGTTCATGTACAGGGAAAAAGAACACATACACAAACATTTGCAAACAATTTCAAGATGTTCACACTGTCCAAAGCACCTGTGTACCTGGTCCCAGGTTAATAAACTATTTTGCAATGTTAAATGTGCAATGAAATTCCTGTGAGCACAGCTTTCTCCCCGTCACTGAAGTCTATATGACTTCCATAATATGATGTCACTGCCAGTAGGTATAATGCCTGCTGGAGGATAGAACAGCAGAGAAGAGCTTTGTCAGTCTGTAGTCAACCCCAGAAGGGTACATACTAGCACACAAAAGGGATGAGCAAGCCCTACGTATTAAACATTCTGTCATCACTGACAGTCCCCTAAAAAGTCAAACCTACAATCTGTCTAATGTTCAAATTTTAGCACTTGATTTTACAATATTTTGTTGGACAAATATATGCTTTACATAAGAAATTGTAGAAGAATTTATATTTTTCCTCTACTAAATGGTTAAAAACATGTCTTCATGACATTCCAACTCACTCTGGTGGCAAAAAAAAAAAAAAAGAAAACAAAAGAGAATATGGCTTGTTTCCAAGCTTTTCTGCAAAGAATAGTGCAGTGGTGAAGAATTAGGCACAGCAGTTAAATCTTTTGCTTCGATTTTTTTTTTTAACAATTAGGGAATGCATTCATCATACAAAGTCTTACTGTCAAATTGATGCCAATAGCTTACACTGAAGACCTTAATGAAGCTGATGGGTGAAATTATATGAGTCAAGCATGAGGCTAAATACGACAATGGAAAGCTTCCTTCTTACCCCTCCTGAGAGAAAATAAAATTTTAAAAAAGTATCAACGTTTTAAAGTATTACTAAAAAAAAAAAAAAAGGAGAAAGTAAGAAAGACAAGTTGACCAAACTTGGGTGAGATAAATGTTTTTAAAGTTTAAGAATGGAGTTCTGCTTCCAGCCAAAATGAAATAAGGATTGAATCTACTCTCCTTCCTGAAACAAAAGCTGAATAAAATGTAGGAAGCATTGGTTTTCAAGAAATTGGACTTAGGCAATGAATGACAGTGATCCTAAGACAATGGAAACAAGTAAGATGAGCACCCAATTGTCTCAGCTTATTGCCTAGAAATAGTTTCCAGATTGTGGTACAGAACTGGAGGACTCCAGGTGGAGACCTGCAGTCTCCCTGAGTTCAGGATGCATAGCAAGCAGTCCAGGGTGGCTGAGGTTGCTGGAGGTTGCCAGGCATGGAACTATATAAAAGGAGATTTCCTATGCATACTTAGTTTACTTAAGAAGAAAGAGATCATTTTAATAGTCATATACTAATTAAAGAAATTAAATTTTTAACTAAAAATATTCCTATAGAAAAAATACCAAGTTCAGATGGTTTCATAGGTAAATCCTAACCAGACATATAAGGAAGATAATCATCTTACAAAAATTGCCAAAAAATTCAAAAGGAAAAAATACATCCCAACTCATTCTATGAGGCCAGCTTTACTCAAATATGAAAATCAAAACCAATCCAAGATTTACAGGAAGCAAACTACAGACTAACATTTTTCATAAACATAGATTTTTTTATAAACACGATTTTTTGTAAAATGTAACAAAACGTTAACAATCTGAATTTAAAAGTGGATTTCACTTTTTAACTTTTCTCAGAAATGCAAGGTTGGTTTAACATTCAAAAATCTACCAGTGTAATTCACCATATTAATTCACTAGTTTTCTCAGAAATTCAAGATTGGTTTAACATTCAAAAATCTACCAGTGTAATTCACCATATTAATAGACCAAAAGGGAAAACCATATGATCAACTTAGCAGGTCCAGAAAAAGTATTAAACAAAATCCACAGCCACTTCTGATTAAAAAAAAAAAAAAAAGAAAAAAGAAAAAAACTCTCAGCAAACTAGGAAAAGAAGGGAATGCCCTCAATCTGACAAACAGCATCTATGAAAGCTCACATTTTATATCAGATTTAATGGTGAAAGATTGTTTTTCTTCTAACGTCAACGAAAAGGCAAGTATGTCTGCTTTCACCATTTTTACTCTACATTTTACTGGAGATTAGAGTAAGGAAAAAAAAATAAAAGGCATGTAGATAAGAAAAAAAAGAAATAAAACTGCTTTTATTAACAGATTCTCCTATATGGAACATTTTGTGAAATTACATAAAAGCTATTGGAACTAGTCTAGTATTTTTTTGCAAGTTTGATGTTTATATATGCAACATCAGTATACAAAATTCAGTTGTTTTTCTGTATACCAGCAATGAACATTGGAAATTAATATAAACGTGTTTTTGTTTTTGTTTTTTTCACAAAGAATCAAAGGCAATTCAGTGATCTGGGAATGGATATAATCATTGATATTCTTCACCACAAGCCTTTCTGCAGATAAGAAAAGTCCATACTAAGTAACAAAACAGATTCGGATTTCCCATAGCTCATTAAAATTGCCCCATGAGTTGCAGGACTAGTACTTCTCATTCCTGGCAACTAATGAGATTGATAGCAATATCATAAAAATCACAAAACTACTTCTTTCCATTACATTTATTCATTTAGAGACAGAGTCTATGTCACCCAGGCCAGAGTGCAGTGGTCCAATCTTGGCTCACTGCAACCTCCGCTTCCTGGTTTCTAGTGATCCTCCCACCTCAGCCTCCGGAGTAACTGGGACTACAGGTATGCGCACCCATACCCGGCCAATTTCTGTATGTTTTTGGAGACGGGTTTTCACCATGTTGCCCAGGCTGGTCTCGAGGCCATCCCCCTGCCTCAGCCTCTCAAAGTGCTGGGATTGCAGGCCTGAGCCACTGTACCCATCTACCATTGCATTTAATTCTACATAGATAATCTAAGACTATTTGAAATTAGTTACCATGACTGACACCATAAGTTCAGAATAGTTTGTTCTATGTCTATAAATCCTAATTTTAAGGAAATTGATTGATTCAGTCAGAATAATCACGATTTGTGTAGTCAGAGTTGTGCACAATAACAATATATATTTTTATCCTGATAAAAGTACTAAGCTTTTAATGTAAAAATGGATTTAAAATATTTAAACTAGTGGCTGAATTAAATATTAGCCCTTTAAGTGTTTAGTTTGTTCTTAGTTAATATAAATCAAAACAACTGGTAAGAAAACAGCTGAACTGTCAGTTATGACCAAGAGCATTTTTCTGAGAAGAGGAGTAAGACTTTCACTGGATTCTTAGAAGTGTTGTTACTCAAATGAGTTTTAAAAATCACTGATTTAGAGATGTCTGTCATGGTATTTCAAAAATGTTTTTCACAGAAGGGTGTCTTACTCCAAACAATACAGATATATTTAAGTATTTATTTAACAACAACAATGTACCAGTTACTATTATTGGGTTTTTTGGTTTTGTTGTTGTTGTTTTGTTTTGTTTTGTTTGTTTGTGTGTGTGTTTTGGAGACAGAGTATAGCTTTGTTGCCCAGGGTGGAGCACAGTGGCATGATCTCGGCTCACTGCAACCTCTGCTTCCTGGGTCGCTGGGACTACAGGTGTGCACCACCACACCCCTCTAATTTTTATATTTTTGGTAGAGATGGGGCTTCACCATGTTGGCCAGGCTGGTCTCAAACTCCTGGCCTCAAGCGATCTGCCTGCCTGGGCCTACCAAAGTGTTGGGATTACAGGCATTAGCCACAGTGCCTGGCCTATTATTGTGTTATATAACAAGCCACACCAAACTTAGAGAATAAATAGTAATCATTTTATGTTGCTTATAAATTTCGTATGTCCAGGGCACATCAGAGAAGGTTTGCTGCTTTGTAATATCCATGAACACTTAAATTACTGGTAATGACTCAGAAGTCTGGGAACTGATAATATCTGGAGGTTCCTTCTCTTACATGTTTGGTGCTTGTGCTGGGATGACATGAAGACTGGGCTCAGCTGGGACTGAGCCCAGGTATTCATTGGAATACCTACATGTGGCCACTCCATTTGGACTCTCACAGCAGGGCAGGTGTGTTCTGAGAGGGGAACATCCATAGAGTGAGCTTTTCAAGAGAACCACATGGAACCTGCATGGCATTTTATGACTCAGCCTCAAAAGTTATATATCATCACTTCTGCTATTTTCTGTTGTTTGGAGCAGTCACAGACTACCCAGATTCAAAGGGAGAGGACATAGATTTCAACTCCTGTAACTGGTACATTGCTTCTGATGAGGCAGTGGTAAGGTCACATTGCAGAAGAACATGTGAGATGGAAGATATTTTGGCAGCTCTCTTTAGAAAATACAACCTGTCACTGAGAACAGCAAACAAACTCTTCTTTTCAAGTCAAGTATAATAAATAGTATACAAATAAACACATAAGTACATAATTAAATAGTAAATAAATAAAGGCTAAATTAATGGAAATGGTGTCTGGCTTCTGCTAATCTATAAGCAGGAAATGAGGCATTCATGTTATAAGGCTGATTTTCCCAAACAGGAGACTTCTAACTGTCCCATGGCTTCCTCTTGGGAGATACTTCACTCATCCTGACTTATCATTAGCTGTAGACATAAAATGTTATTCCAATTGCTAAACAGATAATGTTAATAATAATCACCACTTCTGCTGAGAACAGAGTAAGAAGTGATTATTTTGCATAAGTCCTGTGTATTACTTATAAGGTTAATTCTATTCTTTTAAAAATATAGTTGCATCAAATTTTTTATTCCCACTGACCTAAAATGAATTCAGTTTATTTTATTTTCCTAGCATATCTGCTGTTTAATAATGGCTTGTTATTGTTCTCAGTTTATACGAAGATCTTTTAAACCTTCCTACATTTAAAAAACACTTATTATATATTTAGCTATAAGTCAAGTACTTTGCTGATGCCAGAGACATGATTCTTGCCTTCATTCCTTGTGGAGGACAGATATCAAGCAGATAGTTACAATGTTATGAGGGCTATAAGGAGCTGCAGGATGGCTGCAGTGGGGTCATGTAATGGGAGATGCAGTATAGTCTTTGGGTTAAAATGTGGGGATGGGGATAGAATAATATATTTTGAGAGAGTAATCAGCACGTATAGGAAAGATCATGGCACCTTTAAGAACAGAGAATTATATTGAGCACCTTTTAAAATTTTTATTAGATGGTCTTTTCCTTATTAATTTATGAGAGTTAAAAATATATTCTAGATATGAATCCTTTATCGGATATGTATGTTTCAAACACATTTTCCCAGTGGCTTGCTTTATTTTTATTTTTTTAAACTTCTTCTTTTTTTTTTTTTTGAAATGGAGTCTCGCACTGTTGCCCGGGCTGGAGTGCAGTGGCATGATCTTGGCTCACTGTTACCTGCGCCTCCCAGCTTCAAGTAATTCTCCTGCCTTAGCATCCCAAGTAGCCAGGATAACAGGCACCCGCCACCACTCCCAGCTAATTTTTTTGTATTTTTACTAGATATGGGGTTCCATTATGTTGGCCAGGCTGGTCTCAAACTCCTGACCTTGTGATCCACTTGCCTTGGCCTCCCAAAGTGCTGGGATTACAGGCATGAGCCACCACGCCTGGCCTATTTTTTTTCTAACCTTCTTAATGATGTCTTTTGATGACCACAAGTTCTTAAGTTTGATATTGTTTAACTATCTTTTCTTTATGATTAGTGCTCTCTGTGTCCTGTTTTCTCATCTATCCCATGTTCATGAAAATACCTCTTATATTCTTTTTAAGAAACTTTGTGGTTTTAGCTTTCACAGTTAGGTCTAATAACTTCTTTCTTTTCTTTCTTTCTTTCTTTCTTTCTTTCTTTCTTTCTTTCTTTCTTTCTTTCTTTCTTTCTTTCTTTCTTTCTTTTCTTTCTTTCTTTTCTTTTGAGGAGGATCTCACTATGTTGCTCAGGTTGGACTTGAACTCCTGGCCTTAAGTGATCCTCCTGCCTTAGCCCCCTGAGTAGCTGTGACTACAGCATGCACCACCACATCAAGCTTTAATAACCCATTTAAAACTATTAATTTTTTTTGATATAGAGGAGCAGTTGCCCCAACACCATTTATTGTGGAGAACTCCATTGCATTGAATAGTTGGCACCATTATTGAAAATCAAGTAACTGAATATGTGTAGGTTTATTTTCTGAACTCTCTGTTCCACATTGTCTTCATGAGGGTAGCTTTATGTTCAGTCTTCAAATCTGGTAGTGTAAGTCTTGCAACATTCATCTTATTCTTCATTGCCTTCTTGACTACTCTAGGTCTTTGTACTTTTGCACAAATTTAGAATTGGCTCATCAATTTCTCACTAGAGAAATGCAAATTGGATCCACAATGAAACCCACTATCCATCCACCAGAATTGCTAAAATTAAAGACCTAAAATATTAAATGTTGACAAGAATGTAGAACAATTGGAACTCTTGTAAAATGCTGGCAGCAGGGTAAAATTGTAACATCACTTTGAAAATATTTGGGATTATCTACTGAAACTGAAAAATTCCTAGTCTCTAATTCATAAATTCCATTGCTATGCATAGACTCAAGAGGAAAGAGTACATATGTCCATGAAGATACTTACAAAAATACCATTTATGTAATTATGGCTAATGATAATAGCCATCTTATTCATGGTAGCCACAAACTGGAAACAAATCAGATGTCTCTCTATAGACAAATACATAAACAAATTATGGTTTATTAATATAATGGAATACTGCACAGCAATAAAAAACTATGGATACATGTAATAACATAGATGAATCTCAGAATGGTATGTTTGGGAAAAGAAGTCAGGCACAAAAGGATACCATACTGTGTGATTGGTTTACATAAAAATCAAGAACAGGCAAAACCAATCTATAATGATGAAATTCAGAATAATGCTTACCTTGGGAAGAGTACTGATGAAACTCTATAGATGATGTAAATTTGCTGTATTTTGATTTGGGTGGTGACTGATTACATGGAAGTATACATTGATAAAGATTCAGCAAATCATACCCTTAAAATTTTACAAAATATGGTATTTTGTAAAATACCATAAAACTTTATGTCTATTATACCTTAATTTAAAACAGAGAAATTCTAGTATAACTAGAGTAGATAAATCAAAGTGGAAGAGTGGTTTGGAAAGAAGCTTGAAAACTATATCAGATCATGTAAAGCCCTAAGAGTACCCCACTGATATGATCTGGCCCTGTGTCCACACCCAAATCTCATCTTGAATTGTAATCTGAATTATAATACCCATGTGTTTGGGGAGGGAGCTCGTGGGTGGTGATTAGATCACGAGGGTGGTTCTTCCATTCTGTTCTTGTGATAGTGAGTGAGCTCTCATGAGATTCGATGGTTTTATGAGGGACATCCCCCCCTCCTTCTCCAGGCGCTTTGCTCTTCTGCCACCATGTGAAGAAAAATGTGTTTGCATCTTCTTCCACCATGATTGTAAGCTTCCTGAGGCCTCCCCGCCATGCTGAACTGTGAGTCAATTAAACCTCTTTCCTTTATAAATCACCCAATCTTGGGTATGTCCTTATAGCAGCGTGAGAAAGGACTAATACACCCACCTTCTGGTGTGACAATTATAATGAAAAATGAAGCTGATTGTTGAAAGAATTGTTAGCCACTGTGACCATTTTTGGTGTTAATTATGGTAGCATAACTAACCAGCTTTTAAGTGGTAGTGTAAGCTATATTCCTTCTGCTTACAGGTGGCAGAAACCAAACGTGATCTATCTTAAGCAAATGGGAAATTTATTATATGTGTACTGGGTTATCTCACCCAATTCAAGGATGGGAACTTGGTATCAAGTAGAACAAACGACTTGGACAACATTTTGTCTGGCACTTCTTATTTGGACAAAAAGTTAGTAAGGAAATATGATTAAACAAGTGGTTAATTTATACAAAATACATGGTTTGATTATCCAGATGGACCATTCTTTTCTTGAGTAAAATCAAAGATTTTTGTCTTGTTAATAATTATAACAATAATTACATAAAACTGACACTTTATAAAAATTTATCAATTTTATAAGAACACTGGAAGGTAGATGTTATCGCTTCCATTTTACAGATGTGGAAAATACAACTTAAAGAGTTAAATGACTTGATTACAGGCAAGCAGCTGAGAAGTAGCAGTGTTAGGGTTCAAATTCTTTTTGCATCCCAAATCCTTGTTAATTTTATCATACCATATTTTCATGAAACACTAACATGAATAAATTTCAGTTTGGAAATTCTGGAAAAGTTAGTAATTCTCTGTATATTTTGTACATCTATATCTTCTCCCAACTTTGAGTTGTTAAGTGAAAGAACTATGCACTCAAGATCACTGAGGATGTCAGTAACTTATAGGGTTAGACAGTATTAATATACAAATATTTTTCTCTCAAAGATTTTTGCATCTCTTCAAATGTACCCTGAAAGAGCATTTAGAATCAATGTTGCAAATGTCTAACTGACTGAGATTTGCCTTTGTGATGAGAGAAAGAGAGAGACATTAGAAAATGCCATGTTTAGTCAAGCTAGTACAACAAAGTCAATTTTCTGTTCCTGAGAGTAATGTCAAGAGATATCTGTGGAAAGGCATACTAGGCCACATAATGTCACCTGCAAAAAGTTGAAGAGTTATTCTAAAACATTCATCAATTTCTTAACAGATTTAAGTGTTATAGATTAAGCCCTTTTATTTTAAACCTTTTGAACCAATGATATTACTTTCTTTGCTCTTGGAAATAACAAATACTCTGGGATACAGTTAGACTTTAACAGTTCTAAATCTCTTCTCTTCCAGTCTTTAAGAAGTGTTTACAGGATACAACATTAACTATGTAGTATTTATTCTTGCCAAAAATCTTCAAATTTAATATAATCATGAAGAAACAATTAGCAAAATTCAAACTGAGAAATGTTCTGCAAAAGACTTTTCCTGGACTCTGAAAAACTAAGGATGCCATCAGAGATGGAAAATTCTGGACAACTGTTCCAGATGAAGTGAAAATAGAGCATTATATCACGTAAATGCAACTTGATATACCTGACCCTGGGTCAAAAAAAGGATGGAGGGAAGGAGGGAATAAAGGAGGGAATGAAGAGGGGAATGAAAGAGGGAAGGAGGGAAGAATGAAGGAGGAATGAAGGAAGGAAGGAAGGAAAGAATAAAGGAGGGAGGGAGGGAAGGACAGAAGGAAGGAAAGAAAGAAGGAAGAAAGGAAGGAAAGAAGGAAGGAAGAAGGGAGGGAGGGAAGGAAGGAAGGAAAGGAGGAAAGGAAGGAAAGAATGGAAGGGAGGAGGGAAGAAGAGAGGGAGGGAAGAAGGGAGGAAGGAAAGAAGAAAGGAAAGAAGAGAGAAAGGAAGGAGGAAGAAAGGAAGGAGAAAGGAAGATGAAAGGAAGAAGAAAGGAGAAAAGAAGGGAAAGGAATAAGAAAGGAAGAAAGGAAGAAGAAAGGAAGGAAAGAGGAAGAAAGAAGGAGAGAGCAAGGAGGAAGGGAGGAAGTAAGGAAGAAGCAAAGAGACAAGAAGGAAAAAGAGAGGGAGGGAGGAAGGGAAGAAGGAAAGGAAAAGGAAGGAAGGGAGGGAGGGAGGAAGGAAGGAAGGAATGAAATAAGAAAGGATGCAAGGAGGGAGAAAGGGAGGGAGAGAAGGAGAAAAGAAGAAAGGAAAGATGGAGGGAAAGAGGGAGGAAGGAGGAAAAAAGGAAGGGAAGAAGGAAGGAGGAAAAAAGGAGGAAAGAAGGAGGGAGAGAAAAAGGAAAGACGGAGAGAGGGAGAGAAGAGGAAAGAAGAAAGGAAAAAAGGGCAATAAAGGACCTCATTGACCTCATTGGGACAGTGGAGAAACTTGGATGTGGATATGTTAGGTAATAGTATTAATGTTAAATATCCTAACTGTGATAATATATGGTGATCCTGTGGAAAATACCCTTACTTCCAGGAGATACATTATGAACTATTCAGAGGTTAACAAGGACAGCAACAAGATACTTGCTGGTTCTAGAATTCTAGATTTTGATGAATAACTTTGTGTTTGTCCTATCCATTTTCATCCTGACTTTACTACATCCCTTCTCAGTTTTCAAAGATATTAACATATTTAGTCCATTTTCCAGCAGTCGACTTTCCATCTTTACAATATTTTAATTATCTTTCTCTATATGGTTTCAAGCCTTATGTATTCCTTGAAGTGTGGTGACTAGAACTTCAAAATACATTTAATGGTGATGTACAGTACCATGGGATAATATTTTATGCTTCCAGTACTCTTCTTTTTGGTACTTTGTATTAGGTTGTGGCATAGAAACTTTTTAGGACAATGTTTCACAGGGACTAATCTAAATGACTCAAAAATGCCTTGTCTAGCAACTCATCTTGCATCCTGCCACTTGACAACATTGGCTTGGCTCTTTTCTCCTGAGAAAAACATATTGTCAACTGAAAATCAATACATGTTAACATGTATTTGTATGCCCCATCATGTTCTAAAACATGAAAATTGACTGGTTCCAGTGTAGACTCTGGGGACATTAGCTGCTTATTCTTCAGAAACTGGCTAAATTCTTCCCTTGTTACTTTTTATTTTCTCTTTACTAAATTTTGCTCACCTGTAGGTCAAAGAAAACATTGATAATGTGCATATATGTGCCTTGTATCTTATGCAGATACATACTAACACATCTAAGCACATTTTTGGTAGAAGAGGAAGAACAAATAAAAGTATTGATCCAAATAAGAATTCAGGTTGGAATGCAGTAATAAGACCCTGGGCTTTGGACTAAGACCAATGTCTTCTGAATCCTGGTTCTGTCCTTACTGGCTTCTGACTGTGGTTGAGCCATGGAACCTCCCTGGGCATCTCTGTGCCTTCTAGGTTAGTTGTAAAGAGAATATTTTATGCTTAGGCCTTTAGTTAATATTAGGCATCCCTTTCTTTGTCCACATGAGAAAGTATAAAAATAGTATTATCCAACATTTATTAAGCCCTTATTGTGTACCTAGTTCTCTGCATGGAAAAGGGTTTATACATATTAATAGCATAGGAGTTGGGAGATTGACTGGCTAAGAGTGAAGGCTCTGGAGCAACCTTCCTAGGTTTTATTCCTGACTTTATTAATCACTAATTCATGACTTAGGACAAGCTGTTTTATCATTCTTTGCCTCAGTCTCTTTCATCTTTAAAGTGGGGAAGGTAACACTGCCTTCCTTATATGGGCCTTATAAAGATTAAATTAGGTAATATTTATTAAGTAGTTAACAACGTCTGGCATATCCCATAGTACTAGGTATCATACTAAATATTCAATATGTGGTAGCTTTTATTATAGATAATCTTATTATCTAATTCAATCCTCACAGCAGTCCTATGAGTTAAGTAAAATTCCTATTATATTATTTGTGGAAAAATGATGTTAAGCAAGGTGAAATAAGTTTCCCAAGGCCACTCAGTAAGAGACAGAATTAGGACTTGATTCTTCTCTGTCTATATTGTTAACTACTAAAATTTCTCCCTATTTCTCTCCAACTCAATTTCTTATGGGGATTGTCTAAGTAGTCTCTGATATAGGAACTTTCATAAAGCTTTTTCAAAGTTTAAATATAAACTTTATCTCCAAATCTCCTTAGTTATGCTTATTTATACCCTGAAACAACTCTAGTGAAATTTACAAACATCATTTCTCATGCGAAATCATGTTGACTTCTCCATGCTAAATTATTCTCTTTTGGCTATTCAGCTATCCTGCCCTTTCACCAATAATCTCAAAAAGATTTCAAGGCTGACTGAAATTTGAAAAGAGAGTGTGAATTTGGACAAATCATTTAACCTCTTTGAAAGGCAATTTGGACTAGATAATCTGCAGGGTACGTTCCAGCTCTAAAATTCTGTGATCCTGTGTGTGGAATTGCCACAATTATGGGAGTAATGGCCCAGACTCTCTTTTTCACTTGCTAGCGGAGCCTTGCTGATGCACCAAGCTATTTATTAGATACCCTATTTACATGCATGCTTGTTTCCCTCTGATTCTTGAGAGTATAAGATGTAAGACGGAGATAAAAGATAGGCAAGAAGAATGTGCTAAAAACGACATACTAAAGTTAAGTGGTGTATTAATCTGTTCTCACACTGCTAATAAAGACATATGTGAGACTGGGTAATTTATAAAGAAAATAGGTTTAATTGACTCCCAGTTCCACATGACTGGGGAGGCCTCACAGTCATGGTGGAAGGCGAAGGGGAAGCAAGACATGTCTTACATGGCAGCAGGCAAGAGAGTTGTGTGGGGGAACTTCCATTCATAAAACAATCAGATCTGGACTTATTCACTGTCATGAGAACAGCGCAGGGAAGACCTGCCCTCATGATTCAATTATCTCCCACTTTTTCCCTCCCACGACACATGGGAATTATGGGAGCTACAATTCAAATGAGATTTGCATGAGGACACAGCCAAACGATATCAAGTTTTAAGTGGAAATGTGAAGGGGTAAAAATGGAATTGCTGTTCATTAAGTTAGGCCTTCTTTTTGGGATATTATTTTCTATTCTGTGACCTTATTTTAGTGATCAAATCATCCCTTCATTTTATATTCAAATAATGCTGAAATGAAGACTGAAAAGAGAGCCAATATTGAAATGTCACATGATAATCTGGTGTTTCTTAAAAAAAAAAAACACATACTTTGTTTCTTTCCCTTCAATGGGAAAACTACCAGTGGTTCCACAGGATTTTGTTAATCTTGTGAAATTATGGCAAACTGGAATCATCATTAGGCACCACCCTAAAATACCTCCAGAAATGACCATAGTTTATTTATTTAACCAACACATTCCAAGGAAAAAACCTACTGAATTTATTAAATACCTGTTGTATATTCTGAATTGCGCCACATAATGGGCATACAGAAATCTAATGTTCAGGAACTATTCTTAAAAAGACCTCTTAGTTTAGTGAGTAAGAGCACTATAAAACAATAAACTATCTGAATGTTATACCACTGTAGATATATACAGAAGATTCTTTGGAAGCACAAAGGATGAATACCTAGTGGTTTGTTTGCTGGGAGGAAAGACACAGGGTAAGGTTTCCCAAAGAGGCAAAGAATGGGCTGTCTCTTGAAAACCACATGGGAATCGGCCTGGTTTGGAGAGGAAGATTATAGAGAGGCCAGTATGTGCAAAAAAATAAAGGAGACATATCTGGAAAACTAAATATTTCCATACAGAAGGAATTTAGAGCAATTATGCTCTGGTGGATAAAATTGAGTGTGGCGTGTCCGAGGTGGGGAGATCATGAAGGATCTCACATATCATACTAAGGACTGCCCAGGACTCATGAAGCATCATGGATGGGTTTTAAGCAGTTGAATGATATTTGTTAGCAGTTTACATTTCCAATCATCACAGAACTTCTTAATAAGGATCCTAATGACATTGCCTGGCTAATCAATTCTCAGGGCTTAATCCAGTGTCTGGAATATGGTAGCTCAACAAATGTTTAATATATGAGATAGTAAATAAATGAGTCAATCAATGAATAAAAGAGTTTAGTCAAGAATTTGCTTCTGGACTGCACAACAAATTATTTACAAGGATAATGATGAGATTTACTTTAAAATATTCAAGCAAGAAAGATTGGGGAGGATAGATAAAACCAGAATGTCGAAATGTGGATAATTGTGAACACTGGGAATTGGAAACCTGGGGGTTATTCTTCTATTCGCTTTACTTTTTTGAATGTTTGACAATTTTTCCATAATAAAAAGGTTTGAAACATTGTTCCAAAGTTAATGACTTGATTTCTAGACTCCAAATATTACTGTGTTGAAGCATAAATCATGTTAGGAAAAATACGCTAAACTTTTAATGAATGACAACATGTTTGTAATCTAAAAAAGCTAAAAGGAAAATATCTGCACACTAAAAAACTTTTTGAAGTCAATGCAACTTGTGACTCTAGTTTGTAAGTTTCAATCTACTTGTGGCTAGAGGACTTGATTCAAACCTCTCTATGGTTAATAATATTGTATAAATAAAAATAATCTGTTATAAATTAACTGTTAATTTTAAAATATGAAAATCATACCCTCACTCAAAAAGTGTTTTCATAAAAAATGCATGAGTCTATCACACTCAAGCAATTATTTCACAAAATTTTAGGATGCTGTTTTGCAGTTGCTAAAAATAACTTGGTAGACTTTATTCCGGCTAGCATTGTAAAACATATACATTTCATAATAAAAGCAATTAGGTTAAGATACAGAAACATAGTCTATATGAAATAAATACTCATTGTTTCTGTTTCAAAAATGTAAATTCTTTGTAGTTCAATTCGAATGGTATATATAGCCATTGATTCATATCTCTCGCAATCCATTCCATAAATTGAGTTATTGCTGTTAAACAAAGTCAGATTTTAATAACTGATAATTTCTGGAGACTAGCCAGACTATGAAACCTTTGTTTTCCAGATGTTTCCGTTAGAGGGGTCACTGCTGCTTCAGATTATCGGCCTCTAGTAAGCTGGGCATCTCCGTGTGTTGAAACAAAGTACATAATGAGGATCAAATTATAAGTGTTTAAATGATGGTTCTTCAGCTGACTCACAGACAGAAAGGAAGAATGATGCAATAAGGATACTATAGTAGTAGGAATGACATATGAGGGCAAGGGACAGATGTTAGAGGTTGACTTTGGGTTTTTATGTCAACTCAAGTAATTTTGCCCAGGAAAAAAGAAACACAGCTTCACAGCAATGCAGAACACCAGAACTTGTGACAGAAGTTCTTATTTTTTTCATCTTTTCTAACATTAAAAAATTTTCTATTAAAACATTATGAGTAGTAAAAAGGGAAAAGATGATAAAATAATAACAGGAAAAAAGTTGGGTGATTAATAGAGGAAATTACCTTTGTAATTATTATTCTAATAGAAGAATGCTTGTTAATACGTTTTAGGGAAAAATATCTTCACTATTGTGCCACAGAAATTTGACATTGTGTGTTCAACACAAACTGATTTAAATTTTTTTAAGGTATGATAGGATCTGTACCTAAAAATGAAAATGAAACAAGATATCTAAATATCTCAAAGAAGTGAAGTTAAGCAATATTAACCATAGAGAGGTTTAAGTTTATGTAAGTCCTGAAAACTTTATAATTAGACTGTGAAAAATGCAAAAACTTTTTTTAAAATTTAGTAATTCCTCTAACTCAGTAAAATCTGACATCTGAATGAAAAGGCCACATTTACCTGGACTTTGGCAAAAATGTTGAAATAAGAAAAATTTGGCAACACAAAAATGCAAATACATACTGCACAAACAGCAAATGTTTGCTACTTAGCACTTCATTTCTTTCCTTATAGAAAAATAGAGGAAAGAAAGCAGGAAGGAGGGGGAAGCAGGGAAGCAAAGTAGGAAGAAAGGAAGGAAGGCAGGGAGGCAGGCTACATGTTTTATCCTCCTTTTGACGCCAATTATTTAAATTGTTTTAGTCTTTTGCATAATAACCAGGACAGCTGAAAATAAGAAATGTTGAAGATTTTAATGTGTGACAGTCCCAACTATAAGAGGAAATAATAGATTCATCTTTATATTTTTAGAGTTCTTAGAATATATCCAAACTGAAAATAAAACATGGGAATTGTTTCTCCAAATAATTACATATCTTATCTTCCATATTTGGTTTACCATTGGAAACTAACATTTCACTGATGGAAAAGAAGGAAACTTTCATAGAGACACGGAAAAAACTGAAAATGCAGGAATATCAGGGAAAGATGGAATTCTTACACATGTACTTACCAAAAAGCCCAAAACACTGAATTACAAAAACAAGTGTAAAGTGTAACATGTACAAAGTATAATAAGATAAAAAGACAATATATTTCTTCCTTCTCACATGATGCCACTTACTCAACATTTTTAAGAAAGATTTTCGCTAATGATGTCTTAGAGGCATTACTTCTGATACCTGTTAAGGGGAAATACAACATATATTCTTACGAAAATATTCTATTTAAAGGCTATCATAGTTTGTCTATAAATCATTATCAGTTGGTAAATTTTGATGAGCATTTAAAAATCCACTCCAGCCATTTCATCTGCACCTGTATTTTTAGGCACTCAAGTGTAAACATGAAAATTGTTAGTTGTTAGTGCAACAAGAATTGTAGGTGTAATCTCAAAATCAAATTATAAGCTTTTCTTAAATTTTAGCACACACATCTTGGTTGAAAGATCTACTTGGTATCAATATTATTTTAAATTTTTAACTATGATAGAACTATTTTTTTTGTAATAGTCAGCTAGTCATTGTTTCAATAAACATGTATGAGAATATCTGTGAAAGAGAATAAAGCAACAGAGGCATAAGTCAGGGGGACCTTTGCCAAGTACACACACATCCCCATATATGAAGAAAAACAAAAATCATATACAAATTAGATTATATAGCTAGATCTCTTATAGGAATTCAGAAAATGGAGTATTTTGGTTAAATTCAGTTAAATCGAAGTTGGCTTTATTCTTAAATTTGAATTAGAACTTATATATGAGTCTCAAGTCAGACTTGTGGGTGCTCTGTTCAGTCCTTACTCTTTCAAACACCTGTTTTTCTTTATCATCAGTAGTGTCTACTTTGGTGTCCTTGATATCCATTATTTTTATTCTGTAGCGATTCCTCACTATTTGTCAGATAAAACTTCCCCTTCCTTTTCTATAACTAAAATCCTTTTTCTTTGGGATTCCTGAAGTTCATGTTTTTAGGCACATATAAAGGCAAGTGACCATGTAACTGTTTTTCTGAAATGCTATCTTAACATCGCATAGATAATAGTGTACTACCAGAGCCTCTGCACCCATTCTGTCCTCCCCTCCCCCCACTTTACCTTCTCTTCTTTCACTGTTCTCTATTCAACCCAGCCCACTCCCAGTCCATCAGACATCTTCCTATGATAGAACATGCCTACAGACTTCTCCTTTATGTTTCCTGCCATCTGGAACAGCTTTTTCTGCTTCATCCACTGTGTTGCTCCAAATCTTAGGGGAATATGTTCTAAAATTGTTTTTCTCCTTTAATCTTTGTAATTGTACTGTTAAACTCATGAAGTGATCATTTAAAAAAAAACTATATAAATAAACCCATGAAGATGTGTATTTCTTGTGCAAATTAAGACATAAAAATATAAACTACTAGAATTATTTAACTTAGAGAAAAAAGATTGAGTGAATTACTAACATTTAAATACATAAGGGATAACATGATTGTCGAGGACTAGCTAATATTTGTTACACATTAAAAGGAAACGTGCCCTAATTTAAGTAAAAAGATTCCTCAGTGAGATGTAAGGGAGAATTGTTAATGTTAAATAACAAAAACATTGTTAAATAATGAAATGACTCATTTAAGTTGGTTATCTCTATTCTTTTTGTAGCAGCCAAATAGTATATCTGTTCATGTGCTTTAAATCTGATAAATATTCATGCTTTATGAAGGAAGAAGAGGGTGTGTGTGTGTGTGTGTGTGCGTGTAAGGGAGAGAGAAAGTCAGACAAGCATGGACAGAAACATACAATATTGGGGAGCAAGCCACAAGGAGAAGTGTGGCTTGTTAAATAAGATCCTTGATAGTTGTATTCTGTTCTTGGGGCTGATGAGTATTTTTTTTAAGTATTTTTGAGAGAACAATGTTTTCTACTTTTACATTTCTATATTTCACAGGATAAAGCTTCTGCTATAGAAGAAACATAACATCGAAACAAAAACAAGATTTAACATGAAATTTAAAAGTTGTATTCGTAGAGATTTTTTGAGTTATGTATTATTCACCATACTACTGGAGAGTAAATTTCATAAATGTATAATTTTTGTACTTATAAATACCATCCCATCTTGTTCCCAAAAGAACTGAAATGATAGCATTTGATTTTTTTATTGGAATAATAGCTTACAAGATCAAGACAAAATTTTTGTTAAATGTTTATTTTGTTTCACATGATGCCAAGTGAAAAGTGATGAATTTCACATAAACTTTTATATTTCAAGAAAAGTTTCTATTTCTCCTAGAGAGACTATATTATGTAAAAACATTAGCTCTTGGCTTTCCAAACTTTTACTATTATTTGTTAACCTTGTTATTTAAACTGCATGGAGATAGTTTTAAAGGGATATTTTATTTTTGGAACTCATAAAAATGTTAAAATAAACAAACAGGAAAGGATATAGATGGAATCTGAACTATCCTTATATGCAAAAGAGTTGGCTGAACAAAAAATTGCAAGGGTCATTGCTTTGGGAACTAAAATCTAGAACTTCCAAATAAGACTTTTCTTTCTATTTGCTGTGTACAGACTTTGTGCACCAATAAGTAAAATAAACAACTTAATAAATCTTATAGTTAACTGTCAATGCTAGAATTCAGAATTTTTTTATGTTTAAGGAAATTAAAAGGGCTATTTGGAGTATTTGTTACATTTAAAGGACTTGGTAAAATTCAATTTAATATCCACTGTTAAATACAAATAGTTTATTTGGCTGAAGAGAAGTTTTAATTTTTAGCAGGTAATGTATATTTTCTTAAAACAGACAATAGTTCAAAGGGAAGGTTACTATTATTCATATTGGACATTTGAAAAAGAAATATAAACACTGTCAAAAAATCAATCAAAATGACAAGAACATCATGTTTGGGAAACTTAGAGGGGGATTTTCTCAAAATTTTTTAAGGAGCTAAGTACTAGTAGCATACTTAGGTGAAAGCTTTTGTGGCTTCTAAATGAAAAGAATATATGAGATAATCATGCTGGTAGTTTTCTGTGTTTACATAACACACACAAGATATATATGGCAAACTTTACCCAGAGTAATATTATATTCCATGTCATAATTTGGTTTATTTTCAATCACAAGGATAAAACATCTATTAGTAAGAATCACACATTTCAAACCTTCAAAACCAGAAAATCTCACTATAATTTGTAGTTTCTAAAATCTGTTTATTTGAAGAACTTCATGATCATGTAAAATATTACAATTATTTGAAGAATACTTTTTTAAACAGCATCGGTCTTAAAAGTAAATACAATTGCAAAAAGGCATACAAAATATCCTATCTTTTCAGTCTATCTTTTCAAGTCTAACCACCTAGAAACAGGCTACTTTACCTATAATAGAATAGAATTAAGTGTCTTTAAAGATGCAAATATTTTCAGTATTTGAGAATAGCCATATTAAAAAAAAAAGTTATTTTGATAACCAGGTTGCAATAGGACAAGTCATGGTAACCTTCCATTTTCAAGATTCAGTTACAAAAGGCCATTTTATATCCTATTATTCCGAAGGGTTTGAGGCTTTATTTCTTCTTCCTCACATGTATGATGATTTCTGGATGTTTTAGTGTGGGGCATCACACCGGTGCAGCACACTTGGGCTTGCAGTGCAGCCCAAGGCATTTGCAGCAACTATTTCCCACTAGGAATGTAAGGAGCTAGGAGGTTACAAGGCTTGAGGAAACAATCTAGAAAACCACAATACAGCTTGTTGGTCTTTTCCCCACAAATAACCTTTTTAAACCAGACCCATAAAATGCAGTTTATTATCTAACATTTTTAAGGATAATCTTTTGTTAAATGTTAACAAAAGAACGACTATCCAAATTCTCTTTAAAATGCAATCCTTAAAAAATATTGAACTCTCAAGTCCTTTTGGAAAGTGCTTAAATCATCTGGAGATAAATATCATTTGGTGTCCTTGTTTTCTAACAAATGGCTTTTTCCATTGTTTCCATTAATTTCACCCATATTCGTTTTTTAAAAAACAAGGCCCTTATCCTCATCAGCAAAACACAGATGTATGATTTAGCATATAAAACCGGTAATCACATACTAATTTACGAAAGATTATTTTTTTCTCTTTTCGTCAGTTTTCAAGAAGTCTTCCCGTGATTAACTGTAAACAGAAATGGTTTACATCTCAAATTAGAAGCCATTAATTAGCATGACGAAGTCAACTGCAAGATACAGATTATTTAAATTATTTAATCACTATTCACCTTGGCTAAACTGTAGTATACTCTTTCAATATCCTTCGGTAGGTTATCGATCTGTCAGTAAATTACCTCCAGATTAGTTAGAGATAAATATTAGCGTCCTCTCCTTTCCTTCAGGTTTGCATTTTCCCTTCTCGTAAACACTTAAAAAAGCTTTAAGGTTCTTTAATTCCAAATACCTAATTAGCCATCACTAGCCTTTTTGTAATAAGGAAAAAGAGTATCTGAAGTACAAATCAAGAGTTCGCTTTGCCCGTTTAACAATAAAAAACATTTAAAAAACGTACGCCAAAGGCAATGGCAGTAATAAAAGAAATATGCAGAGGTGGCTTCAGCAAATAACGGGTCTGCAAAACGCAAGTGCTTAACAAAAAGCAGCCCAAACCTCTATTGCAATATACAGCACTCCAATAAATTACACAACACTTGCACAGGCTGCAGAAATAACGCAGGACAAGACTTACACAGATGCCAATCCGCAGCATTTATACACATGCACATGGCAAGAGACAGAAACCAAACACTATCATTCAACTCGGGCAGGGTAGCGCGATCCCGAGCTTGCCCAGCGTGGGTGCCCTCTGCGTGTGTGTCTGTGTACGCGCGTGAGTGAGACCCATCCTTGGGGCATTTCCCCTCTTTAGGCAGTTTTGCTTCATTTGTTTCCTATTTCTGCTACATAGAAACTAACTTCCATCTCAGCTCCAGCCAGCGCCGCTGAATAGAGCCTGTGCTGCGGCTCCGTGTGCGTCAGATCCCTCCGCGGAGCCGTCCCCGGCCCCCTCCCTGCCACTATCGGCCTCCACAGAGAAAGCGCCTTCCAGCCAACCGGCGGCTTGGGCTCCGACATCTTCTCCGACTGGAAATAAATAAATAAATCGCACGCCCTGGGGGGAGAAGCGGGTGGGGGTCGCGCCGTGCCGGGTGCGGAGCGCTGGGGACGAAGGGTCGGAGGCACTCCTTTTTTAGCGCCGGGGGGCGGGTGCGCGGGCCGGGGCCGGGCCGAGCCCGGGGCCGCGAAGGCGGCGGACTCCTTTCTGCGGCGGAGGGATCCGCGGCGGAGGCGGCCACGGCCGTAGCCGCTGCCTGAGAGTTGTTGTTTCCTCCTCCTCCTCCTCCGCCTCCGCCGCCGTTGCTTGAATGGTGGAGCCGAGGCTCGGCTCGTGAACACACACTGACAGCTATAGGGCAGGCGGCGGCACCGTCCCCGCTTCCCCTCGGCGGCGGGGTGTCCCGTCGGTGGCCCTGAAGTGACCCATAAACATGTCTTGTGAGAGGAAAGGCCTCTCGGAGCTGCGATCGGGTAAGTCGGGGGGCTGCCGGGGCCGCTGGCACCGGGCGATTCCGCCCGCGGTCCCCCGCCCCCCGCCGCCCGGCCGCTCAGCCTGTGTGTCTCCCCGTCCCTCTCTCCCGCGCAGAGCTCTACTTCCTCATCGCCCGGTTCCTGGAAGATGGACCCTGTCAGCAGGCGGCTCAGGTACGGCGGCGCGCGGCGCGGGCCGGGCCGGCGCTCGCTGCTCGCGGGCGTGGGGGAGGGAGGCGGAGGCTGCGGGGCCGCGGCCCGGGGCGCGGGGCTCAGCTCTCCCCGCTTTGTTGTTGCAGGTGCTGATCCGCGAGGTGGCCGAGAAGGAGGTAAGGGCGGCGGCGGCCCGGCGCGTCCCGCCGCCGCGCGGCCGCCCTTGGGCCGCTGCGCCGTCGCTGCCGCCGCCGCCAGGGCGCGGGGCGCGGGGCTCGGGGGTCCCCGCCGGGGCGCGGGGCGGGCGGGGGAGGGGAGCGGGCGGGCAGGGGCTTGGGGCTGAGCTCACGGGGTGTCCTCTCCCCGCAGCTGCTGCCCCGGCGCACAGACTGGACTGGGAAGGAGCATCCCAGGACCTACCAGAATCTGGTGAGACATTCACATCGCAGAGCAAAGAAACTTTTCCCTGAGTCGAATAAAAATTGAATTTCCCGCAATTTTTTACAGAGACAAAAACTTGGCCCTAGAACGTGAAAGCTCCAAAGGCCACGGGGAGGGTTGGGAGGCCGGCGCGGGGTCTGCGGGGGCCAGTGGCCGGGGGTACTCGTACTCCGGGGCCGCAGGGGCTGCGGACAATTTATTTGTGATATTTTGTTAATGTGCTAGAAATAAAGATACGTCATGAGTGTTGTGCAGTGCAAGGCCGGAGGAGGAGGGGCCGGCGCGCGCGTCCGTGCGGGCGCGGGGGCGCGCGAGAGTCGGCGGCGGCGGGAGCGGCGCGAAGCGGGAGAGCGCGCTCGCTCGTTCGCTTGCTTGCTCTGCACGCGCGGCCGGCTCGGCTTTCTCCTGCCCTACACAATAGCTGGTGACTAACTGCTCCGAAGTAGCATTAGCATTTCACAGGCAGGCTATCCAGCGGCTGCGGTACCGTGGCAAGACATTATTTTTTTTCCTCCTCTATCGTTTATTTTGTTTTCCCTAAATTCAGTCCTAGGTTTTTTGTTGGAAGGGTTCTGATGTGTGATGATAGTTGGTCAGTGATTCGTCTTGCATTTACTAAAACACATCTTTGCAGAAGTGTAAAGCCTGTAATTCCCTAAAACCAGAAGTTTAGTAGGCTTTTTCTAATTCTTATGGTATGCCTCTCGTTTAATTAAAAACTATTATTGGAGTACACTGAAGAGTTTTGATTTTTGTCCACATATTTACTGTGGGATGGAACTCGGCCAGCAAAAGTTGTTGTGCTTATATTGGGACATATTTTGTTTAATAACTTAAAAAAGACCTTTTTCTTAATTTTGTGGGTTGTCAAAATGAGTATGTTAGGAATCTTTAAAAATTGCTTTTCAGAAGTGGACCTATCACTTCAGTAATGTGATTGGAAGTTACCTTAAAGAAGTTATGTTGTCTGTAACATTTTCTCCTAAACTGATAAGAGGTTCGTTGTGTGAATATGTGTGTTGGGGGCAGTTAAAAGCAGTCGCACCGGGCACACCAAGCCTTTGAAATTTATGTAGTGCGTTGATTTTTATGAGGCTTTTGTAACTGTTTTGAGATAGTCATAATTACTAATGTTACTTCATCAGAACTTCTCTAATGACTAGGAAGTTTCAGCGAGCTTAGAATGAATGTCTTTTGTGAGGTGAGGGCAGGACATGATTATAATGGCCTTTTTTTTTAATGTAGTGTATTTCCTAACTTTTGTGTATAAATCTCTTGTGATTTAATCTAAGTTGTTGATAACCACTCATGGCTGTTGAAATAAGCAAGGGTACTGAGGTTTAATACATCTAATGGAGATTTAGCAGTGTAATTTTCACACTGAACGTGTGTTTTCAAGGAGTGATTTGGGATACTTTCATTCAATTCTTGGCCAAAGTGAATGGAACTGGAAGTAAACTCCCAAGATTTACTAATTTGAAATTAATTTTTAGGTTTATAAATATTTGATAGAAGTCGTCAGTGAATTTACATGTCTTCCTTGCTATTTGAAAAAATTATCACAAAGGTTATAATACTCCATTTTTAAGATGGGGCAGGTTTTACAAAACTCATCTTTGCATCTGCTTTTACATCTGTGCATCTCTTAAAAACCCACAAACTTTCAGTCACTGAGGATTGCTGCGTTTTCTTGAAATCTTTTGGTAATGTTATATTTTTTAAATGAAGCAGCTTAATGGTGTCTGGCTAAATTACGGTAATGGCTAATCCTCGTAGGAATATCTTTTTTTTTTTTTTTCAGTAAAAATGAGCTATCAATTTTGATTTTGAGTTAATTTAATTTTGGGGGGGAGTATGGGGGGAGGAAATATTGGTAAAGTGAATTTCTACCCCTAGTCTGCATCTCAGAGTTAAGATACAATAAGCATTCTTTTTATCTGTGTATTATTCTCAAAATCCACCTATTTTGAATGGAAGTGGTTTTTCTTGCTTGGAGTTTTCTCTTTACTAGAACAGTCATGTTGTCATACTCACTCGTCAATCAGTTTAGAAATCTTATTAGAACTTGGAGTTCTTTGACTCATTTTCTCTTTTCATTCATTCAGCATATTGCTTACTCTGCTGGATGCAAGGTACCATTTGAGGTGCTTTCTTATCCATCAAACTGTGTATCTAGGTGTGTGAAATAACTTTATTTCACCTTTTTAGTTGAGATTTAGGTCTAAAAACATTAGGAACACTGGATTTTTTTGTTCAATAGTAGATCTTGCTGTTTTTTTTTGTTTTGTTTTTTTTTTTTGAGACGGAGTTTCGCTCTGTCGCCCAGGCTGGAGTGCAGTGGCCGGATCTCAGCTCACTGCAAGCTCCGCCTCCCGGGTTTACGCCATTCTCCTGCCTCAGCCTCCGGAGTAGCTGGGACTACAGGCGCCCGCCACCTCGCCCGGCTAGTTTTCTGTGTTTTTTAGTAGAGACGGGGTTTCACCGTGTTAGCCAGGATGGTCTCGATCTCCTGACCCCGTGATCCGCCCGTCTCGGCCTCCCAAAGTGCTGGGATTACAGGCTTGAGCCACCGCGCCCGGCGATCTTGCTGTTTTATATCTAACTCAGCACATGTAAAGTATTTTGTACAGTATTTTCTATTATTTTAATTCTTATGACTTCAAAAGTTTTATGTTGTTGTGTATCGAGTTGAATTTATTTAACATTGGTTTGAAAATTACTTGGTGAGTGAAACTGTAGTTTCTTTAGTTTCTACTCTTCCTGGAAATGATTTTTTATATGGAATAATAAACTGAGCAATATTTTAAATGGGAAAACTCATATATCACATCACATTGAAATTTCTAGAAAACCTCAAATTATAGCTGTTTAAAATGGGGTGTAATATTTGTACATGTGAATTTAAAAATAGGCACTGATCATCTGTAGTCAGTCTAGTTATAATTGCAATGGTTGAATTTTACTCAAGAGGAAAGTAGAATTTTAAGAGCAGTTTTAAAAGTTTACAGGTTGAAATTGATGCATTCATTTCAAGTGTGATTGAGAAAGGAAATGCTCATATCTTATGGTTGTTTCTGTCTCTGGTTTAAAACATGACTGTAATTATCACCATCTACCTTAAGATTTAAAACATTTTTAACAAAGTAAATGGATAGGAAGCTAAAAATTGTTTTTGGTGCTATGGTATACGTTTAATTAGATTTTACATTTTTAAAAATATGAGATACATTTTAAAGAACAGGAGCACTTTTTCCAAATATCAGAATCCTTAAACTGTAGAATAAAAAACTTTTTTTTGGACAGAAGGAAAGCTTTGTCATTTGTTTATTTCTTAGTTTGAATAGTGAATCTATTTAGTCTATTAAGTCTGCTTTCTAGTTGTCACTTAATGATGATTGCATATTTATGAGATATAGAGGCAGAGTTTTCAAGCATTTTACCGGATTTGGGTCTCTCTTGATTACATTTTTTCTTAGAAGACTTCTCTCTTTTCCCCCCAAGAACTAGTTCATGTTTTGCCAGTCTGTTAAAATGATTTATTTTTTGCCTTGTAAAATAGTGATATTTGCCTTTCTTAAAATTATTCCACTTTATTAGAAATCTTTTGTCTTTTTTTTCATTTTTTAGTGAAAGGATTGAGAGTCAGGAGATATGGATTGTGGTTTTAAGCTCTGCTGACAGTTAACCTGTAGGTAATCTTGGGCAAGTAATGGAATTTCTCTTTGTCCCAGTTATCTCATTTGAAAAATAAGTGGATTGAAATTTTTTCAATCTGAAAATCTGTGATTTTGAACTAGAAATAGCAGTACATTGTATTTAAGAAGTAAGCTTTATTTCATTTGTAGAGCTTAATTTTCTAAAACACAGAAAAGTAGAAATCACGTAGGTTACAAAATTATATAAATGCTTTTCATAGTGCCATTCTTTGGTGGTAAATTCATTTCTTGTTGCAAAGATGATTTGAGACACTAACTATGTTGTAAAATGCCCCCAAATTACCATGATTTCCATCATAGTTTAAGCACTAGTTTTCATTATTGGTGGTCTCAAATTCAGAGATGAATAGGAACCGTGGATAGGATTTATTTATGTATGTATCTTAGGTATACATTTATTTAGTGTGTGCTGATTAATGTGAAAGTTAAGGTATAAAACCTAGAGACAACTTTCAGGGGAAAAAAAAAAGATACCATATTAAATGCTTTAGAATTAGGGATTCCCATTCTACATTGAAGATAGCATAGTTCTTTCAACACTTGATTATTATAATTTTGGGGGGTTGGGGGAACATGTAATAAAGTAAATGTGTGTAGTAGAGTTACTATTTCCTTTTTTAGTAGAGTATCAATGAAATAGAAGCTTTGCATGGTAGTCTCTAAAACAGCTTTAATCTCTCAAGGTTGTTATAGTGATGAATAAAATATGTTAGGTGTGAAGGGTTACATGATGAATAAAATGTTAGGTGTGAATATGTTGCTGAGAGGCTGAAGGAGCATTCTTCATTCTTTCTTACAAGTAGAATTATTCTATTGATACTTATACCATTTTTTAAAATTTGAAGCATTTACAAACATTTTTAATTGCAGTACTTACTGTATGGTTAATATTCTTCATTGTAAAGCGGTGTGAACGTAAAGCGGGAGCTGGAGTGTGCCTTTCACAAACTATAATGGTTTTTATTTGTTGTGAGGCAGAATCTTATTGAGAGAGTCTGTTTTCCATTCGGTAAAATGGGCTAATAATAGCTTCTACTTTGTGTGATCTGTGAGTAATAACTGGCATGAATCAAGTACTATGTAAGGGTTTGGGTTTGCTATTATCAGAACTTTAGTAGTGCTATTATCAGAACTTTAGTAGTGTTCCACTTAGAGCTTTATAATATTTTAAAAGAAGAGCATTTATATTTTTATTTCAGAAACAAGTATGTATGTACTTTCTAAACATAGAATCTGCAGTATAAAAAGACTGCATTAAAACTTCAGAAGAGTCCGGGTGTGGTGGCTCATACCTGTAATCCCAGTACTTTGGGAGGCCACAAGTTGGAGAACAGCCTGGACAAAATGGAAAACCCCATCTCTACAAAAACTAAAAAAATATTAGCCAGTAGTAGTGACACATGCCTGTAATCCCAATTACCTGAAAGGCTGAGGTGAGAGGATCGCCTGAGCCCAGGGAGGTTGAAGCTGCAGTAAGCTCTGTCCCATGCCACTGCCCTCCAGCCTGGGCGACACAGTGATACCCTGTCTCAAGAAAAGAAAAAAAAAAAACAAAAAACTTCGGAAGATACTATTAATATAATTACTTTATAGACTTAAGGATAAAACAGGCCTAAAAAATAAAGGAAAAATGTTTAGTTAATACCAAAAATAAATCATGGTTAAGGCATTGTGGATAGACCTCTGGAAAAATATTGCTACTAATTTCTACTATGACTTGTTTTTATGGAACACTGAACATTAAGAAATAATTTAGGTGGTTAATGTAATCCTGAATTGATTAGAGAATATGCAAAGCTTTTTCTCTTTGGGTAATCATCAAATGACATTTAGCAATATATGAAGAAAACTTGGTTATTGCATCTGCCTCCTATACAGTTATTTGTGATATTTACAACCATCACAACAGTTTATATTCTTTTTGGAAACTGTCGGAGAAGAGATGTCTTGACTTCTATTTTGTCAATCTGTTTATATGTATTTTAAACAGAATTTAAAAAAGACTTTGGCTTTAGGTTAAATAAATCCTAATCAATTTCAGTTTTTTAGTTGATTTAGAATTTCTTTGTAAGTTAGTTTTTGGTTTTCTTTTTTTTTCATAATCTGGAAACATGGATGAATAATAAGAAAATAATAATAACAGTCTAATGCAGCTTCTACTAAAGTTAAAACCAATTGACAGTCATTCTTCCCTTTCTCAAATTTTGTGGGTATTTACCATGTCACTACAGAATTGTAACAAAATCGTATCTTGTACAACTACTCCGAATAAGTAATACTAAACAGATTAGTTTCATTCTTACTAGTAGTTTCCTTGTATAAATTTCAGAATTCGTAGAAAAATATCTGTAATACTAAGCTTTAGTTGGCAGAGAATACCAAACGTACTTATTTAAAATAACTTTCTATTTTAGTGCACTTTTACTTAGAAAAAAATTTTTAACAGCTAATTTTAGGATATTTAAGTTGCTTTTGTGGTTATATCTAAAAGTGGCAAAGGCTGTTACAGGAATCAAATTTAAAGTTTGCGAAAGACATTTTAAATGTGAACATTCTCAGTTTCTATTATTTTGTTTTTGAGAAGCTATGTCGATGAAATTATGAGGAAATTGTGAGTGTTAATAAATTACTTTGCAATAAATAATGTTATTGGACCTATGGAATATAGAGGAGTGTAAGTATTTTATAACAAATTGGTGAAAATGATAACATGTTTTTTCTTAATGGAATTTGATAAAGCAGGGTACTGAAAAATCACAAACTTGTTATCATATTGAATAGTGATGAATATAAGTTGAGAAGTTATTACAGAGAAGACAATCATCAGTTGTGAGACAGGTCCTCCTTTAGTTATTTACCTTACACACTCAAAAACAGCCATATTTGAGCTTAGGCATCACAGGTAAGAAAAGGATGGTTGAATGAGAAGCTTTTGATGAGAAAATTTAGGTGGCAACATAGTCAAATGCAACTTCTGCTTGTGTTAAACCTAAATTGTAAGGAGAATGAGATGTGTGGTATAGGTAACTCCTAGGTTATCCATGGCAGTACAGATGGGTATAGCAGGTTTTTTTGCAGCAGAGACACAGGAAGAATTCATGTACAGCAGGCTTTCCTTATCTGCAGGTGTCACGTCTGTGAATTCAACTGTAGATCAAAATAGTTTAGAAAACAAAATACAAAAAATTTTAAAAATACGGTGTAACAATTATTTATATGACATTTACATTGTATTAGGTATTATAAGTAATCTAGAGATGATTTAAAGTGTGCAGGAGGAGTGTATGTATAGGTTATATGAAAACACTGTGCCATTTTATATGAGGAATTTGAGCATCCTGGATTTTGATTTTGGTGTGGGGGTTTCCTGGAACCATTCCCCCATGAATATTGGAGGATGACTGTGTTCTGGACTGCAGCTGTCCTGTGGTGGTCATATGTCATGGTCTATTTGGTTTCTGTCATGAATAGAAAAAGACATGTAACTTGTCATGGCAAAAGAATTATAGTATAATGCAAGAAATATGTATCTCGTGTTTGACTCTGGTTTAGTTTTTGGGTGTAGAGACACTACATTCTAGGCAACTTAGTGAAACATCCGTTGTCTGAAACAACTTTGCTGTCATTGCATAAGAATTATGTTATTTTGAGTACTGTGCTTGAAACTGAAACATTAAAAATGAAACTGATCTTTCAAGATTATTTACATTAGCGTTAGTATAAGCAGTTAAAGGATTTTTCATCTTTAAATTAATACACAGTAACTTTTCAGCAGATTCCTAGATTTGAATTTAATGTTTTGCTAGTAATGTTTTAAAGGGAATTTTAAAAGTACGCAAAGTAGCGCATATGACAACTTAAAAATCAAAACTTGAAAATTTGTTATTTTAAGCAATTAAATGTTGTCATTTTGTTGTGTTTTAAATTCTTTTTTATGAAGCATCCCTGCTTTGGTTTATGGAAACCTCAATTCTGAATCGAGTCTCTTTTTTTTTTTTTAAGCAAGATTTGATTGGTTTATGATGAATAAAATTTGGAAGAGTAGTATTGCATTTTCTTTGTTTTTATTTTAGTATTGCATTTTCTTTAAATGACAAATTTATATTGGTAATTGTATTGATAATGTAATCTGAATTATTATCTAAATGAATTCTTAACAGTTGACTAAATTCTGAATATGACACATTCTTTGAAGCTTGTTTATTCACAATTATTAACTTGAGCAAATAGACCACCAAGATTAATTTTGACACTTAATAAGGTTCTATATTTTATTATAATTACAAAGAAATAATAGGCATCTAAGGGGCCTTCTGAGAATAGTTACCCAGCTTAGAGGACTTAACTTGAACTGACTTATATGGGTTCTGTTAAGTTTTTAATCAAATCTGTGTGTCAGTGGGGAGAAAACTAAAGTTCTAATAAGGAAGCTGTAACATGATAAAAATAACAGTAAACTTGGAATCAGGAGACCTGGGTTTGATTACTATTTCTTCTGTTCTCCAAATGTGTGCCCTCAGACAAACTGCTGCCTTGAACTTCAGTTTTCTTTATGTATGAAATAGGGAGAATACTTAAGCTTATGTGCTTATGAAGATAAATAAATTTTTAGAACACTCAGCACAAAGTAAGTACTTTGTTTTTCTGTGGAGAAGCTATTACAGTTAACAAATCAGAAAATGCATTCTTGCTTTAAAGATTATAATTTAACTCACACTGTTAGTAACAGATTTGTAATTATAAGATTGGATGTTTTTAGAATTTTAGAGGCTGGGATTTTAATAACAGGCCTTAAACAGTAATTATCACATAGTGTTTCTATAAATTTATATTTATATATTGTATATTATATGTTTTATATAATAAATAATATATTTATACAATATATTGTATTTCTATAATTTTGTTTATATGCTACAATAGTATACAAATAACTGTATTCCAATAAACTCGCCTTTTAGAACTCAAAAACATAATAGCCGAAGTGTAACTGGCCTTTTATATCTGACAAAACTGTGAGAGAATAGATGTGAGAATATCTGAAAAAGTGACTTTTTAGAACCAATTAGATGTTTAGAACCTAAAGATGAAGTGAAAGCCTAGTTAGACAGATGATACTGGTGCCAAACAGCAGGGTCTTATTTTCATAATAATTATATGCTACAGGAGAGAAAGGCACTTCTAGGTCTTCACAGCTAAATCAAATAATTGGAATGAATATATTGATCTAACATCACTTTGAAAAGGTTGTTAAAAAGATGCTCAAATTTTTTTCCTATTTAGGTTTACAAAGATTTTGTTTAACATGAAAAGTCATTATGTAGATGTAATATGTAACATAGAATGTAATTAAAGTAACAGCCAACTTTTAGGTACAGTATTAACTACTTTATATGGTTTAATTTAGTAATTTATGACTACTTTCCAGGGTGGTGACTATTGTGATACCAGTCATACAGATGAGGACACTGAGGCTTAGAAAGAGTAAATGTTTTTCTCATCCTCAGCCTTAGCAACTTTAAACCCAGGCTGTGTGACTTGAGATTTCTTGGGGTTTTGTTGTTGTTGTTGTTGTTGTTGTTGTTGTTGTTGTTTTTGAGACAGAGTCTTGCTCTGTCACTCACACTGGAGTGCAGTGGCGTGATCTCAGCTCACTGCAACCTCTGTCTCCAGGATTCAAACAATTTTCCTGCTTCAGCCTCCCAAGTATCTGGGACTACAGGCATGTGCCACCATGTCTGGCTAATTTTTGTATTTTTGGTAGAGGGTTTCACCATGCTGGCAGGGCTGCTCTTGAACTCCTGACCTCAAGTGATCCACCTGCCTCAGCCTCCCAAAGTGCTGGGATTACAGGCATGAGCTACCATGACCGGTAAGATTTCGTATTTTAAATTACTGACCATTTCTTTACAAACTGAGTAGAGTTCTTAGTGGCAGTATGTCTGATAGAATGCAGCGGCTTCTAGATCCGTTATATTTTCTTCCCACTAATGACACTTGCCTTTTAACAATACCTTTCACTGAGATAATGGCAATTTTTTTTGGCTGGGAAGGATGGCTGTTTATATGAAGTAGCATACTATCAGAAAATGTTGGTTTAGCCAAAAATATAGGATGATAAACCTCTCAAATAGCTCAGTTTCTTTTCTTGTTTCTTCCATACTATAATTCACATTCTCAGAAGATGACCCTTTTGTTAAAATTGCAATGGATAATTTTAGAAATATTTTATATATGTGATCTGAAAAATGGATGATACAGATTTATAACTTGGGCCAAGATGGACAAGGAATGAGCAGAGTTGCTGCTGTTTCACAGAATTCTTTTGTTCTTGCTGATGGAGACATTGCTAGAACCATGAATCATTCTTTCGATCAGGGAGTGGTAAACTAATGGCTGCTGTGGGTAAATTGTGCAGGAGATCTGTTTTTGGAAGGCCATCAAGCTAAGCATGGTTATTGCGTTTTTAAAGAATTGTTTAAAAAAAATAAGAACATGCAATGGAGGTACTATGTTATTCTTAAAGCCTCAAATATTTACCATATGATGGTTACAAATGTTCGCTGACTTCTACTCTAAATAATATAACATATTTTACCAAAAGGATACTTTTGGCTAATTCAGATTTTAACCATGAAAAAGGATTAAAATGGATGGACGGTTAACCAAAGATTGTTGTTCCCATAGCAAGCAACTCAATTGAGAATGGAGGTGGAAGGGACATAAGTTTGAAAAAGCTCTGAGTAGTCGCCTGGTTTAGACAGTAGAAGTGTGAATCTCGATGGAATGGCATCAGGATTTGCATCCATAAGGCCCATTCTTGCATCTTATTAGAGGAGAGAAAATGTTTTGTTCATCAAAAAGGGATGAGAGCTAGGCATGGTGGCTCATACCTGTAATCCTGGCTACTTGAGAGGCTGAGGCAGGAGGGTCACTTGAAGCCAGAAGTTCCAGACCAGTCTGGGCAACACAGAGAGACGCTGTCTCTAAAAAAATAAAATAAAAATTAGAAGTGATATAACGCACCTGTAGTCTCAGCTGCTCTGGAGACTGAGTTGGGAGGATTGTTTGAACCCAGGAATTTGAGGCTGCAGTAAGCTGTGACTGTGCCACTGTCCCCTAGCCTTGGTGACAGAGCGAGACCCCCCCCCCCCCGCTCCCTTAAAAAGCAAATGAAAACAAAATGGGGGTGGATGAGTTTAAAAAGTTTTGAGCACTACTGATACATGGGCATTCTTGGGGGAATTTTTAAAATAGTAATAATAAATTTGTTATTAACTCTTTAATCTGTTTTTACTTTCTAATTTTAAATTAAGGGTATAGCAGCATAATCTTATAAATATTTTAGTTTTATCTTCTACTTTTACCGTTAGAATTTTTTAAAGTGTTCCCTTTTACCTATAGAAATTTATGCTTTTATGTTAGTTTCCTTATTAGTGAAAGTGAACCGTGAAATGTTTCTCTTTTTCTGGTTCACTTTAATGTCTGTGTTGAAAACTATTCAAAATGTCTGATGTATGACTTGCTTATATCTTGCACATTGATATATACACATATTTGAGGTAATAGGTCATTTGTGTGATAGTATGAATTGTAGAGTCCAGAGTTAGATTGCTATGGTTTGACTCTCATCTGCTCACTGTGTGTGAACTTGGGAAGGTTGCAATATCTTTTTAAATAAATTCTATAATTTTTTTATAGAATGGGAATAATGATAGTATATACCTCTCAGAGTTGTGAGTAGTTCCATGTAAAACTTACACACTTACCATAGGGCCTGGCATTCAGTGTGCAGCCAATACGTGTTAGCTATATTAGTATTATTTATCACATTGACTTTATAATCTGGTCATACTTTTTATGTGTTGAATGTTAAGAATTTGAAAGCACCTAGGGTCACAGAAAGTAACTCGTATATCTGAATTTGGGATTCTTGAGGGGTTATTTTTCCCCTGAAATAATATGGTATGATAGATTGCTGAGAAACCACATACAATATAGATAAGAGATTTTATTATATTATTTTAAATGTCTCTTTTAATTATTTACCAGTGAAATAAAAGCTAATTTAAATTAAAAGCTTAAGTTTATATTAAAGATATGGGGTTCTTACTAGAAAATTGAAAATCACATATGTATATCTGTAAATAATGTATTAATATTTATGAATAGGAATGTGATTAATATGTTTGTAAAGAAGGTAATAGAAAAGATTGTTTTATTTTAAAAAATACTTTTGTTTATTCTGTGTGTTTGTGTGTGTGTGTGTGAGAGAGAGAGACAGATAGTTGAGAGCAAAAAAGATTCATGGCCCCTGCTCTTTTGTATTTAATGGTGAAATAGAAAAACATTAAATTATACTTTTAAATGTATAATCACAAGCTGATATATGAGTTAATAAAGGAAAGTCACAGGAAGTGTGCAACCAAGAAAACAGACTTAGATTGTGTAGAGTATAGAAAAACAAAGGAAGTTACATTACAGGGAACATCTGAGACACGTAGAAGAGTTGTCTGGGCAAGGAAGTGTGGGGAAATGCAGAGTGTATGCTATATGATAAAGTCTGACAGGAGAGAGAGATTGTGCGTAAATAACCTGAAAGAAGGCCATGTGGTTGAAATGTGAAAACTGAGAGTTGGGGAAAGGGACTGGGAATGTGCCAGGTGAAGCTAGAAAGTTAAGAAGTGACCATACATGCATTTCTGGACTGGTAGACCAAGTTAAGGATTTGGATCTTTATCCAAAGAGTAAGGAAAGCCTCAGAAGTGTTTTAAATAGGGGTGACTTGATCCGATATGTATTTTGGAAAGAACATTCTAGTTGCAGTATAGAGAATAGATTTGAATGGGGTGTGAATGCATTTGGGAAAGGTAGGCGTTTATTGCAAAGATTATTTGAACTTGGACTATTATGGAGATACAGGTAGATGGATTTAAAAATAGGAAGGAAAAATTAAGTTGAACTTGGTGACTGTTTGGATATTGGGAATATGATGGGAAGGAGGAAGGAATGGACTGTGTAAAAAATGCAGCTCCTTGGTTTCTGTCTTCTAAGGTTGGATAAATGGGGTTGACATCCACCAAGGTAGGGAACACTTTAGTGGGGAATGTTTTCATGAGGGTCCATCAATTCAGTTTTGCATATGTTGAGTGTCAGATGCTTTGGGGCTCTAGAGAGCTGTTTTAAGAAACTTTGATATGCAAGTCTGTGCTATAAATAGAAGTTTGGAAGTCATTGTTACAACAGTTGTCCAAGGAGAGAGTATATAGTGAGAAGAAAAGAGGATCTGGAACTGGACTCGTACCCAGGATCTTAAGGAACTTCACTATTTAATGGCTATATAGAGGAGGATAAACCTACAAGAAAAATGAGAAGGAATGGTTGGAGAGGAAGAAAGCAAGCCAAGGAGTGTCACAAAAGTTAAGAGAAGATAGTTTGCAAATGAGGAAGTGTTCAACACTTAGGTGAAATATTATGGGACATTAAAGAAGATACAGATTTTAAAATGCTTATTGGAGTTATTGATAATTGAAGGTGAACTTTTGAGCTATTTTTTGTAAATTCATGAGTGTGGGAGCTAGTATGGAGTAGGTTGAGGAGAGGATGGGATATGAAATGAGGTGGGCTATGGACCATTATTTTAAAAACATGTTTCCGGAGAGGAAGAGAATGGGAAAGGGGTAGCCAGGATATTTGGGTGGGGAGGTGTTGGATAATAGCAGTTAGGCAGGGTTTTTGTTTTTTCCTAAAGTGAATGCAAAATGAGCATGTTTACATGTAGGTGTAGATGGGAAGGAGTTGGTTGAGAGGAAGTTAGTGTACATACTAGAATGTGGAGGTCTAATTTATAGTGTAGGATTTCCGTGCAGTCAGAGAAGTTAGGATTCAAAGCATAGGTAGAGGGACTGGATCTTAAATGTTAAGAGGGACAATTGTGTTACTAAGAGACAGAATTGGTACAGGTGTAGCTAAGTTTACAGGTTTGATAGGGAAGAAACAGAAAGTTTCAGCTTTAAAAAAGGTTCTCCTGTAAAGTAGGTTAGGTCATCTGCTGAGAAAATGAGGGGTGGGGAAGAGGACTCTTGGGAAAGAGAGGATAATAGCATTGTTTGTTAGTCTGTTTCCACTGTTCTTTCCAGAGACCCTTTCATGGTGGTACCTCAGGGACTGCTAAGAGGAAGCAAGTAGAGAGTCAAGCATTGACATATGTGTTCCCTGATGCCACTTAAGTAAGAATACTTTCTGAGTACCTTTAATCTGTTTTGTCTGAAATTTTGTTTGAAGACATGTTCTATGGCTTTCTTTAAAAAGTGTTTTAAAACTATTAGAATTGCTATTAGATAATTGCAATTAGATAATAGCTATTATCTAATAGCTGTGGCCCATGCCTGTAATCCCAGCACTTGGGAGGCCTGGGGGGCGCAAATTACTTGAGGTCAGGAGTTTGAGACCAGCCTGGTCAACGTGGCGAAACACCGTCTTTACTAAAAATACAAAAATTAGCCAGGTTAGGTGGTGGGCGCCTGTAATTCCAGCTACTTGGGAGGCTGAGGCAGGAAAATCACTTGAACCTGGGAGGCGGAGGTTGCAGTGAGCTGAGATCCCACCATTGCACTCCATCCTGGGCGACAAAGGGCGACTCTGTCTCAAACAAACAAACAAACAAAAAACAATAACCCCAAAACTATTAGAATAAAGAATTATACCATGTAAAGAAATTTTACTGCATCTATTTTTATGTGCTGGGATAGGCGCTAACAAAATGTTTTGAGGTTTTTGAGAATGGGGAAGTCAGTAGTTTCTGCATATTCTTAAATCTTCGTTTATCCAACTAGAACTTTATTAAGCACTTAACTGTAAGTACTGCATTAGGTATTGGGTAGACAGAGGTAAAGATGGCCTAATCTCTCCTTATGCAGGACACAGACAAGTAAGCTGGCAATTTTACTATAGTGCATGAGTCTTATGAACCCCCCAAACAGGGCAGATAATTGTAGGGCTTCTATATTTTTGGGGTGAAGAAGATCATAACTCTCATTAGATTCTTAAAAGTCTAAGTATCAAAATATATTAAAAACAATTAATGTGGTAAGTACCACACAGTGAAGGGACATTTGAGGAGTATAATGTGCTGTGGACACAAAGTGTCCAAAAAGGGGCACAGGTGGTGAAAATAGGTCATGGAAGGCAGTGAGTGAGACATAGACTGAGACATGAAGGAGAATGAGGTGTAGAGGTGAGCAGGTAAGACAAGATTGCCAGCAGAGGGATCAGCTTGTGTAAAGTCTCAAAAGCCAGAGAAAGCACAAGGAATTTACAAATTGGAAATATCTCTTCTAACTTAAAAATGAAAGTTGATTTTGAAAAATTCAAACATTCTAAATCACTGAAGAAAGCTTGAGTCAGAGTGGATTCATAATTTATTGACAGATAGAATATTACAGTAAGGATGTTCAGTTTCGCAACCTGAAAATATATTTTGCCAGAGGATACTAAAACAGGATCATCACACATTTGAAGTTAATAAGGAATGAACTTCTTTCTTCTTTAAAGTTTTTAAAAGGAATTTTGATCAATTAAGTCACATTAAAATAATCATTTGCAATCTTAGAACTGGAAGCAACCTTACAAGTATTCTAGACTTCTAAATTTTATTTTTAAATAAATTATTTTGGGGATGATTAAATATGATTTTAAAAACGCATTTTGGTAAGTTTTCTTCTAAATGCTTTTTTATTTAGCTAATCATACTAGTGTTTCCTAAACTATGTTCTGGATGAATATGATAGATATTATTAGGGAAAAAAGGGATTCTGTAGCTAAATGAGTTTGGGAAATTATCTCAGGATTTCTCAGAGACTTCAATGTCTGTGCTTTTTGACTGTAAAACAAGGAGGTAGTATGTATAATTCATATGATACATACTCTATTAGAACTCCTTTTTCCAAAAATACTCATTTTACTGACTTATCACCTACTGTATGCCAAACTCTGCTGTTTTAAATAATCTTACCAAAGTGTGGCAGTATGGCTCCATGTTATCTTTGTGAAAGAAGGAGTGTATTTTGATAAAGAGCAAGGTGGGTTTCTCCTATTGGCTTCAGTTTAGATGGATGAGTATTAGCTACCTTTAAAAACGTATCGTTCATGGATTTCTGCAGTTAGAGTATAGCAGATATTGCAAGATGGAATGAAATGATTTAAATCTCACCTCCCCCCACATCAGTCTTATCTAAAGGAATTCATGTTAAAGTTGCCATTACTTGGTAAACTTGAGGAACAGTTTTCAAATTTCTTGGTCTTAGGACCCCTTTATGCTTACTAAAATGTATTGAAGTTCCTTTATTTGTGTAGGTTATAATCTATTGGTATTTACCACATTAGAAACATAGCATATAACATATTAGAGACCTATTAAATAATACTAGTAAACTAATTTCATGTTAATATAAGTAACATTTTTATAATAATTATTCCCAAACAAAGCCAATCTGTGAGGAGCATGGCATTGTTTTACATTTCTGTGAATCTTTAATATCTGGCTTGATAGAAGAGACATTTTCTTATCTGCTTCTGCATTCAGTCTGTTAAGACATCACATGTTATGTGTCCTGTGGAAACCTCCACCATGCATTCATGAGAAAAAGTGAAAAACAACTAATGTAATATTATTCATAAGTTTTATCTGAGGGACCTCCAGGGGTGCCCAAAACATACTTTGAGAACAGCTGAACGAGATACTACTGTGGACATTTTTGTTTTTAACTTGATAGCTAATTATAAAGTAATATAATAGTATTTTTTCCAATATAATTTTATTTAGATCATGAATATTGTTTATATACTGAAAGACTAATAAAAATATTAGCATTTCATATCATGGTTTCAAATTAAGTAGTATTTTGAAGTTGTTCCAAAAGTGCTCACACTTTTTATGGTGGGTAGCTTTATTTTATGGTTGAAAGGTATTTAAAGCAGCAGTTGGAATTTTGTCTTTCTCTCTGTAAGGTTTTTGGTAAATTATGAAATTCAGCATAGATGTTAAGTGTTCTTAAATTTTTTAATAACCAACTATCAGT
This sequence comes from Rhinopithecus roxellana, assembly GCF_007565055.1. NCBI lineage: Eukaryota > Metazoa > Chordata > Mammalia > Primates > Cercopithecidae > Rhinopithecus > Rhinopithecus roxellana. The sequence continues at coordinate 91,239,924 of NC_044552.1, read as the reverse complement.
TGTTTTTAATTCTTAATTATTCTGGAGATTTGCTTTACATCAAATATGTAAAACATTTTATACTTGGATGAATTTTTTTATTGTTGCTCAAAGATTTTGAAAATTAAAATGATAAACTGAAACATACTATATTTGTCTTTTACATAATAGGTGAAGTATTACAGACACTTAGCACCTGATCACTTGCTGCAAATATGTCATCGACTAGGACCTCTTCTTGAACAAGAAATTCCTCAAAGTGTTCCTGGAGTACAAACTTTATTAGGAGCTGGAAGACAGTCTTTACTACGCACAAATAAAAGTATGAAAATTTTCTCATAGGATTCAGACATTCTTTATCTCACTTTCATTTTTGTGTTCTTTGTATGCATAAAAATACGTGTGTTTAATAGGCTGCAAGCATGTTGTATGGAAAGGATCTGCTCTGGCTGCGTTGCACTGTGGAAGACCACCTGAGTCACCAGTTAATTATGGTAGCCCACCCAGCATTGGTGAGTTGTTTGAGTTCACTGCTAGTAAATAGCCTCTTGGTAAAGAGCTTTTGAAAATAAAAAGGTTTTTTGGTTACTGTGGTATTAGAGAATTTAAGAAAAAAATAGATTTTTTTTTTTTATTAGTAGTTTTAATAGTGAAAAAGTCATGTATAATTAGGGATTGTGCACATTGCACCTTATGTAGGCCAGTTAGCCTCATTGGTATTTTATTTTTACAAAAGTTCCATATGAAGGTATATATTATTAGGTCGAGTTAGTAGAATCAGTATATAATTCAGATTAGTTATTATGGTAGGAGACAAAAGTAGTTATCTTTTTAAAAGCACAGTACTTTTTTTTTTTGGCTAAAGTTTCAAAGAGGGAGTACTGATGTAAATATGTCTTCTTGAGATGCCTCCTAGGTTCATCCCTTTCCCATCTGCTACTACCAGGCCCTTGCCTTACCTGGATTAATACAGCATCATCCAAACTAATCTTGCCTGGGGGGTCATCTATCTCTCTCTCCCTTCCAGTATAGTGTGTAACACTGTAATAGTAACCTTATTCAGGTCTACCTTTGTTGGGTCACTCTTCTGCTCAAGATAGTATAAAAAGGTCAAGATACTTTAATAGTGTTGTACTTTCTCTAAGTGTACTCCTAATTTTCAGAGACCTTCACATTTCAATCATAGCTTCTTTTCCACTCTCATGTTCCTACCTAGCCAGGAATGTTATTCTTTTTTCTTCCACCTGCTCAAATCTTACTTCATTCTTTCTTTTCTGGATACTTATTATACAGATAGTAAGTTTTATATGACTTTGGTTTTTCATTTATATATGTATGTGTATCTCTTTTTCTATTATTTTACTTTTTCTGTTTCCTTTTATTTCTTTTTTTTTTTTTTTTTTTTTTTTTTTTTGAGGAGGAGTCTCGCTCTGTCGCCCAGGCTGGAGTGCAGTGGCGTGATCTCGGCTCACTGCAAGCTTCGCCTCCCGGGTTCCCGCCGTTCTCCCGCCTCAGCCTCCGAGTAGCTGGGACTACAGGCACCCGCCACCTCGCCCGGCTAGTTTTTTGTATTTTTAGTAGAGACGGGGTTTCACCGTGTTAGCCAGGAGGGTCTCGATCTCCTGACCTCGTAATCCACCCACCTCGGCCTCCCAAAGTGCTGGGATTACAGGCTTGAGCCACCGCGCCCGGCCCCTTTTATTTCTTTTAAAAATATAAAAGGGGCTTTTAAAAATACAATATGACTATCTTTGTGTTTTATCTAGAACATTTAGTTATTTACATATAATCATTGATGTACTTGGGTTTAAATCTACTACTATCTAACTTGCTGCTTTGAAGGCAATTCCTTTTTCTCTAATTGCTTTTAAGATTTTTTCTCTTTCTGATTTTCTGCAGTTTGAGTATGATATGTCTTGACGTTAATTTTTTAAAAATTTGTCTTGTTTAGATTCTGGAAATATCTTTTATTGACATTGAAAAATTATCAATCATTATCTTTTACAGTAACCTCTCTGTTCCATTCTCTCTCCTTTCCTATGGGACTTAAACACTTTATCTGCTTTGTTATCCTTTCTTCTATGTTTTACATGTTTTTGACTCTCTGACGTATTCTGGATTGCTTCCTCTAACTTACTTTTCAGAGATAACCTATGTGGTATCTGCATGGTGGGTAATCATCTATTGTTTTTTAAAAACAAAAGATTGTCCTGTTTAAATAATTTTAATATATAATCTTGTTATAATGAACAAACATTAACAAAAGATTTTGAGAGACGAGGGTATATTTGTACTTAGAAAATTATTCTAAGGTGGTATAATAGGTTTCCTGAAAGAAGGGAAAAATAAAATATTATAGGAGTTTTCCCATTTAGGAAAAGTTTATTCTGTCTTTAAAAAACTATAGATCCATATAATAAGGAGAACATGTTATGCTTGTTCTTTCTATAGATTGTCAGATCTGTGGTAGGTAATGAAAGTGTAAGAGTGATTGATGGTAAATAACATTTGCTCGGTGTGTAATTCCTATATGCCAGAGACTGTTCTAAGAATTTTCTATTTATTTACTCTTTTAAAACCTTAAATGTTCTATAGGTAGGAACTGTTATGCTTATTTTACAGAGGAGACTGAAGCATGGAAAGATTTTGGTAACTTGACCAAGTTCACACATGCAGTGAGAAGTGAAGCCAGGATTCAACCCAGACTGTTTGACTCCATTATGCTATGCTTTATTCCCAGTAAACTAAATTTATTAATAATAATGCTTAACTACTCAAGAAAATTGGTGTTAGTCATTTTTTGGAAAAGGGTACCAAATATTTATAGAAGTCAAATAAAATATTTTAGGTCACATTATTGAAGGTCAAATTAGTAAATACTGCTGCTAGGGAGAGAGGAATATTTGTCTTCCCTTATTCACAGGAGATACATTCTGAGATGCGTAGTGGATGCCGGAAACAACAGATGGTACAGAACCCTATATATACGTATGGCAAAAATACCTTGGGTTTTGCATCCAAACATAGAAATGTAATTGATTCATTTAGGTAACAGAATTAATTGCCAAGCAGGTAATTGATGTACCTTTCTGAAAGACTATTTTATTTTTAGGGTTTAAGATAAATTTTTTTCTCTCTCTTCTGTTGTGATTTTCAGGAAAATCTTTGCTTTATGGTAAGAAACACCTGTAATGAATTGCCCATTTTGCCTACTTTAAAAAAGCGTATTTACATATATTTTTTGAAAGCACTACAGAGAAGCTAGACTGATGAAAATGATTCAACTTGCTTAGTCATAGTTTAGTGTCTGTGTTTTGCTAGAGTTCACCATGGTATATATTTTGTTTTATTGTCGCTATAAAGTTATGAACAGGATGGTGATGGGAAGAAAGAATTCATCAGTCTTCTTGCCAGAATAGTTGCCTGCATAGTAGTACAATATATTATTTCAAGCTGTTACAGTATGGTTCAGAAGGTTTAAAAAAATACATACGAATGTTTGTAGTACTGACTTATTTCTTCTCTTGTTGAGTCTTTGCCATTTTCTCTCTGGCTACCTTTAAAAGTTTTCTTTGCTCTTTCCTTGGTCAGTGTGGTATTACCAAGTATCAGTGGAGGTAAGAAAAAATTCTTGACATTTTAGCTTTTCTTAAGATACGTATATAGATTTAAACGTTTAATATAGATCCCAAATATTGAAATTTTGACACATTTGGGGTAGTAGTTGTTTTTCTTTAAATAAACTTTTAATTTTGGAGTAAGAAATTATTTACTGAGAAGTTACACAGATGGTTTAAAGAGCTCCTGTATACCCCTCATGCAGTTTCCCCAAATGTTATACTTTTGCATTACCTGGTCTGTTCCTCAGAACAACTAAACCAACGGTGCACTCCTGTTAACTATATAGCAGACTTTATTCATATCTCACTAAGTTTTCACACTAATCACATTTTCTTATTCCAGGATCCAGTCCAGGATACCATACTGGACATAGGGTTTGTTAATTTTTTATTGGACTTCTTACTGTAGTTCAGAGGATAATGTTAGGTTAAGCTGATAGCAAAATTGGATTTTCTTAGATATTTCAAACCGTGTGGAAACTATTGGACCTCTTGAATATCTCACATTCATCTCAAACTTAAAAACACCTAAAATGTAATTTTTGATGCTCTCTGAACCTTGTTATTCCAAGCCAGAAGCCTGGAGATAATTTTATTTTAGATTTACTGTTCATTTCTTATGTCTATTTAATAAATAATACCTGTTTCTTCTACTTTCTTGAACCTGTTCTCCATTATCATTGCCACAACCACATTTCAGGCCTTGGTACTTCTTGCCTGGAGTCCTACATTATTCATTCACTCGCTAAATAAATATTGTATATCCCTAATTGTATCTGGCACTGGGCTAGGGTCTGGAGTTGCAGATAAGCAAGAACAAGGCCTTTGCTGTCTCAGAACTTAAGCGCTACTTGAGCCCCTGCCCCTAGTCTATTCCTGTATCCCAGGAGTCAGGTTCTAAGGAGGGTTTCTTAACCTTGGCACTGTTGAGACATTTTGGGCCAGATAATTCCTGGGTGTAGGCAGCTTTCCTATGCATTGTTGGATGTTTATTAGCATCCCTGGCCTCTGCTTGCTAATTGCCAGTAGCATCCCCACTACTGCCTTGTCACAATTTAACAAGTCTCCGGACGTTGCCAGATATCTCCTGGGCAAAAATTATCACTGCTCTAAACTTTTTGAAATGCACATATCGTCGTGTCATGCCTCCTCCTTTCCCCCATTGAGAGTGACTGAATGATAGTATCAGCCATTTTAATGTGACACTATCACACAAGACTGACCTTTTCACACTTTTCCTGCCGTGTCCTCACCTGCACTTTGTGCTCTAGCTTAGTACAACTCTTTGGCAGTTCTTAGAATCAGCCATGTTGGTTTTCATTCTTTTGTCTCCTCACATGTTTTATTTCTCTCTGGAATGCCCTTCTGTTTTCTGTACATTCTGCAAATATCTGTTTATTCTTTAAAACTCGGATGTTAAACTGGGCAGAATTAAGTGGTTTTACTTATTTCTACTATTGATTTTATCACATGATTATGGCTGTTTACCTTTGTTTCCTCTAATATACTTTAGGTCCTGGAGGACAGACATTATGTTTTATCGCTCTTTAGAGACCCAACTCTTCAGCATTAGTAAATATTAAACGAAAAGTAGTAGGTAGTTGATGAAATTGATACAGTGGGATGGGACAAGAAAAGTTCAAAGGTGGGTAAGGCATTACAAAAATGGAATGAAGATTGGTAGAAAGAAGAGAAACTTGATCCCAGAATGATAAGAGAAGATAAAATCACCAAACCAGAAACTGATTTTTAAGAAATTAAGGTTTATGAGTAGACTGGGTTATCAGTTCATTACACTTGGAATGTAAAATACATACCTGTACAATTTGAGAACCCACTTGAACTTGCCTCAGTATTTTCTTACCCTGTTTTATTTTATTATGTGCTTATAATTCCCAACTACTTTGAACCTTTTCAAAGGTTCATTTATCTTTTTCTAATATGTCTTTGATGTAAGTTGTGAAAATTGAACTAGAACTCAGTCTCAGCAAGAGACCCAAAGTGGTCCGCTGCCTTCCAGTGCTCTAGAACCTCCTTTAATACTGTTTACAAAAGCAAAGACAAAAGATCCCACTGATCTGTTATTATTACTAGCTTGTGATTCTTTTATTGCGGTAGAGAGATGTGAGTGTGTACTTGGCATAGCAGCATTTACTTCCGAAGGTATTAGCGGATCTTTGGTATTGTCCTTTCTCTTACCTCCATACCCACATTATGCCTGTTTTAAGATATAGTTTATTCTATATTTGCTTATACTTCAGTAATAAATGTGCATGGGTAAGGGGAGATAGGAAAGAAGAGACCTAAATACATTAAAGAGATTTTTAAGGTTAAATTTGGAAATTGTTTTAATACATGTTTATCTTGTGAAAAAGATTGTAATACATTAAATTAAAGCAGTTTTTGCTGATGCTTTGTTTGCATTTTTCTTACATTTGACATGTTAGCAAAGTAAACTTCTTACCTCTAGGTCTTTCATTTGTCATCTTTTTTTGGTGTTTTGCCTAGGTATTTCCATTATTTTATTTTACTTGTTTGTGGAGGGTTCCTATTAAGTTCTGCAGTTTTGGGTGAGGATAAGGAGTTTTGAGAATCCTGATTCTTAGACATATTTGAGTGTAAGGAAAAAACTTTGCCTTGAAAAATAGCTTTACTACCCAGACATCCAATTAATGCTAAGAAGCGTTTGCATTAAAAAAAAAAAAAAGTCTTAAATCTTGTCTACATTTACAATTTGTGATTCTCTGAGAAAACTAGTTTGAATAAAGATAGCAAAGAGTCACTTAAAGCTAGATGCAAATCTTTGTAGAGAAGATTCTTCTTTCTCACCTTGTGCTGTATTTTGCCATATTTCCAATATTGTGTTTGAATTACTCTGTAGCTGGTAATTTCATAAATTTATTCAATCGAGGTTTTTTTTTTCTTAGACTCTTAGGTTTATATTTTTCCTCATATTTCTTACATAATTATTACAATGATTTTTATATTACAAATATGTGAGATTACATAATTTTAATATATAAGTTAACAGTTACATATAATTCAGCAAATTATAGGATATAATATGTGGGGTTTTTTTCCTGTTCATTTATCTTTTTCTAATATGTTGTATTCAGTGTTTTTTCTTTCCATTTTCTTACTCAATCCATACTTTATTCCTACTTAGATATCTACTCATCACTTATTTAAATATGTTTATTTTAACCTATTGTTTCTCAGTAACCATTTTTATTTTTAGAGCTCATTTTCTTATATTTTTCTAGTCATAATTTTAGTCTTATAAAGGTTTTATGCTTTTTTTTGTTCAATGATCGTTGACTCAGTTATATTCTTTTTTGTCTTGGTCTTTGTTTTTTAGTGTTTTCCCTGAATGATCTTCATATTTCTGTTTGACACAGTTTTTGTTGTTTTATTAACTATTTTCTCCCTAGCCCCCTCCCTTGCCTTTCTATTTCCTCCCTTTTTTTGCCTCTTAAAAACAGATTAGCTGTGAGAGACTTTCAAGGTGTATTGGCTTTTTTTTTTTTTAGGGAAATAATGTTCCTTATACGAAAGTATCACATGTATAAAATATATATATATATTTTTTCTTCTGCTTAAATTTCTTTTCAAATTAATGGTTGACAAATAAAGGGGGCGGAACTTTGAAGAAATGAAACTCCCTTAGGTGAGTTTAAATTGTTGCTTTTGTAGCTAGTTGTGTTTTAATTTCTTCTGTAACTAATAGGATAACATTTGGTTTTAGGTTATAGATGTGATGAGGGATATCCCCTCCACTTTGTGTAAAACATCTGGCAAGCAATTCCAGTTGTAATTAGGAATCACTAGCCATTTTCCCTTTTAGTTTGTATCACCTATTTTTCCAGAGTGATTATTGGGTTTGATTTTGTTAAATATTCATATCTGTGTAGGTGAAGCAAATTATGATATTATTTTCTCATAAGGTCATGACTGTTTTGAATTTCTTCAGGGATCCTTTGAAGTTACATATTTCAGTGTTTTCCCAGACATCTTTTGGACCTGGGAAGTCCATGATCAGATCGGGCTGAATAGGTATTTTTATAAACAAAGGAATAATTTGTTCGGCTCCATTAGGAAGCCTCAGGGGGAAAATTGGTCTCCAACAAAAGTCTTTTAAAAAGTAAACAAAAACTGTTCAGTTAAATTAACTTTTATGACACATGAAGATTTGATTATTTAGGGACAGTCCATATCGATGTTAGTATAAAATACCTTTGAGTTTGCAAAACATTTTGTCTCGTCTGTTTTGTATAGCAACTCTTTAAGATAACCCTACATTTTTAATTTAATTTAATTTAATTTTTTTGGAGATTGAGTCTCGCTCTGTTGCCCAAGCTGAAGTGCAGTGGTGCAATCTCGGCCTACTCCAACCTCCTCCTCCCAGGTTCAAGCCATTCTCCTGCCTCAACCTCTCAAGTAGCTGGGACTGCAGGCATGCACCAGCACACCTGGCTAATTTTTGTATTTTTAATAGAGACAATGTTTCACCATGTTGGCTAGGCTGATCTCGAACTCCTGACCTCAAGTAATCCACCTACCTCGGTCTCTCAAAGTACTGGGATTACAGGTGTGAGCCACCATACTCAGCTGATCCTACTTTATTAATGACGAAACTGAAGCTTAGAAGAGCAGTAACCAATGACATTATATCTCTGTTTTTGTGTGTGTATGTATGCATGTACCTCAGACCTTATGCTTTTAACTTTATGTCACATTTATATAGCACCTTTTTGCCTTCTCTGTGAAATTATGTGTTAATGTGTCAGCTCTGTCCATTTGTTGATTTGGGAATAGCAGTTGTTTGAATTTTGCCTCAGTATTTGAACTCTAGACACAATGAAATGTGGTGTGTTCTTTCAATTTTTATGTAGTGTCAGATAGATACTTATGAGATAAGGTATTTAATTCTTTGAGAAAGTGTTGATAATTTTGGTGTCAAGATGATTAATTTTTTTCTAAAATGAAATTCTGTTTTCAGAGCCCTTTGATTTCTTTTACAAAGTTAGCTTTTGCTTTTAGTTATATCCTTTCCAATTCATTCTCATTGTGGTCAAGAGAAAACTACAATGAATTATCCCAAAATAAATCTTACTATGTGTGTTACTGCACTCTTCTCCCTCAAAACTTCAACTCATAATTGCTGGAATTTAGTCCAAAATACCTAACATAGCTTAGAAAGCATTCTATATAGTCCACCCCCCTACCTTCTCGTCTCTTCTCTTGACACTTGCCCTTTCTGTGCTCTGTGTGCAAGTCAATCCTGACTTCTTTATGTTGCTTGAATGCTGTGCTTTTTCCAGCCTCAGACTATTGCATATGCTGTTTCCTCAACCTGGAATATGCTCCGCTCCCATCAGCATTCTGTGGCTGTTCATTTTTCAGGTCTTAATTTAAATGTCAGTTTTTCAGAGAAGTTTTCCCAGACTCCCAGATATCCACCCCCCACCCCCAATGTGATTAGAACCCTTTGCTATAGATTTCAAGATTTCCCTATACCTTCTATTTGATAACACTTAACATTGTTGTAAGTCCTTATTTCATGTCTTTCTTCCTTGCTAGACTGCAATCTCCATGAGGGTAAGTACTATGTCTTTTCTTTTTCCCTCTTATATCCTCTAGCCCATATTTGGCTCATATAGGTGCTCTATAAATGTTTGTTGACTCAAAATTGAGTGATTAAAATGTTTGACATTAAAAAGACCCACCTAACTTAAAAAATGTTTATTTAAAAGAAAAATTGTTATTAAAATAACTATAAACATTTAAAAATATTTAAAACCGAAAACATTAGGTCATTGTGTGTTTTCTACTTGAAGTAGCATCAAACTGGTTTCCAGGAAGTAAAATAGGAAGAAGATTAAATACTATTCCTAATTATCATATCTACCCTTTTTATTAGTGCTCTTTATGTCGTTGGTTCATGAAAGTTTTTGCTGAACTCTTGGAATCATCTTTTCATTTTCTGTATTTTATTTCAGTTTAGTATTTGGGTTTTCCTTTTCAGACATTATTCATCTTTATGGTATCTGCTAAATTTTAAAAACATAATATGTTTCAAACAGGAGGTGCAGCTAAACACCAAAATTGAATATCTAGAGATCTGGAAAGTAGCTGCTGTGCATACTGATTATTTTAGTTATAGTATTAAAGCAAAGAGAGAAGCTCTCGTGGGTGCTATGTTGCTCAGGTGACTATTTCCCCTTACTCTTCTATTCCCAGTTACCTGCCCTCCTTTTTTTGTAGACAAAAAGGTGACTACAGAATTACCTTTTTATGTTGCAGCCCGGTTCTTTGTACTTGAACTGAAGTTGGAACTGTCATTCATTATAGTTACTATTATGGTGATTTATTTGTCCTGTTTCGATGTTGGTTGGTTGCTACTTGCTGGTACAGTATGATGTAGAGATCAAATGGTCCTGCAGAAGTAAACCGACGTGTATTGAATAATTTCCCAGAATTATCTCTGGCCCTCGATTTATGAGTATTTGGTTGTCATTACTTCCTTGATACCTGTGATAGTAACGGGTCTTTCCGTTGTGACTCTATAGTGAATTAAACATTCCTCCTTATACGATTCCCTCCTAAATAAAATTGAACCTAAACTATCTTTGACATGTTTTTCTTTTAGTTTAAAAATTCAATGGAAAAGATTACACAAATAAAACTTACAAACGAAATTGATGGCCTGCTTCGTAATATTATCTTACAACTTGCAAATCAAAACTGATGTGAATTCTTCCTTTATAGCATACCGTTTTTTCAGTCCATTTTCAAATACGCAATTGTCATTCTCTGTAGTATAATATGCATTCATATACTGTAATATGCTTAGGCATTAGTGTTTCTTTTTTATGATTAAATAAATTTAAATTCCTCGCATCTTTATCTCTAGGTTTATTTTTGTCAGTCTTTGAATTTAAGCTAATCTCTTTAGATATTTTAGCGTTTTCATATTGCTTTTTTGAATTCCTTGAGGTAGATTGAGTTACAAAAAATTAGAATGAACATATGTTCAATGGTGAAAGTTTAGAAAACAGAACAGCTCAAAAATTAATCAGTCTCACTCCTTATCTGCTATACATACTTTGGCATGTTTTCTTTCAGTCTTTCTTTTCTAACATTGATCTACATAGGCAGCATGTAATAGTTAAGGGTATAGTCTTTGGCACCAGACTGCCTGAGTTTAAACCTGGACTCCACCTCTAGTAAATTACATTTTATCCTTTAGTTTCCTTATTGGTAAGGAATATCTGCTTATTGGGGATAATAGAAGTACCCACCTCAAAGGATTGGTGAGGATTAAATGAGAATATATGTAAAATACTTTGAATAGTGCCTGGCATGTAGTAAAACACTCAGTAAATACTAGCTGTTATTCTCTAAACTTGCTACATAAGAGTGTTCTGTAGCCTTTTTCCTCTCCTCGTTGTGTACTGTATTGTGACATTTATACCCACATCATTAATTGCAGCAGATAAGACTTTTTTTATCATCAGATTCTTGAAGTCCTAGTAAAAACCTCTCATAACTCTAAACATTTGTTGCTTTCCTCTTCCTTTGTAGCCATTTTCTCAAGTGTTTGATGCCTGGCTTTAGCATAACTTCTGTTAGAAAATTATGATTAGCAATTTTTTTGTAACCCTCACTCATATTTCCTTTTCATTAGAACATTTTCATAGATCTCTAAAATGAATAACATTTCAAGTAATTTTATGCCTTATTACTTTATGCCACACAATGCATTTATCTGATAGAAATTCTGAAATCACCAACACCATATATAAACAACTATTTGGACTTTTAATGGACTGATGAACTTGGAAGGTCACTTTTACAGACATTGCTCTCTGATGTCCAGTCATGAATATAGCATTATTTTCTTGGAAAATCTAATTATCTTCTGAAATTGGAGATGGCGTGTATGGGTAAATCAGTTTGGAATTTGTTTTCATGTACTCTTAAGTTTTTATCAGCATTTTTATAGTTCACTCAAGTTTTGTGTCAGAGTTCCAAACTCTTGTTTTACAGTGATAGTTATTAATTGTGTATGTTGCAAGCCAAAACCTTTATTAATACAGGTTGTGGAGATTAAAATGAAACCTAGTACTGATTATTTAGAATTTACTCTCTTTTATTAATTTAGGAATCATTTCTGTAGTTGTTAATTAGAAATTTTGATTACTTTTGCATTTTATTTACAGAAAACCTGGGAGCTTTCCTTCCAAGTGTTTTCTTTAATTAGAATCACAGTATAAAACTAGTCAAGACCAGCCATGGTGGCTTATGCCTGTAATGCCAATACTTTGGAAAGTTAAGGCGGGCAGATCACTTGAGGCTGGGAGTTCGAGACCGGCCTGACCAACATGGCAAAACCCCGTCTCTACTAAAAATACAAAAAACACTAGGCATAGTGGTACACATCTGTGCACCCAGCTACTCAGGAGGCTAAGGCATGAGAATTGCTTGAACCCAGGAGGTGGAGGCTGCAGAGATTGCACTGGTGTACTCCAGCCTGTGTGACAGAGTCAGACTCTGTCTCAAAAAAAAAAAAAAAAAAAGTAAAACTAGTCAAAAAAGGGTAAAAACATGAATTAAGTAAAATTAATGAAAACCTTCTCTTAAAATACTGATGCTTCTTGTCTGAGTACCCCCTGATTCATGCTTCAGAAAAGGCCCAAATTTTACTAAGTTACCTTCCAAGTTACATATTCTTGTGCCTCCTCACTTAATTCTTCTACTGTACAAAAATTGGTTCTCCAGGTTTTAGAATCTACAGCTACATGCTTTTCCTTGCATTTCATTAGGCTGCCAGCAGGGCTCTGCTTTCATGAGTTGGCAGAAGTTGTAAGCACTGTTTTTGTGGTCCTCCATTTCTGATTAGGAGGGAACAGCTTTCCTACACTGGAGTAGGTATTATATAGCATGTTATATTGTTATTAACAGTTAGAAAACAATAATAACAAAAAACACTAACCTTTGTATTTTGTTAATTCATAGTCATTTTCATTTTTTTCCAAGTCATCTTTTTTAACCATGGTTAATTTTGATCTTGGGTAATTTATTGCAGCTTTATCATGTGTGCGTGTTCATTTTACAAAGATCTTTGCAAAAGGAGAAAAAAGCCTAAACATTTTGTAGGGAGCTAATGGTATTTCTGCTATAGTACTTACTTGCAGGGATTTTTTTTTTTTTTATCGTGTATTTTTCTAGTGCCCTCAAAAATGTAGTTATTAAGGTTATTGCAGATACTCTTTTATGCCAGCTACCTTTTTCTTTATGAACTTGGTTCAAATGATATAGTGAGAGAAAATGAGGTAACTTCATTATGTTTATCTTTTTAAAAAATCATCTGCATTGAAAACTTGGGCCCAGCAACAGGAAGAAAGCACCATGTTCTAGATAGAAAGGTATCAGTTTGGTAGTAGAGTTAAATTTACATTTCCAACAAAAATTTTTTAACTTTCTGTTTATTTTCAAAATTAACAAATAATCAATATACAACATTTTTAAGTGGACTTACGAGAGGAATACACAAATAAATATTAAAACATAATTGAATGTAAGGTTAAAATTTTGGTATTGGCATATAAATAGACTGTCGGTTATGTCAGTGGCCCAGCACAGAAAAAAAAATACACACATATATATAACCGTATATATGATAATGTAATCAGAATTTAATAGAAAAGAATTATTCAGTAAATGGAAAGACTGGAACAAATGGTCAATTACTTGAGGAAGAAAAACATAATCTTTAGAGACCTCATAATGAGTATTATAATTGTAGATGGATTAAAGAGTTAAGTGAGAAATCTAAACCACAAAAAAGTAGAAGAAAAGTAAGTAGATGTTTATTGTACTGTTGAGCTGAGTAGGAGGACTTCATATTAAAGCAGTAGAAGATATTAATAGAATTGACTATGTAAAATTTGTGAAATTGTGGGATGTCAAAGAACAGCATAATATGAAAGCCAGGTATATTGTGGTAAATGGAAATGTTTCTCTAATAATGTAACTGGAGAAATTAAAGTTTAGAAAGAGTAGCTTGCTTAAAGTCTCCATAGTGACAAATTTGAACACAGGTCTGTCAGACTTAAAACCTCTTATTTCATTAAGGAATACAACATAGCTGTTAAAATGCTGTTTATGAGGAAAACCTTTGCAAAATTTTAAAATTGATTGCTATAGGCAATAGAATTATGGGTTTTTCTTCTTTCATTTATGTTCTCAAATTTGCATTAGTATTATGATTGGATAAGTAAATCAATTCTTGAAAAATAGGTGTGAAGTAAGAAATGACTTGTGGGGGAATTTGACTTTGACTTGTTATCCTAGCACCTAAAGAAGTAATGGATGAGAACCCAAGGGCTGAATATGCACATAGTTACATCTGATGTTTAAGAAGTTGTGGGCCTTTTGTTCATCTCTACTAATTAGTTTTGTAGACTTGAGCACCTATACTTTATTTCAAAGACTGTTCTGAATGATTTGCTGTAAATGACACTTTTCAGTATTTGCTCCTTTTTGACTTCAGACTTTATTCAAATGGATAACAGTGATTTCTGGAATTTTTATTTCATTTATGCTCTATATTCAGAAATTTAAGTGAATACATTACCCCCTTATTTCCCAATTAAATTCATTTAGCAGGCGGTTAAAATGAAGCACTACTTAGAGATATTTCGAATCTTTTAATCTGTGAGCTAAATCTTCCTTTTTTTTTTTAACTCTTAAACCTAATTTGTTGTTGTTATTTTTGTTGTTTTGAGACAGAGTCTTGCTCTGTTGCCCAGGCTGGAGTGCAGTGGCGTGATCTCACCTCACAGTAACCTCTGTCTCCCGGGTTCAAGCTCTTCTGCTGCCTCAGCCTCCCATGTAGCTGGGATTATAGGCGCCTACCACCTTGGCAGCTAATTTTTGTATTTTTAGTAGAAATGAGGTTTCACCATGTTAGCCAGGCTGGTCTGGAACTCTTGACCTCCAGTAATTTGCCCACCTCAGCCTCCCAAAGTGCTGGGATTACAGGTGTGAGTCACTGTACCCACCAAACTAATTATTCTTATTAATATGTAGTTTATTTGTTAATTCACCAACCTGTGTCAGTCATCTACTAATTGCTAGCCATCATTATCAGCTCTTAGGCTAATCAGATAACAAAATAAAATCCTGCCCATATGAAGTTTATTATGTTGTAGTAGGAGGAAGCAGGAAATAAGCAATGAATATAGTAAATAATTAAATATGTCTGGTAATAAGTGATAGATGAAGAGCAAATATAAAGCTGAATAAAAGGGGATCAGGAGTTATGGGTGATGGCAGGGGTTGTATTGCTATTTTCAGTGGGCTGGTTAGGTTAGGCTTTATTCAGAAGGTAGCAGACATCTGAGAAACGACTTGGAAAGGGATAAGGGAATTAGCCATATGTGGAGAAAGACTGCGTGAAGAGGGAACAGCCAGTGCAAACCTAAGTTTGGAGCATGTCTGGTGTGTTGGAAGAACAGGAGATTGGAGTGGCTGGAGCAGGTCAAGGCGAGAAGTAGCAGGTAAGGTCAGAGATAATAGGAGACAAGTTTCTACAGGGCCGTCTTAGGCTGAGGTATCAGGAAGTTGGTGTTTATTCTGAATGAAATGAAGAGCATTGCAGTTTTGAACAGAGGAGCGATGTTGTAGGGCAACCAGTTAGGATGCTTTTGAAATCTTCCTAGAAGAGGTTGCATTTGAACTGATCCTAGAGGATAAAAAAGAATTTGCCAAGTGAAAAAAAGAGTAGAGATTTGCTTTGGTAAGCCTTATTTAAGAGTAATTGCTATCACTATACTTACAAAAATAAATGTACTTTAAAATGAAAGTCATATATGCTTCTTGATTTTAGGTTAAATTATAATATCCTATAAAGAATTTATCCCTTTGTGTCCCCTTATCTGTTTAACCATGCTCATTTTAAAAATTGATGTTCTAGTTTAATAAAATTTACGGACTTCCAATAATCGAAGAGTCATTTCCTTTTTACTCAAAAATTTAATTGGTCTCGTACTAATTTCTTTAGAAAGTGAATAATTGCCATTTGCCATTCTGCCATAAAACTATAAATTAAATTGAACCATCTTGTATATCTTATTATTAAGGAAGATTTATTTACATACTTTTTAAATTTAAAAGGCTCTATACTCAGGTTTGAGAAACATAAGACAGTTTTTGTCTTTAAGGTACTTAAGATCTGATAGGAGAGATAGACATTTTCCAAATGGTATTATAAAAGAAAATGTGAGTTCATCGAATGTGAGTCCTAGCTCATCCTTCTGTCTTTATAAAAATTATCTACCTGTTTGATATGGTCAAGGCTTCCTCACATTCAACCTCTTCAGTTGTGCAAATACTGAACTATACTTATATTTTCTTCTCTAAATCCTATGGTTAGAAAGTTTGAACCACCACCTTATTACCTGGGAATCTACATATGTTCTTTCTGTATGTCACATCTTTTAGTGCTGTTACACAAGTTTGTAAATGTTTGAGAGCCAGGACTCTGCTAAGTACCTTTTCCTTCAGAATATAGTCATAGTATAGATAGCCAATAGTTACTTGGTAGCTAAGCATTACAAATGATACTGTGGAATATAGTGTTAGCTATAAATATATTTCACCTAATTCTGGAAAATGTTGCTTGAAAATTTGACTGTAAAGTAACTTTGAAAAGGTTATTCTTATTATTTTTTTTCAATTGGCTTCCAAAATGAAAATGGATTTAATCCCAGTTTAGGTCAAAGATTCAGTAAAACCTGTGTTTAAGAAGCAGTAACATTTTCTTTTAAGAGAAGTAGTTTTTGCTTATAAAATGCTTCATCATCTCTGATTTTTAGATGGTCTTCTTTATAACAAATTTATCTTAAAAATTCGGACCTATATACTAATGCTCAATCATCATTAAGAAACGTGTCTTGATATATTATTTCCAACAATCATATTTTCACACCTGAACACTGTTAGTTTCCTAAAATTCGACATTTTGATTTGGTTAGAGTTAAAGTACATCTTGGTAATACTGTCAATGTTTATGTGGCATGTCATCACTTATTTTCTTACAACGGACAGGTGAGTCTGAGATGTGAATGATCCTTGGTGTTTGGATAAGATGATTTTAGTTCTCATTTGGCAGGAAAATTGACGTCTGTCGTTTTTGTGTGATTCTTGCATTAAATACGTTTGGAGCCAAAGCATTGGAGGATGTCTTTTACCAGGCCATTCATGGGCATGAAGAAAATGTATCAGGGGCAAGGCTATGATTGAAACTTACTGAGTGTCTGTTAAATTGTTATATAAACAACTTAAGCCTAAATATGCTAATTCACGACTGTCATACCTTGTCTTAGAAATTCCCAAGTGTTGCAGTAGATTGTTGCATAGAACTTACATGCTAACAGCAAGAGAAATACTGTATCAGAATATAAAATTATTGCTGTGATAAAAGAACATACAAGCATAGTGTAATTATTCTTTGAAATATTATTGCTTAGGAACCTGTAAAGGCTATATATGTCCTCACCAGGCCCAAAGATTCTTTGGGGGTTTGGGGTGGGGGCAGTGCGGTGCAGAGTGGCTGGAAATATAGTATGAGCCAAACATTTATTGGATGTGAATAATATAAGCAATACTGAGATTCTTTATAATACAACCAATATATTTATGTATTACCAACTTTAGGGCATAATTACTGGGCTCTGTACCTTGGTTAAGTAGTAGTTTGTATATATATTTAGTTTTCTTTAAGGCTGAATTCAAGTGAGAAACCTAGTGCTAATTACCCAATGTAGATGGCAGTCACTGTTAGAAAAAAAAAAGCCTGTATTAGAAGATCATCTGTAGGTTAACAATGTGCCTGCAGATCAGTCAACATATATTTATTGAGCACCTTCTTTGTCCATAAGTTACCAGTATAGAAAATAAGTAGAGTAGTAATTTAGATGGAAGAGGACATTTTCGGCTAGAGTCAATGTATCAAGCTTTGGGACAGAAGATAAACTTCAGTCAAATCTTGAATGATGATTAGAATGAATGAGTTGAAAGGGAAAGCTAATGGATTCTAAATAAGGAATCATTATACAGGTGTTTGGCAAGATTCCAGGTTTAATTATTATTTTTTAATAATGCAAATGATGTATTCCTTTGTCTTCACTTGCTACAAAGATATTTTTAAATATCATTCTGCCTGTCAGATTTAGAGTGTTCAAGTGTTACTGGTTAACGAAAAGTACACCGGGTTCCAGTTTTAAGTGCCTTTGTAAGAAAAACTATTTCGTAGACAGCTTTTAAGGAAATAACATATAAATGCTTTAGGTTTTTAAAGAGCGCTAGCCAGAGAGTAAAGAAATCTGAGCTTTAATCCTAGCTTCATGCCTTACTTTGTGATTTTTGGACAGGTCATTTAACTCCATTTGCCTACTTACAAAGTGAGAATGATAGTGCCTGACTTATTTTAGGTGAAACAATGTTTTTATTCAGTACTTTAAAGACTTTTAACTAGAAGCCGTGTATATCAGAAAGCATCTTTATTTTTACCAGCACATGACAAATTGGAATATATGAATTCTTAAAAGGTGATAATTTAAGAAAATTAATTTCCAGATTACATTTATTTTCCTTCTTTTTCTTGGTAGCGGATACTCTGTTTTCAAGGAAGCTGAACGGGAAATACAGACTTGAGCGACTTGTTCCAACTGCTGTGTATCAGCACATGAAAATGCATAAACGAATTCTTGGACACTTGTCATCTGTGTACTGTGTAACTTTTGATCGAACTGGCAGACGGATATTTACTGTAAGTAATTTATAAAGTATTATTTATTTTCATATATGTAATTGAGGAAATTTTGCTTATAGGTGAACTTGAAGTAAAATCTTGGTTTTTTCTTTTAATAGGAAACTGGAAATTCAGGTGGTTTCACTTACTCTAACAGAAGAGTTTAGTTAAATTTGGACTTTATCCAAATTCAGAAAGTTTCTAAACGACATGTTGCAGCACAAAGTTATAATATGCTTGTGCATCATGAATAAGTATAGTTCTCAACATATATCAAATACAGTTTGACATTTTGCAAAATGTCATAAAATAACTTTAATTTTAAACCAAGGACATTTCCTAAGTATGTTGAGAGATTATTAAATGTGCCTTTTTATAATTGTATGAGATTATTAAATATACCTTTTTATATTATCTGTAGAAAACCACTTGCTTGTCTATGAGAAATTTCCCTTAAAATAGTGATTTAAAAAAAGCTAAAAGATTCTGAGCATATCTAATACTCTTATTATCTGTTATTCTTAACACTTCATTCTTCAAAATATCTGATGTTGTGTTTAAAGAACTTCTTTAGGTTTATATATTTGTTATCATTTCTTGTAACCTGTAGAATGGAGAAAAGCAAAGCTTTCGAGCTTTATTTTAAGTGAGAAAATTACTTTTGGAAATATTTTATTTTCAGGTGCCTTAACATCTACATTCATTAAGCATAATACTACACTATTGTGATGATATTTATTATTAAACACTACCCTGTGGGCTGAAGGTATGCATTCGTTCACAAGGTTTTTAATTTCTTTTGAAATAAGAAAATTTGAAATGGAAGTTAAATGGAAATTTTCCTGTCTTTGAAGAGAGCAGCTGTGAATTTTACGTAGTTATGACAATTATAGATTCCTCTTTTTAGTGAATTTGCTTGTAAACTGAGACCTATTTATACCTACTACTTCTCCTCTACCCATACACCCAGTCATCTGTAAAACAGCTAAATAGCAGGATGTAGCAATGCATTTTTATACTTTTCTTTTCCCTTGACTCTAATCTACCTCAGGCATTTGCAGATCACTTCTTACATCAGAATTTTCCCCCTTTACCTTCTCTTCTATCAAGTATTATTTTCAGAGTGGAAAATAGGCATCTCTATATTTGCTGAAGTGCCTACCAACAGTAGTAATTTGCTTTCAAATAGTAATTGAAAATTAATTTAGCCATTCAACTTTAATATGGTTATATTCAAATTCACCTCTAAAAACCTAAAGTAAATTTGGTTTTTCTTATGTTTGAAAGAATTCTTTCAAAAACAGTAATAAATTAAAATAATGAAAAAGGGGCATTACATTGTGTTTTTGTATTACATTTTGGTCAGTATAAAGTTATGCCATTGTAAAGAACCTTGCAGGAAGTCTTTCTTTAAAAATGATAGGGATTGTAAGCATTTGTTTGTCATATTTTATGAAGCATTTTACATGTTTTGATATTAATTAGACATATAATCTTCTGAAATTTCTTTAGGGAGAATACAGTGAAATAGTGTGCTTTTTGCTATCTGATGAGTCTGATAGGTATGGACTGGAAGAGCTTTTTGAACCAGGGTTCAGCATGCTACTGCCTGTGTGTCAAACCCAGTTTATTTGTTCTTATAAATGCAATTTTATTGAAACACAGGCATATTCAGTTGTTTATATGTTGTCTATGGTTGCCTGTGCACTACAACGGCAGAGTTGAGTAGTTTTGACTGAGAACATATGGCGTGCAAAGCCTAAAATATTTATTTGGCTCTGTACAGAAAAAAAATGCTCTCCTTTTCTAGACATTTGATTATTTCTTTTAAGGGCACGTGATTTAGAGAACAGGAATAATATGTGAAGAGGAAGCTGTTTCTTGGTTATTTCTTTAGTTGAAAGCACATCAATTAAGGGAAGAAAAGTAGCGCTGTGCTATTTTATATGGTCTTACCAAAAGTCTAAAGATGTTTATTTTTTAAGAATGTGATAGAATTTGTTAATTGTGCCAAATTCAGTCTCATTTGTAATTTTTTACTGGTGATTTGTAGTTGCAGATTTCAGAACGTTACCTTATAATAAGAGATACAAAGATATGAGGGCACTGTTTTTTAAAAAAATTCTTGTATTTTTATTATTTTCACTTCAAGTGGTGGTAGGGTACACATATGTCCACTATTCATATTATTCTTTAATAAAGTGGGCACTGAGTGTTTTTTTCATTTCACTAGGCACACACTAGACACTCGTCCTTTGGAAATCAGTCTTGAAAATACATAGAATCAGCCTTTAAGATAGTAGATCATGATTGACCGGTGAAACACTCCTGTGCGAGAACATACTGTTATTATTTTTGGAGATAACAATTTGGTAATGGACCAATCAATATTTCCTTTTTATATAATTGGTATTTTAAGACCTTGCAGATTTATTTCTAAGATATTTGTATATATATATTTGAAAACTTTTTCCAAGGGATTAATTCTCTTGAGTCCTTTCTGAACAGGATAGCTGGAGGCATAGAGTACTGTGGTTAAAAGCATCAACTTTGACATCAGAGGGCTTTTAGTCACAGCTTTACGACTTCTACTAGTGAAACTGACAGATTACCTCACCTCTTTAATCTCCAGTTTTCTCATCTCCTAAAGAGAGAGGGGAGTAGATAATAATAGTACCAACCACATAGGATTTTTGTGGGATTACGTGAATTAATGTGTATAGTTACTACTGAACAAAATATACAGTAAGCAGTCATTAGATTTTCCCTGCTGCTACTTATAGATTTTAGTAAATTTCATCTTTGATTTTTTATCCAAATCTTATTTATAAATAGTATACAAGAATTAAAAAGGAAATCATTGTAATTGATAATTGATATTCTCTATTAGGAAAACGTATCATTATTTTGTACTATAGTATTTTAAGAATGGGTGCTTTCCTAATTATATTAATGAGAAAAACCCAAGGAGGGAAATAGCATAATTGCCAAGTCAGATTTTGTTCCCTAATTCTCTCTTAGCCTTTTAATGTTTTTTACTTGGTTTTAAAATCATTTCCTTAAGTAACATTTACCAGAGAAAAGCAGAGTTAATGAATTCTCACAACTAAGGCACTCAAAAGTACATGGAACACCATATAAAAAGCAGAGTTTTCCCCCCATTTCAGAAACATAAAATGTCTCTCTGATTCTAATTAATATTGTATAATAAAGAAAATGAGTTTATGCATTCCTTTAATGAACTTCAGAGTTTTATGAACCAGCTACTGTTCTAAGCCGTTGGGATATAGAATTGAAAGTAGTATTTATTCTTTGAGAGTTCACAGATGGTAAACAAACAATATTGATATAATGTGATAAAACCTTGGCAGGAGGTATACGAGGCGCTGAGACAGCATAGGAGATAGGTATCTAATCCAACCTTGTGGTAGGAGATGGTAAGGGAAATTTACTAGAGTAATAACAGCTTGGTAACTTTAGGAGTTGAATTGGATATTGCACACTTAGGGAAAGGCATTTACAGACTTGGGGAGAATGTAACATGCAATTGTGTATTAATGGATGTGGCATAGAATAAATATGGCTCATCATAAAGAGCTAGAGATATTGGTGTGGTACAAAATCAAGATACTTTTGTGACCTGCTAAATAGTGGATTTCTTTTCTGAAGGCAGTGGAGAGCTAATGATTGATTTGGTTAGAAGAGTGAGTAGAATTTCTCTTTTCATTGAACCCTTTGGCATTATTGTAGAAGATGGATTCAAACTAACTCTATATACAGAGAAATTGGCAAAAAGATTCTGGCAGTGATCTATAAAAAAAGTCAGGGATTAAACAGTCACAGTGGGATGGAATTGACAGATTAAAAATAGGATTTGTAAGACTCAAGAGACTGATTTGTATGTTGGGAGAGAGATGGAAGAGTATAGGATGACATATTTTTAACTTCTGTCATTTAGGAAGTCCTGTAATTTACTGTGGTAGGAATTTAAGGGGAGAAGTTTGTGAAGGTGAAACATGTTGACTTGGAGATATCTATGTGGAAAGCCAAATAGAAATGCCCAGTAGGCAGTGGGAACTCAGAGATTTAGGTTAGAAGATTTAGCTTAGGAATCATTCAGCTTGGAAAATGGAATACATTATCTCGTATGTATCTAAAATGAGAAGACTGAAACTTCAGCTTTTAAAGCAGACAAAAGAAGAGTCAATAATGGAGACCGTGAAGCTGCCTGAGAGGCTAGGGGGGAAAAAAACAAAGTCTGATATCTTAGAAGCCAGGAGACTAGAATTTCATGAAAGGCAGAAACCTAAAGTAAGATTAGTACTCTAAAACATCCTTTGGGTTTGTCAAGGTAATTGATGACTGCTATGGTCTGAATGTTTCTGTCGCCTCAAAATTATTGTGTTGAAACCTAATCCCCAGTGTGGTGGTATTAAGAGGTGAAGGCTTTAGGAGATGAGGTCTCAAAAATGGAGCCCTAGGGCCAGGCGCGGTGGCTCAAGCCTGTAATCCCAGCACTTTGGGAGGCCAAGATGGGTGGATCACGAGGTCAGGAGATCGAGACCATCCTGGCTAACCTGGTGAAACCCCGTCTCTACTAAAAAATACAAAAACCTAGCTGGGCGAGGTGGCGGGCGCCTGTAGTCCCAGCTACTCAGGAGGCTGAGGCGGGAGAATGGTGTGAACCTGGGGAGGTGGAACTTGCAGTAAGCTGAGATCCGGCCACTGCACTCCAGCCTGGGCGACAGAGTGAGACTCCGTCTCAAAAAAAAAAAAGAAAAAAAAAATGGAGCCCTTGTGAATGGGATTAGTGCCCTTACAAAAGAGGCTCAAGGGAACCATGTGAAGACACAGCTAGAAGCACAAAGAGATCCTTTACCAGACACCACATCTACTGGCACTTTGGCCTTGGCCTTCCCAGCCTCCAGAACTGCGAGTAATAAAATTCTGTTTACAAATTAACAAGTGTCTAAGGTATTTTGTTATAGCAGCTCCAACAGACTAAGACCAAAAAATGTTCAGTTTAGCATTAGAGATAGGAATGAGATTGCAGTACACTGAAGAGGGAATGGGAATTGAAAAATTGAATACACTAAACTTTTGAAACTTGACAGTTAAAAGATGTGATAGACATTCAGAAGAATGTGGAGTACTGCCACTTAACTTTGTGCTTCTATTATATTGTATTTTCCTATTACATTCCAATGACAGATTTCTGTTTTCCTAATAAGTTGTGAGTTTTGTCTTTGTCTTTGTTATTGTTATTTTTTAGATCTGTAGTGCCTTGCAGAGTATCTGATGTATACAGGAGGCATACCACAAATGATGAATGAATCAAACAATTTGAGATATAAAAATGACTAATGTCCATTCTTGCAAAACATTTACCATCTGATAGGGGAAATACATACAAATATCTGTAAGATAAGTTCCTCTCTGCTACTGTACTTCAGGTACACTGATCCCTTGTACTTAAGACTTGTGAAGCCCATTTGTGACTTAAAGTCTTGCATTAGGACGTTGCCTGGGATTCCCTTCTCCAAAGTATTCATTCATGTGGCTCATTTTCTTTTTTTTTTTTAATTAGCGGGTAGAGACCAGTAGAAGATCTTAGTTTGAAGATCTTGCAATATGTCCCCAAAAGATGCTAATCAATTAAAGAGCAAACATTGCAAATTTACAGGGGAAAAACTTTGGAAATACTAATGTAACCATGTTAACTTCACTAGCTCTGGGATGCGTTGACATTGTGTGTTCTCTGAAGTGGTGCACTGAGAAAAACACAGCTTCTTGTTTGTGGAATTACTGCAAAAGATAATATGACATGGATCTGGTCATGAAGAAACATTGACAGACCTATGTTTTGGGTCATCCTGCAGATTGTAAGGCCTGTATTCTTTATAACCTGCTGAGGACATGAAAGAGAAAGCCTAAGAAAGTATTCCAAATTGAAGGAGCCTGATGAGACATGCCAATTAAATATAATGTATATGGGTTTGTGGACCAAAAAGGAAAAGAGAACATTGTTGACAAAATAGTTGGCAAAATTTGAATGGGGCCTGTAGATTTGGTTGTTACCAGTATTGTTATTGGTAGTGTTATCAGTATTGATTTCCTAACTTACATAGGGAAATATGTTTTAGAAAAATACACACTGATATTTAGAGGTAATAGGGTATGAAGTCAGCAGCCTTGCTTTTAAATGGTTCAGAATAAAGATTAATGGTCATGGAGTTATGTTTGTATGTTATATGGAGAGAGAGGGAGGGAAGAAAGGTGGTGATGGAGATACGGGAAACATTTGTACTGTTCTTGAAACTTTTGTACGTTTGAAATTCACAGTTATTTTAAGTGCATAGGAGGTGGTATAGAAGCAATAGTGAGCATTTAGCATGTTTAATAATGGAAAAGAGGCAGAGTATGGTAATTTAGAGGACAATAAAGTGTAGGAAAACTGAGTTGAGAGGAAGAAACTACTAAGATAGCAAATTTGAAGATACGAGAGGAGATTGTTGATATGTAATGATTTTTAAGGAGGTGGGATGTATAAAATAGCAGTGTGGACTTTTTAGAAAGGTAGTTATTAGGTCTGCAATTAACAGATTCTACTTTTCAATATAAAATAGTCTATCTGATGAGAGTCTTGATTATGAAATGGGACTGGATTCTAGATATTAGTGATAAAGCTTGGCAATAGAAGAGTATTTGAAAGAGACAGAAAAAATGATTGCTGATTATGCTTAGCCTACCAAGTAAATAGGAGATTCATGAATTTGTAGTGTTGTGGAATTAGTATGCTTATATTCCTTACCGTAATGCTTCTTGGCATCCTGGTAGCAGTATCAGAGCAAGTGATGGTTAGATTAGCGCCGGATTGGTCATTGGTAGTATAGATGAATAAAGGTCAAGAATGAAATAAGGCATGTGTTGAAATGTTTGACCCTGAGGTTTAGGCTGATTTGTAAGGGAAATGAAACACAGGTCTGATACATTGGTAAGAAAGAAAATAAATGACCCAGAAAAGAATTGAACTAAATTTAAATTGTACACAATTTTTAGTTTTGCTAGAAAAGCAGATTACTTTTTAGCTTGAATAGGTAAATGAAATTGTAGTAAATATGACAATGTAGACATTTTTGGTATTCATTTCTGCTGCTTATTCTAATGACAATCAGAGATGAGATCTCTGACTCATAAAGCCGTAAAGTAGCCTCAAGAGAAATTAAAATTCTCCTTGTTGACTCTGCCAGATAACAGGTTTTCAAGGAATGCCAAATTCTCGAAGATATTTTTAGTTAAAAAATCACATCATTTCTTTTATTTTCATGTCAAAGTAGTAATCTTTGTATGATTGATGCCTCTCTTTTAGGTATACAGGTGAATATTTTAATTTTAAGGTTTCTCAGGTTATCTGAACCAGAAGTAAACGGTTTCCCAGTGTATACGGTTTTCTGCTTGTGTTACTGAGCAAAGGGGGCTTGCTGCCCAGTGTGCTAGAAGCCAATACTATGACACTGGGTTTTTGAGAAAAGAAAAGCTTTATATTGAAAGTCAACTCCCAAGAAGACTCAGGGGTCAAGCTCAAATCTGTCTCCTCATGCTGGTTTCAAGGCAGTATTTTTATTAGAGGTTCAGTAGGGGTGAATTCTGAGATTAGTAGGTGTTTGTGGACAGAAGGGGGAGATCTGGAATGTCCTTGGATAGGCACAGTTATCTCATTATGCTAACTAATGGGTCACATGAGCAAATTCTAGGGTAGTTAGTATGAAAAGTGGTAGATAGTCAGGCTTTGATGTCAGCAAGCTCATTCTGTGTAGATTCCATTGGCCATCTTGGTTCCAGCTGATTTCAGCCAGTTCTTCTATCTCTTAAGTAGAGGGAGTTTCAGTGTTTGGACAAGTTGTTTCTTAGCTGCCATCCTGCACACTCAAGAATGTAAGTCATTCGGTGTTAATCAATGTTAGTCATTGATTTCTTCAACTCTTTGGGGCATGATTTCACTAAGAAAATTCAACCATTCCTTGTCATTTATGCTGCTTCCTGCAAATGACTTTATTACTGAACAGAATTGTCCTCTCTTATTGTCTGCCTCATAGTTTTGCAACATCTGGGCCTAAATTGACTTCTTGGCCTTGCATAGAAAGGCCTGTAGTTCATTTATATAGTCAGAGTATCTGTAAATAAGCCATACCAAAAAGAGCTCTATCAAGTTGTTCTGAAACTTAGCTTTTCTTTAAATAAATAAATAGTTCAATTAGGCCTTTTGAAGCTTAACCTCTGGAAACTCATTAAATTATTAAAATTTGGGGGCATGGACTTTAGGTGCTGTTTGGTTTCTGCATCGAATTGAAATGATTCATGGCCCTGTGTCTGAAGTTGTTTGAAGTTTTCATGGCAGTACATAGGCCATTTTTTTCTGGATTTTGAGGAGAATTTTGATACTAAAGTGCATAACAGTAGAAAACCACGTCACAAAGACCTGTGGAACTTTTCTTCATGAGAACATTAAAGTCAAATGTGTTACTAGACATTGCCTAAGCTTTATGAAAAACGCCAATACAGACATTCCCTGTTTCATTGTCCCTTTCTTTATTGCATTTTGCAAATACTTTATTTTTTACAAATTGTGTGTTTGTGATAACCCTGAGTAAAGCAAGTCTGTCAGCACCGTTTTTCTAACAACATATGCTCAAGTCTTGTCTCTTTCACATTTCGGTACTTCTAACAATATTTCAAGCTTTTTCATTATTATTATAACTGTTAATGGTGATCTGTGATCTCTGATGTTCCTATTGTAAGTCTTTTAGGGTGCCATGAACTGTGCCCTTATAAGATGGTGAACTTAAAATCAATGAATGCTACATGTGTTCTGATTGCTCCAGCAACTGACCCTTCCCCATTTTTCTCTCCTTGGGCCTGCCTATTGAAATTAATCCAATTAATAACCCTACAATGGCCTCTTAGTGTTCAAGCGAGAGGAAGAGTCTCAGGTCTCTCACTTTAATTCAAAAGCTAGAAAAGCTAGAAAAGATTAAGGCAAGTGAGGAATGCATGTTCAAAGAGTTAGCCCAAGTTGTGAATGTAAAGGAAAAGTTCTTGAAGGAAATTAAATGTGCCACTCCAGCGAGCACACAAATCACGAGGAAGTTAAAGAGCTCATTGTTGATATAGAGAAAGTATAAGTGGTCTGTATAGGAGATCAAAACTAGCCACAATAGTCTTTTAAGCCAAAGGCTAATACAGAGCAAGACCCTAACTAATTCTGTGAAGGCTGAGAGATGAGGAAGCTACAGAAGAAAAGTTGGAGCTAGTAGAGGTTGGCTCATGAGGTTTAAGGAAAGAAGCCATCTCTGTAACATAAAAGTGCAAGGTGAAGCAGCAAGTGCTGATGAAGTAGTTGCCACAAATTATCCAAAAGATCTAGCTAAGATCATTGAAGAAAGTTGTTCCACTAAACAATAGATTCTCAATTACAGGTGAAACAGCTGTATATTGGAAAAATATGTCATCTGGACTTTCATAATTAGAGAGAAGTCAATGTCTGGCTTCAGAGCTTCAAAAAGCAGGCTGACTCTTTTGTTCCAGGCTAATGCAGCTAGTGACTTGAAGTTAAAACCAGTGTCCATTTACCATTTTGTAAATTCTAGGACCATAAGAATTATGCTAAATCTGCTTTGCTTGTGCTCTGTAAAGGGAACAACAAAGCCTGGATGATAGCATATCTTTTTATAGTGTGGTTTACTGAATATTTTAAGCCCACTGTTGATACCTACTGCTCAGAAAAAAAAAAAAAAGATTACTTTCAAGATGTTACTGATCATTAACAAGATGCCTGATCACCCAAGAACTCTGATGGAAATGTACAAGGAGATCAGTGTTGTTTTTATGCTTGCTGACAGTACATTTATTCTGCAGCCTGTGGATCAAGGAGTAATTCTTGATTTTCAAGTCTTATTTAAGAAATACATTTCATGTGGCTATAGCTGTCATGGATAGTAATTCATTTGATGGATCTGGGCAAAGTACATCGAAAACCTCCTGTTTCACCTGTAATTGAGAATCAATTATTATCGCCATTCTAGATGCCATTAAGAACATTCGTGATTCTTGGGAGGAGGTCAAAATGTCAACATTAACAGGAGTTTGGAAGAAGTTGATTGCATCCCCCGTGGATGACTTTGAGAGGTTCAAGACTTGAGTGGTGGAAGTAACTGCAATAGCAAGAGAACTAAAATTAGTAGTGGAGCCTGAAGGTCTGACTGAATTGCTGCAATCTCATGATTAAACTTAAATGGGGGAGGAGTTGCTGCTTATGGATGAGCAAAGAAAGTAGTTTCTTAGGATGGAATTTGCTCCTGGTCAAGATGCTGTGAACATTGTTGAAATGAAAACAAAGGATGTGGAATATTACATGAACTCAGTTGGTAAACCAGTGGCTTGATTTGAGAGGGCTGAGTCCAATTTTGAAGTAAGTTCTACTGTGGGTAAAATGCTGTCAGATAGCATTCCATGCTGCAGAGAAATCTCTTGTGAAAGGAAGAGTCCAATGGATGCAACAGACTTCATTGTTGTCTTATTTTAAGAAGTTGTGACAGCTACCCCAACCTTCAGCAACTCCACTTTGATCAGCCAACAGCTGTCAACATCAAGGCAAAGCCCTCCACCAGCAAAAATATTACTACTCGCTGAAGTTTCAGTTAATTAGCATTTTTTAGCAATAAAGTATTTTTAAATTAATGTGTGCCCTTTTTTTTAGACATAATGATATTGCACACTTAATACACTGCAGCATAATGTAAATGTAACTCTTACAACTCTTGGAAACCAAAAAATTTGTGTGATTTGCTTCGTTGGAATACTTGCTTAATTGTGGTGGTCTGGAACTGAGCCTGCAGTATCTAGGAGGTATGACTGTATTTGTTTTTATTTGAGTCTTGCCTCTCAAACTTTTTATTTTGAAGAATGTTGAAGTTTTTAAAGGTATTTACAAAATCAGAACTGTTTTTGGATATACAGAAAAAAATGCTAATTGCTTATAGTAAGAAATGCAGCTGCATGCTGAAGGGAAAAGTAATAGGTACCATTACCTCCATACTGTAAAAGTACTAGAAGAAATAACAGTGGTTACAGAGTAAATGTCTGATGCTGTTTTCTTCCTTCGTCCTAAAGTGCAGAAGCGTGTTGACTGTTTTTTAAGGCACATTTCTTTATCATAATGTGTGTGGTTTTTTTCAGGTGTGGCAGTAGGCTAAGCTAATTTTTAGAGTACTTGAAGCCAAATTCTTAGGATTGGGAAAATGTAAATTTTGTTTAATTCCCACCCTTTCTCAACACACGTTCTCATAAATAATATCTATGCTGTTGTGTTTTCAAGTATAGAGATGTACTCTTTTAGCTTCCTTGGCTTCATCCTTTGATGACAAGATTGTCTTGACTTAAAAAAAATCCCGTAAATTTGGTGTCTCATTGTTTTGGGATTTAAATAAGCTAAAGGCTATACAGATTTTCTTGAGATTTTTCTAGCTTATGCTAAGTTTGATATAAACAAATGATAATATTAATGAGCACTCTTTCACAGTAATTATGACCATTTTACATTATTGAAAAATGAGGTTGGGTGTGGTGTCTCATGCCTATAATCCCAGCAATTTGGGAGGCTGAGACAGACAGATCACTTGAGGTCAGGAGTTTGAGACCAGCCTGACCAACATGGCGAAACCCTGTCTCTACTAAAAATATAAAAATTAGCTGCTTGTGGTGGTGGGCACCTGTAATTCCAGCTATTCGGGAGGCTGAGGCAGGAGAATCTCTTGAACCTGGGATACAGAGGTTGCAGTGAGGCGAGATCGCACTACAGTACTCCAGCCTGGGCGACAGAGCAAGACTTGTCTCAAAAAAAAAAAAAAAAAAAGGGAAGAAAAATGAAACAAGTGATTTACTACTCTCTTTTGTGATTAAACACTAGCTTAATAATTTGATTTTAAAATGAATTATAAAAAAGAATTTTAAATTTTGTGCCCACCCCATGGATTTCTTAAAACCTGTTCATAGTTTTCCAGATAAAAAATCTACACTAAGTACTCTCTCTGGACAATCTCGTCTGCTATCATTGTTTTGACTACTATGGTATAAACTGATAACACCCAGATCTCTATCTCTAATCTAAACCTCTTCTTGTAGCTTCAGATGTATTACTCACATAGACACTAGCGGGATCTGGCTAAAATACTATAGTGACCATGTCTTGCCTGCTAACAAATTGCCTGGTGACTACCTGAGCAGGTTAAATACAAACTCTTAAACAGGCATTTAAAACTCAATTGTCATTCTTAGGTAAAACATTTCCAGCTTAATCACTTATTTTCACTTATACTTTGGACTTTTAAGTTTTCATAATTTGCCAATTCCCAGCCCGAGCAGCAATCCCCAGCAACATTGAGATGTTACTGAAAAGAAATGACTACTTTGTTTTCCCCTGGGTATTGGAGCTTTGCTGAAAAAAAAAACTATGTCAGTTGAGGTATTTCTAACATCATGCTATTTCAATTTAGCAGGTCTTTTAATTGTTGCTTGCAGAATTTTTCCACCTTTCTTGCTGCTTTTATTTCACTGCATTTCCAAACTTTCTTCACTTTTTTAGTTCATTCTGTTGTTCTCTCCCTCTCACTTTTAATCCTCTGATTTTTGTTTTGTTTTGTTTTTGCTGAGGTTACATGATCTCTCGCTACTTCTTTTTCCTTCATACACCTTAGAAGAGGTGTATCTTATGTCATGGCCCCTTTTCACCGTTTACATACCATTGTTTTTAATATCCATAACTTGGCTTTAACATTTTATTTTTCTTTGGCTGAAAGACTATAATATCTTACTTTTTGGCTTGTTGATCTTAGTGACATTTGTGGAACTAGAGGTAGGCTTATGGAAAAGAGAGTGTATCTGTTCAATTTATGTTAGACGTTTTGGTCTTTTTAAAAATAATGATATTTATGAATTTTTAATTCATTCTTCTTCATTTATTTAAAACACATTTATAGCCTGTAATCCCAGCACTTTGGGAGGCCAAGGTGGGTGGATTACTTGAGGCCAGGAGTTCGAGACCAGCCTGGTCACCAGGGCGAAACCCCATCTCTAGTAAAGATACAGAAATTAACTGGGTGTAGGGGTGCACATCTGTAATCCCAGCTACTCAGAAGGCTGAGGCATGAGAACCACTTGAACCTGGGAGGTGGAGGTTACAGTGAGCCATGATCATGCCACTGTACTCCAGCCAGGGTAACAGAGTAAGACTGTCTCAAACTAAACAAAGAAGTATATAAATAATAAAATAAAACACATTTATAGTACTTTAAACATTTTTTCCCAATACATTTAATTTTTCCTCTGCAGTTCTTTTAGTCAATTATTTTTGAGTACTTGTATATTGTATAGTCATCTTAATTTATTGAATTTGTGCTCAGATTATCTTTTGTTTCAAATTTCCATAAAGGTGAATTAATTATCACAAGTGATGATATATGAGATAGAAATTGCTTAAGAATGCTGAGAATTCTGTTTGAAAATCTTCCAGCAGTCCTGGGTGGTGGAATTAGGGGTAGGGGCAGCAAACTTCTGTGGGTCATGGAAGAGGATAATGGAGAGAGATTTTTGTGAAAGGATGGTCAAAAATTTCTCTCTGGCAATTTGATGGAAGAAAAGAAAGGTTAATTGAGATAATACGCACTCAGAGGGAAGAATATGTATTTTTGTTTGTTTCAGCACTTGTCTAAAAAGAGCAGATTTAATCAAGCAATACTGAATTGGTAAGATAACTAAATGATAAACCCAGTAGGAATATAGTGGGACTTCCTGTTACATTTTAATTGATGAAAGTCACTGGAGGTTAATTTTAGGTCACAGATTGCCGTTGTTCCTTTTATTAAAACTGACATTTTGGTCAAAAGACTGGTGTTTTTATTTGTTAACATGAAAAATACATGAAGCACCTTTATAGTGAAATGTAAAACACATTCAAAGATTCATAAGAATGATATGAATTGTATTGGTATTTGAAGGTAACATGATGTCATGATTTTACTTTTGTTATATAGTCTACCTACTGTAGTGTACTTAAAATTCTTTCTGTACTGAATGCAGTTGAGAACCAAATATTGCTTCAGTTTTGGGAAGATAATCAAATGTAGTGAACACATTGATTCAGTTTGTGAAATTTAGAGAATTTAATTTGAATGAGTGCCCTAAAGCGTTTTTTTACTCAGCAAATCCCTAATGTGTTTCCCATGTGCCAGGTGGTGGTATAGACCAGCTTTCTGGGAGTCATAGTCTGCTACAGCTCTTCCTTCACTTCCAACAGATAATCAGTGATATGTTCCTTATCCCTTTTATTCCCCAAACAGCTGTTACAACCATGTCTTTGATTATTCTTTTTTGCTATAATAATTTGTGTTACCACTCATTCTCTCCTGACCATACTCTTTTAACAACTTTCAACTGGTCTCCTACTTTCTATCCTAATTCACACTGATGCCAGGATGATCTTTAGAAAACACGAATATGACCGATACTCACCTGTTTGATATCTTCAGTGACCCTCATTACACACGACTTAGTAAACCATAAAAGGCCTTTCACAAATTTTTCTTACTTTTTCATCCGTATGCCTTCACCTCACACTGTAAATAACCTTGCAGGCTGCTTGCAGTTCTATGAACTACTCACATTGTTTCACATTTTCATGCCTTTGACCATAGTTTATAGTCGCATTATGGAATGCTCTTTTTAAAGTAATAAGAATATGAATACTGTCGGCAGCAAAAGTAGTGTTAGAAGATAAAGCTGTAACCATGTGTCAGACGCTGTCTTATCTCTTCACTCTCATTTAGTTTTGTGACAATCCTATGAGGTAGGCATAGATGAGAAATCTGAGGCACAAGAAGTATATGTAACATGTCCAGTCATACATTTGACCCTGGAGGCTCTCCTCTAAGCCGTTACATTACATTGCCTCTTCTTGCGTGAGACTCTATTCAAGCATCACCGCTTCTGGGTTCCTTTCCACACTGTACCTCTCCATCTTCTCAGGAAAAGTAGACTGTTTCCTTGTTTGAATCTTTGCTGATTAACAGTGGTTAAACACTTAGGACATATAAGTGTTTATATGTCCTATATAATATATAGTACATTATTACATTTACATTCTTCTGTCTAGCTTCACAAGGACAAGAATACTGTGTCTTTATATCTCATTCTTATATCTTTAGTGGTTGTCACATAATCACAAGGCAAAGAGATAAATGAATGCGTGAATCACTTAATTTTAAAGGTATAGGGAACTTTAAAGACCATTCAATTTAGCCTCCTTATTTTGTAGATGAAGAACTCAGTCAGAAGAACTGGTTTTATAGTTAATTGGGGGGTGTTTTAGGTAGCATTGGCGGAGTCGGATTTAAGATACAACATTTAACATATTCTGTTGATACAGTGTTTGGAAACATTTGTATGTTATATTTATTGTCAGTATGATGCAGAAAGTTGTCTGAATTATATGCCTCTGTAGGTCCTTTTGAGTTCTTTCTAATGTCAGATATGAAGGTGTTTCTTTAAGAATTAGATTGGAAGGTCGTTAAGCATTCTAACATGAACCCTTAGTAAAACTGTATCCCGTAAAATATTCAGTAATTTTGCAAGAGTGTGTGTTTTCTCTTTTAACCTTGTGTTAAAGACTAGAAAATGTGGCAAAAAATTAAGTTTTGAATCTGGGAAGTAGATATATGGGGATTAACGACACTATTGTTTCTACTTTCTTATATATTTAAAATGTTTATAATAAAAAAGTCTAAATGTTCTATCTCTATTTTGGCTATATAAAATCGGAATGTTCATTTGTCAATATAGGTATTCATAGGAAACTCCATATCCTTTACAATTTCTTTCTGGACTTACACTACTATGGCAGAGTAAACAAGTAATTTATGCATTTTTATTGACTTCATACAGATAAGGTTAATTTTTTTTCTGATAGATGATGTCATGTTTTCAGCTGAAGATCAGTGATAGGAAACTCCTAGCTTCCTGAGAGAAAAAGCCCCAAACAAGCTTATTTTTAGTTTTGTATTACAAAACAAAATAGATAATATTAGTCACCATTGTATCTTGCATTTGTTTTGCAACTATATATATATATATATTTTTTACTTCAGGATTTCAAATTCTTTTACAGAAATCCACATTGAGGGTACTTTGATAGTAGATAGGGAACCAAAGGTAAATATTAATTATCGTCAGTATTCCACTTCTCTTATTTGCTGGTGAGTACACAAGTGCTCTTTTTCAGTGATTTAATTTAATAAAGAGCTTTGTGTAGAGGAAAATTCCTAACACAAATATTTAACACTTTTTGGTATTTAAAAAGATACTTGTTCCGAAGTGGACATAACAGATATGATTTATTAGTGTTAAGATTTTGAATTAAAATGTATAGGGTTAATGCTATTAATATCCATTCTTACTTTAAGGGTTCTGATGACTGTCTTGTGAAAATATGGGCAACAGATGATGGGAGGTTATTAGCTACCTTAAGAGGACATGCTGCTGAAATATCAGACATGGCTGTAAACTATGAGAATACCATGATAGCAGCTGGAAGTTGTGATAAAATGATCCGAGTCTGGTGTCTTCGAACCTGTGCACCTTTGGCTGTTCTTCAGGGCCATAGTGCATCTATTACATCACTACAGGTAATTGTCTTAATCCCTATACATTTTTTTGTTGTTATAATGTAAAGTAAATTTAATGAAGTCACTTTTGGTTATTAAATTTTAAGAAGTTACTTTTATAATCACTTTTATAATCCAGTATATAAGGCCAACTAAAATGAAGACTGCTTTCTTTATAAATATATGGACTTTAAGTAATATAACCTTGGTAAATTCTTGCCATTTTCTAACTGTTTCTGTTAGTTGCTATTTGTATGGCAAAAAGTAGATTTTATTTGTACTGTGTCACTCTTGTAAAGATTTTTTTTCTGTGATTGTCTTTTCAGTTCTCACCATTGTGCAGTGGCTCAAAGAGATATCTATCTTCTACTGGGGCAGATGGCACTATTTGTTTTTGGCTCTGGGATGCTGGAACCCTTAAAATAAAGTCAGTTTCTATTTTATTTCATAGAATAAATGTGTTTAATTTAATGAGTGGATTTGCGAAAGTATGAAGTAGTCGACAGTGGGAATACATTTACTTTTTCTCCTTGAGTAAATAATAGAAGTCCTCTTTTGGCTCTTTACTAACCTGTTTTGTTTTTATGCCTCTCCCTTTTTCTATGTTTCAAATAAAGTTTTCTCATGTTCACATGTTTTTTTTTTTCCTCTTTATCCTAATCATAGCTCTTTCCTTCAGAATTTACCTGTTTTATTACCACTCCTTTCTATGTGCTGCATATTTTAATAGCTGCTTTTGATGCTGAGAACATAATCTTAAGAATTTCTAATGCTGTTCTTTAAAATAATTTTAATAATTGATGCTACTGAACCTATAAACTTGAGATTTTATTTTAGATCTAGGAAAACAAAGGGAGACAGAATCACTGAAGTTTCACTAAACTGCATCAAGGTAGATAGATGTATTCCGCTCCCTCCCCATAATAGCATTTTGCGTTTGTGCAGTCTCCCATGTTAATACTTTGATTTATCAAAACAAGTTGGTTGGATAGTATTATCTTTTGATTAAGGGCACTGAAAAGATTGAATGACTTTCCCATAGTTAAAACAATGCTTAAAAATGGGCAAGGCCAGGATTAGGGCACTTCTCTGTCCTTTGATGCTTTCTATACCATATCTTTTATTTGTTTGTTTGTTTGTTTATTTATTTTTGAGGTGGAGTCTCGCTCTGTGTCTCAGCTTACTGCCTCAGCTCACTGTAAGCTCCGCCTCCCGAGTTCACACCATTCTCCTGCCTTAGCCTCCCAAGTAGGTGGGACTACAGGCACCCGCCACCACGCCCGGCTAAGTTTTTTGTATTTTTAGTAGAGATGGGGTTTCGTGAGCCACCATACCTGGCCTCTATACCATATCTTTTAAGTGGATGTAGTGGGGAGAGGAAATAGTGTATTTGCTCCATGGGTAGTCTTTGAACAAGGAAGTAGTGTATGCAGTTGATTTCACAGTGTTGAAATGGCCATTTCTGCCACTCGAGGTAGAAAGTCATTCAGATTAGAAAGTATATCTCAATAATTATCTCTGACTTCTATGTATAAATTGCCAACCCAAGTTATTTAATAAAATATGCATGCCTTTATTATTTTAAAAACAATACCGTTTAGATGATTGTAATGCAATGCCTGCTTCTTTAATTTCATGTGTATGTAGAGTGGTTTTTATGGCAGCTTGGGGGCCATGGTAGCTCGAGTAACATAATAAAACTACTTCGTTTGAAAAAAGATTGTGATTGAAAACATGATTCTTTGGACAAAGCAAGTTGACTTCACTTCAGTTGCATCCCTCGTATTTAAACTCTATCGATAGATAAAAGTTGAAATATTTTACTGATGTATAGGGACAATAGCAATAGTTAATTGTTCATTGTTGTTTTCTTATATATATTTTTAACCTCCTTGTGGACCTGATTGGGATACCTTTCTCTTTTCCTATCTTATTGTTTTAGAGAAGAAAAAGTGATTAGCAATGTTCAAATTGGGATAGGAACAGAAAATGTTTTACAGAATTAAACTCACACCTTATTTATGCTTCTTGAGGATTATATTGCTAAGTACAATAACATTTCATGTTTCTGGATGCTTGAGAAGTGAGCTTTTCCATATAAGTGATTTTTTTCAGAACCTTTATGTAGAATCACATATAAACCACTACCCTAATACAGTATTTTTTCTCCATGAATGTTTTTATATAGATATAATTAGGAAAATATATATAATTTTGTTTTTTTCTTAATATTTTACCATAGATATTTATATTTATTTTAATAATTTGCATTGTGTTCCATAGAGCTGTTGTATACAGCTTAGCAGTTTTTTTTATTTTTGGACTTTAAAGTTTTTTCTGGTTGTTTATAAGTAATATTCTTTCCTATTTGGTATTAAAATTGTCCCTTAAAATTTTTAAATTCAGAGTTCAGGCGTAAGAATGAGTAATGTGGCTGGGCACGGTGGCTCATACCTGTAATTCCAGGACTTTGGGAGGTCAAGGAAGGAGGATCACTTGAGTTCAGAACTTTGAGACCAGCCTAAGTAACAGAGCAAGATCTTTTCTCTACAAAAATTCAAACAAACAAACAAACAAACAACAACAACAAACACCAGACATGGTGGTGCACACTTACAGTCCCAGCTACTCAGGGGACTGAGGTGAGAGGCTTGCTTGAGCCCAGGAGTTGGAGGCTGAAATGAGCTGTGATCACACCACTATACTGTAGCCTCGGCGACAGGGCCAAGATCCTGTCTCATTAAAAATATAAAAATAAGAACAATCCATTCCTCTTTAGATATAAGCCTTGAAACACGTATTCTCTTTATGTATTTACACATAGTTGAAAACTGCCAAAAATTTGACAGGATATAGATTTCTACTGTGTTTATGTCACATAGGATTTAATTAATAAAGGCAAAAACTGTATTTAGCTATAATGCTTTTGTATAATCTGCTGGGGGAAATGACTTTAGAAACCCAGCATCTGCATTAGTTGAATGAATGAGTTCAACTTTGGGAACTCAAATATCTTTATACATTCACTTGTATGTGTATATTACCAACTCACCAGTAAAGATGCTGTTTCTTAAATGGGTAGTCGAAGTGGCTAATTGAACCATAAGCTAGCCCCAGAGGTCTCTGGGTAGGAGGAAGCTATCCAAGTATATTTAGACTTAGGTGTAAAGAGACTAGGAATCCTAAAATAGGCATATAATATGATAATTATGAATTTTTATTGGTGATTATTAGGCACTTAGTCCGCCAAGCTAGTACTAAGCATTTCACATTTGTTATCTCAATCCCTATAATAACCCTTTGAGAAAGGTACAGTTATTATCTCTGGGGGCAGATAAGGGAAAAAACTGGGGCGCAGCAGGTTACATTGTTAGCAGGTGGTACTGGAGCCAGGATTTAAATACTACTAGAGGTATAATATGAGAAACCCCTTTTAACCACTGTGCCAAACTAAATGGCAGTTAGTCATTGAAGGATTGGCTAGAACTTGTTGACCCTAATAAAAATACTAGTATTTATTGAACATATTGGACACTATACTAAGCACTTTACATGAATCACACTTATTTAATTCTCCCAGCAACTCTGAGATAGGTTCTGTTAATTACTCCTGTTTTACAGATGAGGAGACTGAGGTACAGAAATGATAACTTGGCCTAAGGTCACACACTTGATAAGTGATAGACCTAGAAACTGAACTCGGCCCAAGGCCCTTTTAAAAAATGTTTCCTCAAATAGTGCATCTAAAAACAAATTATGGGTACCCACTTACTTGTTTTTTCTCTTTAAAAATATAAAATCTTTATTTTTCAATGTTAGTTTTTGTGGGTACATAGGTGTATATATTTATGGGGTACATGAGATCTTTTGATACAGATATGCAATGCATAATAATCACATGGTGTTAAAGAGGGTATCCATCCCTTCAAGCATTTATCCTT
This sequence comes from Rhinopithecus roxellana, assembly GCF_007565055.1. NCBI lineage: Eukaryota > Metazoa > Chordata > Mammalia > Primates > Cercopithecidae > Rhinopithecus > Rhinopithecus roxellana. The sequence continues at coordinate 91,200,854 of NC_044552.1, read as the reverse complement.
TGTGTTACAAACTATCCAATTATACTCCTTTAGTCATTTAAAAATGTATAACTTGTTGATTGTAGTCACCTGCTGTGCTATCAAATACTAGGCCTTATTCATTCATTCTATTAGTTTTGTGCTCATTAACCATCCCCACCTCCCTCCTCTTCCTCCCACTACCTTTCCCAGTCTATAGTAGCCATCCTCTACGATCTCATGAATTCAACTGTTTTGATTTGTAGATCCCAAAAATAAGTGAGAACATGTGATGTTTGTCTTTCTGTGCCTGCCTTATTTCACTTAGCATAATAACCTTCAGTTCCATCTGTGTTGTTACGAATGACAAGATTTCATTCTTTTTTATGGCTGAATACTACCCCATTGTGTATAAGTACCACATTTTCTTTATCCATTCATCTGTTGTTGGACCCTGTGGTTGCTTCCAAATCTTCGCTCTTATGGCTGGGCGTGTTGTCTCATGCCTGTAATCCCAGCACTTTGGGAGGCCAAGGTGGGCAGATGACCTGAGGTCAGGAGTTTGAGACCAGCCTGGCCAACATGGTAAAACTCCTGTCTCTACTAAAAATATAAGAATTAGCCCGGCATGGTGGTGCACACCCGTAATCCCAGCTACTTGGGAGGCTGAGGTATGAGAATCACTTGAACCTGGGAGGCAGAAGTTGTAGTGAGCTGAGATAGTGTCACTGCACTTCATCCTGGGTGACAGAATGAGACTCTGTCTCCAATAAGAAAGTAACTTGTAATGCTTTATTAAATTGATTGGTTAATCAAAATAATTCACCAGTGTGTAAAGAGAAGTGTCTAAAAAAAGTGTCTAAAAATAAGTAACATTAACAATGACAAAGACTCAAATGGTGGTCCATCAGGTTCCAAAGCGTCTATGTGTGCATATTATATTTTCCATTAAACTAAACTTACTGATTTGCTTTAAACCTAAACAAGTAAACAAATTAAACACATAATTACTTACATTGTCACACTAATTTAATATTTTAAAATATAATTTCATTGCTTTTGTCATTTGGCTGTAATTTAACTTAAAAAATTTTTAATTGAGGCAGGAGAATCACTTGAACCCGGGAGGCAGAGGTTGCAATGAGCTGAGATTGCACTGCTGCACTCCAGCCTGGGCCACAGAGTGAGACTCTGTCTAACAAAAAAAAAAAAAACACAAGTCTTTGCTATTGTGAACAGTGTTACAACAAACATGGGAGTGCAGATATCTCTTCCATATACTGATTTCCTTTCTAAAATAAAAGTCTTTTAAAAAATGGTACTCTCTAAAACTATTTGCATATTTTTGTAATGAGTTTCAGGTAAATGGTTGCTTGGAGCTTATGTGAGCAGATGTACCAAAAATTAACAAAAATCTAGAGCTACAATCCTTAAGATAGTAATGAAAGCAATGTATTTAGTTGTCTTCATAATTCAGATTAATTTACTTAAATTACAATTAATTTTGCTCTGAATAAACGTTTAGGTTTTAAGAATATTCTAATATCTGTCTCTCTAAATGATATTTGTTTTGCTCAGCTGTTATATTAGAGCCTGTGAATATTAATAGAATTTGTTGTAAATACTAATGTAAAACTATTTACAAACTTACTTTTTAAATTCTTAACATTTTGTTGCATTCTGTGTCAGTAAAAAAAGGTAATTCTCATTGCTCAGAATATGTATTAGATTGGTACAAAAGTAATTGCAGTTTTTGCCATTATTTTAATGGTAAAACCTTTTTTAAACATGGCAAAAATTGCAGTTATTTTTGCACCAACCTATAGCTCAGAAATGTTTCATGTATATACTTTTTTCCCGTAAATGATCACAAAACTAAAACTGCTCTAAATTTGTTATGGATTCTGAAAGTTATATACGCTTAAGGCTCTAATTATTTTTGCATTTCCTCAAATGGTGTAGAAGAACTATGCCAAAATGTACAGTAAGTAGGGCTTCAAATATAATCAGTATATTGGAACATTACATACACATTGTTAAATGTATTAGAGCTGGTATTATGATAAAAATCTTCATTTTCTCTAATTGGTTGACTGTAACATTAAACATTTAATATCAATAGTATTGATATAAAACGTAATCTGTAATACAGTTATGTAATTCATATAAATACAGTTGAGTGTAACCTATTTTCTGTAGACTGCTATTTTGAATGAGCATTCATTATAGTTGATGTAAGAGTCACATTATCTTCAGATTTTCACTAGGATAAATGTAATATTCCTACTTTTTGGGGTCCTAAAGGACATGTTTTATCACATTAGTAGGTCAAAGAAGGGAGAAGTTTAATTAAAAATGTAAAATACTGAAAAAGTTTAGTTATTGATGATATACATAAGGCACAGACAGCACCTATTTTGCTACTGTATTCATGTTTGTGAATAGCTTTGTTCCTTACATGTTTGTACGTTGCTGTTCTGTATAAAAAACTGAGAACATGTTAAATTTGATTAGAAGTAAGTGTAACTAGTAACTGCATGTCTGGTGTGACAGTGACTTTGGGATTGTTCCATGTACGTATTGTTGCATAATCAGGAGGTCCTACAAAATCTGTATCTCGAATTTCTACAAGATCTGCGGATTTATGACACATAATGATTTCTAAGTTGTTTTTAGGAAGGGAGCCATCTGTTGCTTCTTACTTAATTTTGCCCTTCTGGGATTATTTTTTGAAACAGATTATTTCTGGTGCTACTGGTTCCTTTAGGATATTTTTAATTGTTTATTTTTTGTGTTACAGCCCAAGACCTGCAAAATTTACAGAGCGCCCTCGGCCTGGAGTTCAAATGATCTGTTCTTCTTTTAGTGCTGGTAAGTTTCCCCCATTCTAATTTTCCACTTAAAGTTGTTCATTTAGAAACCTTCTAGTGGAGCGCATAATATTTAGGAAAATATTTACTGTTGTATTATAAATCATGTTCTTATACATATGCCAGAGCTAGTGAGTAACCAAGAATCATATAAACTAGCTTAGAAGTATTTCAGTTATGCAAGAGTTTAGTTTATAGAATCACATGACTAATGTTTTTCTTTAAGAAGACTATAATGTTCTAGTAGGAGAGAATAGTTTCAAAATCGACCCTGTTAAAGAATGAATGTTTAAATACTTGTTTCATTGTAAAAACAGTATTTTAAATCAGGTTTATGTTTTCATGGATTTTGAAGGTATTCTATAGTTAAGTAAAATACATTTGATTCGTATTTGTACATCTTTATCAATTCATTCGCTGCATATTGTTCTTATTTGCACTTTAAAAAATGATTGTATAGCAGTGCTAAGATTCCAATTCAGATTTGTGTTTATGCAGCAGCATTTTGAATGGATGTTAGGGTGTTTTTAAACAAGTTATTTTAAAAAACCTGGTTATTTGTAGTAAATTGACAAGAAAATTAAATGAAACATGAGTAGATCCAAATTGTGTCTAATACCTGTTCCTCCTACCTTTATTTTCAGTTTTACTTTTTCTGCTTATTTTATAATTGTGGATAGGAATATTACCTGAGATAAGGGATAGCAAACTGGTGAAGTGAGTCTGTTTTTGCCATACTAATATCCCAAACATGTTCATTTTCTAATTTCTAGATGTCCAGTGCCACTGCCATGGATTCAGTGTTCCGTGTAGTAATCACACAAATATAGGCATCATACATGCATCCAGAATACTCTGAATTTTTACTCCTTTTTCAAAGACAATTTGATGTTTTTAAGGAGTTAGTGGGTAGATCATTTAGCAAAAGTACTTAAATATTTTATTATATACAAGTATTATTTTCAATACTGTGGAAGAGTGTTACTCTTGAGTACACTGCACATACAAGTAACTGTAATGCAAGATAGAATGAATATGCTACAAAACAAAGTCCTAGGGGAGTTCTAAAGAGAGCAACCTCCTTTGATTGCAAACTTTGTAAAGAAAAGTTACTGAGGGAGTTGACCTTAAAAGTTTGATAAGATTTTGACACATGGGAAATAAGACAAGAGAAAAATTTCAGCAGAATTGCAAGAGAAATATTTTCTAGTGAAGATGACAGATAATTTTACCATGGTATGGTTATATAATCACTTAGTGAAATTATTTTTTGAGCAAAGCTTTACTTCTGGGAATACTGAAAAATTCATTCTAGTCAAAGATATATTCATAAACTTCTTTCTTAAATTCCAGTTAGATGTGTTATATATTTAGGATAAATGTGAATGGTTTTGGAGTAAAATATTAATTCAGTATATATTGTAATTTTGCTTACATTTTATTTTCTAATTTTCAGAGATTTTGAAGTTATGTTTTACTTCTAAATAATTGCTGTTATTCTTCATAGGTGGAATGTTTCTGGCGACGGGAAGCACAGATCATATTATTCGGGTTTATTTTTTTGGATCAGGTCAGCCAGAGAAAATATCAGAATTGGAGTTTCATACTGTAAGTATTGGCGAAAAGAATTAGATGAGAATAATTTATGTGAGTCTAAGAGTTTATATTCAGCACCCACTTTTTTATTTGTTTATATATAGGACAAAGTTGACAGTATCCAGTTTTCCAACACTAGTAACAGGTAAAATATTTGTCTAATTTAATTCTAATTTTAAAATTATGAAATAAAGACAATTTTAGTCATCAGATTTTATTTGAAGTTGTATGGGAAATGATCACCTACCTAAAATAAAGATCTTGACCAGTTATACTTAAAAGTGAATAAAGCCTTCATATGCATAGGCACATGTCTTTATCTTGTTTGTAATAATGTTAGTATCCTTGGACACTTTTCGTAATAACTGCTTTTTAAATTTACCCTGTATATTCCATATATGTTTCAAAATGTAGAGAAGCTTTTGGTATAGATTGAAAATGTGTCACAGTATAATATTTGAGGCAGACCTGTTTATTGATGATGTATAAATTTTCCCATGTTCTTGTTATAAAAGGAAATAAAACTACTTCTAATACCTTGAGTAGAATAAGTCAGATTCTTTAATATTGAGAAGAAAATCATTGTTTTTTCCTTGGAAAATGTCGATTTTATTTCTAGGGTAGTACATAGTGACCTTGAATCACTTTTGCAAATGTTATTTTTGTGACCTAGCCATGAAAATTGGAACGTTTGCATATAAAATTCTAAAAAGCCCATAAAGTTTCAGAAGTTACTAGAATGCTGCATAAGTAAAGATGAATGCTGTCTTTTTAAATGAGATCTCAGGAAAAAGTGCATTTTGGTAAAGCATGTATGATTTCTCTTTGGGGGATTGATTCCTTTTAATATAGGTTTGTAAGTGGGAGCCGTGATGGGACAGCACGTATTTGGCAATTTAAACGAAGAGAATGGAAGAGCATTTTGTTGGATATGGCTACTCGTCCAGCAGGGTAAGAGGTCAAATTTGAAATATTCTGTAGATATTGATTATTTAAAGTATATTATAGTGCAGGTTGGTGACTCTCAGCCTATAAAATTATATATCATGTTAAAATTACTACTTTTCTGCAATAACTAGAGGTACAATTGGAGATGAGCAGTGTAGATTTTTATGAAATGATTCATTGGCACATTTGAGGACATTTGCTGAATTAATTTTTTTAAGGGGATGATAAAAGTACTGTAATAATAGTTTTAACTCTAAATATTTTTTTCAGAAACCAGAACATATTATGTTTCATTTGTCACAGAGGGACAGTATTTTATGTCCAATGGTTTCTTCAGCCAAGATAAATTATACTGCGTGTTGTAACTGTTATTTTGCTTTTAATGTTTTTCTCCACTTGTATTTGTGTGTAGTCATCTCAGATGGAAAGCAGAACAGTCAGCAGGGGATGACAGCAACAGTAAAAGGTGGAGAGTGAGCAGCATGGCACACAATTCCTGGATCTAGATAGAGTTATAGCAGTGATATTTATGCAAGATCATCTGTTACTAATGGCTTCGAAGTGCTAGAATTCTGGAAATCATGGATTTCCTGACTCAGTGCAGGGATTTTTACCCTCATTCCATGTTGATTCACACTTCTCAGTTACTGTTAAGTGACAGTTATTATGTTAGTGAATATAAATACAAATTATAGATTATATGTTTTGGTTTTTGTTGTGTCAGTATTTTAATAGTCAGTGTAAAATACTTCCTTGCTTTCAGCCAAAACCTTCAAGGAATAGAAGATAAAATCACAAAAATGAAGGTTACTATGGTAGCTTGGGATCGACATGACAATACAGTTATAACTGCAGTTAATAACATGACTCTGAAAGTTTGGAATTCTTACACTGGTCAACTAATTCATGTCCTGATGGTGAGAAAAAATTCTAATCTTTATTTGATATAACTGAAGCTGACTACAGAATGAAACATTCTCATTGAGGAATAAAGTCTTTTATGTTAGCTAAAATTTCTTGCTTGCTGGGGTAACTGCTTTGTGAGTGACTTTGAATAATTTTAATAATGCAGTTAAACAGGTTTGGCTTGGAAATATATAGTAGATATTTGCTGTTTTTTTTTAATATGAAAAGATCCATCCACCAAGCCCTGGATAATGATATTAGCTCAGTTTCATTATTATTTATATATGACAAATTTGAATAGTTTTGCCAATTTAATACTTCTTAAAACTCCATTTCTAGAAATAGTGCCATATTGGTATTTCATTATGTTTGTTTTTCTTTCTTTTTTAATATCTATGATTCCTTGACACTTCAAAAATATTCCAGGGTCATGAAGATGAGGTATTTGTTCTTGAACCACACCCATTCGATCCTAGAGTTCTCTTTTCTGCTGGTCATGATGGGAATGTGATAGTGTGGGATCTGGCAAGAGGAGTCAAAATACGATCTTATTTCAATATGGTAATTATCATTCTCTTCATTTTATACCTGCTAAAGATTTGGGAACTTTTCGACAAAGGTACTCTGCATATCACAAAGGAAATCCATTTAAAAATTGGTTCATTATTTTGACTTTAAATTCCCATCAATAAAGAATGATTTATTCCACACGTTTATTGACATGCTGAATTTAAAAGAAAATTAATTGTGCATATTACAGTGCCTGTATATTGTGATGAACTGATACAGTTTTAGCAGTGAAACTTTGGAAATTCACAAGTATGAAGATACAATGTAGAGAAGAAAAAATATTTGGAAAACCATATGAAGAAATTATGAATAAATACTTATATTGTATTATTGTACTTCTTTAATAGTCTTCTAGCACAATAGAATTTGACTCAAGTACACTGATTTTAAAATTAAAGCCAAAGAATCAGGCATTTCTTGCTTTTAATCAAACGGTAGTATATTAAATATTTGAGTTTATACCCCTTTCTCTCCACATTTTGTTTCTTAGATTTTAACATAATTTGCTGAGTATTTGAATTACAGTGTTTTAATATGTCCCATACAACTTACTGAGCAGTGTTTCCACTTACTGTATGAAGTATAAAGGTCTCCTCAACTACTGTAGTTTGTGTAGTCATATTTTTTTATGTCTACTTTCTGTATATTAGAGATACCTTTCAACAAAGAACAGAAGAAAAAAAACTCTTTCCACTATTTCAGCATGTTTAAATTTTTTTTAAAAACCAATTATAGAAAGCTTTAGTAATGAACCATAAAACAATACAGTTAGTACATGTGGTCAGAATTATTTTGCCAAATAAATTATTTTACAAAACAGTTATTTGTGAAATATGGTTTGTGAAAAAAATTGGATGTGATGCTATGCTTGATTGAGAATCAGAGTAGTTATTTCTATGTCGTGAGTAAGCAGATATAATAGCAGATTTTTTAGTGAGGGAAATAACTTTAACTATTTTTAAGGCTGTGCCTTAGTGTACGTTAGGTAAGAAATAAGGTTTGTGAAACCCTCTATTTCTGGGAAACAGTGTTAATTATTTGGTGTGCACTTGTTAGTGATTGATGGATTTCCTTTGTGATTGTATTGAGATTTTTTTAAAAAGCCACCGGTAAATATGCTACTAAAAAAAATATTTTCTTCTTTTCTATCCTTGTGTTTCTAATTTGCTCCTTTTTGGAATATCTGTTGAATAAGGAAATTAGTCATTTCTCAATTTGTCTTTATAGCTTAAAAAAAAAATATGTGGGCTATGCATATACTAGTGGCTTCATTTTAGTAGTTTTGCATTTCCAAAGGGCATTATTGTATTGGTAGACTGTTTGGAGGGAAACTTTTCTCTCATAATTGAATACTGCTTTAACTTTTCAGTTATAAAGGTGAATTTTCCCTTATCAGGTAAGTTGGTCATGCTAATATTCTACGTTTTCAGTAGATATAAAAACTGCAGTACCTTGAGAGTTAAGTGATTTGCCCTTAGACCATTAAAAATTAGTAATGTAACCAGGAGTAGAAGTCAGCCGTAATATATTGTATATTTTTGAAAATTAGCTGAGGAATTGGTTACATTACTGCCTTAGAAATTGTTTATTGTTAAATAAGAGTATTAGATGAGGATAATTTTCTGGTTCTTTTTATGGATAAAAGATAGGTAAACCTCTAAAGAGGGCAGAAGAAACAAGTATATGTAATAAGTTGAATTGGATAGTATTCATAGAATTGCAGAGAGTGAGCAAAACATAAACCAAAAGTCTAAAAAATGTATCCTGCATTTGAAAAAACAGAAAGTGAGCCACCCTTAATCTCATTAAAATAAAGATACTACCTTTAATTTTTTTGTATGATGTTTAATGGTTTCCAAAATGCTCCCACATATTTTACCTCTTTGGGTCCCATGAAAACCTTGTAAGATGGTCAAGATAGATTTTATTACTCTTGGTCTTAGGAATGGAGAAACTGTACATTATAGAGATGAAGTGCTTTGCCCAAATTTACTGAGTTCACACAGCTATTATATGGGCCCTTGGAGCATAAACCCATTGATTCTGGCTGTACTCAAATCTAGTCATGTTTGGCTTTTTGAGCTTTTGTCAATATTATTGCATAGCTAACTTTTAACTATACTCAGGTAGTAATATGTCCATGAAGAAATGTTTTCATAATGGTAATAAATCTGAGTGGATCTTTTGACATCTTACTCTTTAACTTGATTTTTTTTCCTGTCTGTCTTTTATGAGTTATCTAATAGCCCTAATTCTTTTTGCTCTTCACTCTTTTGTTCTTTTCATTGCTTGTTTTATTTATGGACAAATGGAAGATAAAGCATCCAGCATTGCTATTAAGAAAATAAAAAACAATTCGAGGGAGGGCCTGTGTTCTCACTGCTTGCTATCATGAATGTTGAGTTTTGGCCATAATTATAGCTGTTTGGCTCTATGTAGCTAATCAATAAGTTTTTCAGTTACTAAAATACCACGATACTTGATTGCATACAAATTTAATCCCTGATGTTAAGTTGTAGTAGTAATCACAAGTTCAGTTTAGTAAATATTTTTTGAGCACCATGTGAAGGGTCTAGTCATATATAGTGCTTTGGTCTATTAGAGGATGAATAATTCTGGTGGAATACTCCTTTTTTGACTAGAAATGGTGAAAGTTATGTGAAGTATTGTTAAGATCAATTAATATTTCATGTGACTGTTAAAACTTGAAGATGATAAAACAGATAAGTAAACTCACCATTCCACCTATAGCTGGAAAATAAGAAATGTAGACTATACCTTTAGAATAACAGTTTTATGTATACATTTCTTAAATACTGGTTTTTATCAAGTACATTTTAAGAATACTTTAATATTTCTCCTGCTTTTTGAATAATAATTGAATTTTCCATTGGAAATTTATAGTATCTTTGCAAAAGATAATGGAAATCATGTAACATATAATTTAGTATTTTGTATTCATCAGCATTTTACTGCATTTTTTAATGCAATTATGGAAATATAAATTCTTTTTTTGAAATTTTAGAAATAGCCAAAAATACTGTAATGTTAAAAAACCTTTCAAGTGGAAAGGTGAACTTTCAAATGCCTGATACATAGTAATTGAATTTAATAATTTTTAAATATTATAAGATTATAAAACATTAATATTTTAATATTGCACTGATCGTCATCATTCTAATAAATATTCTATTTTTTTCTGTTTCAAGCCATGCCTTATACTTTTAAAAATTTCTTGTGCTTTCTTTTGGGACCATCTAAAGTTTTCAGCAAATTAAAGAGTTTGAGATTGGGAATTTAGACAAAGATATTTAGTTATTTTATGTTTAAATAATTTACTTCATTCTGAAATCTTGAAGTGGATTCTCAACTTTCAAGTGGTATTCTCCAGAAAAACTGATGAGTTTATTTTTCTTATTTTTACTGCTAACTTTCCTCCTAATAGAGGATCTCAGTGATAAAAGCAGTTGGGGAGTGGGTGCTGGGTTTGTTTTTGTTACTTATAAGTAGTATATGACACGTGAGATGATGTTTTAAAAGAGGCTAACATAGGGCATGAAATGGAATACACAGTACATGTAGCTTGTACTCCCCCTACCCTTTCTGTTGTCTCACCTTTAACTAAAAACTTTTAAAAACACTTATTGGAAAAGCCTTTGTAGTTCTTTTTGTTGCTGTTGTTTTTCTTTTTAAAATGAACAGGAGAAGAAGCCAAAGAGAATTTTGTAGAGAAAATTATGAGACAACTTTATTCTTTAAAAACAAACACACTAAATTCTAGGCCTTCAGTACTTTTATCAGTTATTTCTTTACGAATCAGCTGAACAGTCCTTACATAACTTGAGTATTCAGAGGAAATGTAGTATATATTTGGATATTTTCCTGAAGCAAGTAGTGTATATTAAGAATATTCCAAACTATAATACTTGGGTATAACTTAGCCCACATTTGTTTGGCATTGGCAGGAGGTAAACATCAGAATAGTTTTGTTTTGATGAGAGTTGTTCTAAACTCTAAAGTCTCTATACTCCCACTAAATGCTAAAAGGCAAATAAATAATTCCCAGAAATAGCTTGAAAATGTGTGCAACTCTCAGGACTGAAGCTGAGGGCCTTGTGTGAAAGAGGTCGCCTGGTTTAGAAGTTAATTATAACCTTAAATGTTCCTAAATATAAATTGTTTTATGGTCTTTTTTTCCCCATTAAATTATCACAGGACAGCTAAGTTTTAACTATGAGTTTAAATGAATATTAAATTAATTTGAAAAGATAAAGAGACTTTTCACATTTCTTAGTACGAGGCCATTTGAATATTCAATAGTAAATAAAAGATGCTTGGAGTTGAATTTGTAGACCCCATGTTTTTAGTAGCTTTCCTCATGTTTCTGGCGGTTTTGCTTTATTTCTCTTACTCTTTCTTTTCTCTATAGCCCTAGCTGTGTCTCTCTCTCTCTTTCCATATCTTTCTATTTCTGTCATGTTACTCAAAGCTGTAGTTTGTTGCCTTCTGTCTGGTTTTGATTTTAATCAAAGAGTACAGTATGTCTCTTGATAGAAAGCAGTTTTACTGAATTTGATTTTTGCTTTACTTTTGTTGTTTCATGGGTAAATTCCAAAAACGTTTTTATTTGATTAAAGTTTTCCTTATTTTTATAATTGTTCTCTTAACCTTTCTTTTACTTAAGAGATTTTTTTTAAAAAAGTTCCAGTGTCCACTAATCCAGAACAATATATTTCTCCTTGCAACGTTCCAAACGAGCAGAGGCTGCCAATCTACCACCCAGAATTTTTGTACATGCATACTTCTTCTGATGTTAACATGTTCTCAGTGTGACCTGTACTTTATAGTTTTAGATAATTGTAGCTGTATATATCTAGGAAAGGGAGAAAGAAAAGCTCAAAATAGATACATCTCGTATTGTGTTATCTCTTATGAATCAGGAGAAGAGTCTCTCTCTTTCTCTTTTCTTTTCTCCCTCTCCCGTCCCTCCCTCCCTCCCTTCCTGCCTCCCTTCTTTCCTTCCTTCTTTCTTCCTATTATCATCTAATAAGATATAATGTCGTATGTTTATACTCTCTGTGTTAAAAGGACTCTCTGGTGCTTCCAGTCTATGTTTCAGCTTCTTTGGGTAAGGAAGTACCTTCGGTCTTCTTATATACTAGTTATTATCACTTTCTTTCAGGTTTTAGGATTCTTTTGATTATATCTCTTAGATATATATATATCTAATATATATAATAATATATATATAATAATATATATATATATATATATATATCGGTACCAAAGACATGTTAATCTGTTACCATGAATGTGACTTTGTCTCTCCAGCTTCTCGTACTGCATTATATTTGGTGAATTACTTTTACGTAGTAATTCTTTGACATAGTCCATGACTTGCTATCACAAGAGTATTTGAGATTTGATAGTTATAAGAGAAAGTATATGAAATTATACAGAATATAAACATGCAGATGAAAACATTTTAACAAATATTTGAGTATTTTATTATTTGAGTGTTTTATTTTGTGTTAAGCACAAAATATGAGGACCACAAGGGAGAAATAAGACATGGTCTTTATTTTTAGTCAGGCTACAGTTAAGTTGGGGAGATAAAATATACAAAATATACCCTAAGAGATAAATATTGATAAATAATTTCAAATGGTAGCATGACAAATGAGAAAAGACAATTGCTGTATCTTAAGATGTAGGGAACATGTCAGGGTGGACGATCGGAGACATTTTGTTGAGGAGGAGGAATTGAAACTATACCTTGAAAGATAAATAGGAATTGAGTCAGTAAGAAAGAGAATGAATTTTATAAACAGGAGGAATATTATAAAAAGCTGAGTGTTTAAGACATGTTTATAGTTACTTAGAAAGCTTTATTGCAATAGATTTTTTTTTTTTTTTTTGAGACGGAGTCTTGCTCTGCCACCCAGGCTGGAGTGCAGTGGCCGGATCTCAGCTCACTGCAAGCTCCGCCTCCCGGGTTCACGCCATTCTCCTGTCTCAGCCTCCCGAGTAGCTGGGACTACAGGCGCCCGCCACCTCGCCCGGCTAGTTTTTTGTATTTTTTTGTAGAGACGGGGTTTCACCGTATTAGCCAGGATGGTCTCGATCTCCTGACCTCATGATCCGCCCGTCTCGGCCTCCCAAAGTGCTGGGATTACAGGCTTGAGCCACCGTGCCCGGCCTGCAATAGAGTTTGGAAATAATGATGAAAAACAAATTGAGAAGAACTGTCAGTGACTTCAAATGATCTCGTAGGCATAAATACCTATGAACCTTGTGGGGACTTTGGCAAATTATTTTATAGGATGGTCAAGAAGCTAAGAGAAAAATAATTTGGTTGCCAGTAGTACTATTTCAGGTATGAAATTGAATAAGTGTGAGGGAAACTACTTTAATTAGTCATGAAAAATTATAGGGTAGGTGGTAGGAAATTTGTAAAGAGAAAATACATAAATGACTTGGTGTTTTGTGACTATATGGGGATTTGGGCTATAGGGTGACAGGGAGGAAAGATGTAATAAATGGGTTTATTGAGTGTTAAGCCCGGGTGACCTTGAGAACAATGGTTTTATTAGTGGAAATATGAAAGACATAAGGGAGAACTGACTTCTTTTTTCAGTTCATTTGCAATAATGTTTATTATGTTGAACTACTCATGTGGAAATGGCCAGCTGGCACTTGGAGATAGACTACTTAGAGGGACTAGGAGTTAAAAAGAAGAAAATGTTGAAGTGTCTCCTATAGAATATAGTTTACTTCCTCATGGAGACAGGACAGGGAAGTGCAGGAGGCTTAGAAGTAAACTTTGGGAAATACTCATATATTTAGCAGAATGGAAAAGGGGTCACAATCCCTAGAGAGTGTGTCAAGGAAGACACACCATGCTAATATGCCAAAAAGACCAAAAGAAAATAAACTGCAAGGAAGGCTTGATCAATAGTACTGATCTCCCCAGACAAATCAGAATATTGGTACAAAATGCAGTTAAATTTGAAGATATTTATTTTGATAATATTTTTCTTTTGATGAAAATCTAGAGCTAATTTTTCAGAATCACTTTTCTATAATATATATTTTTTCATTTTATGTAATAATCTGATCTGATTTTATCAAGTCAGGTCCAACAGTTTTCTTTTTTATGTTGGCGTAAGTTAAAGAAATTTCAGTATTAAAATAGCCATGCAGTAACAATATTTTAAAGTAATTTGATTAACACCTGAACTGTTGGAATTTGAATAGTTTCTTTTAAGGTCATCTTTGTTTATATAATGACTGTAGTAATGATAAGAAGATAGCCAATGCTTTTTTTTTTTTTTTGAGACGGAGTCTCCCTCTGTCACCAGGCTGGAGTGCAGTGGCACAATCTCGACTCGCTGCTACCTACGCTTCCCGGGTTCAGGCGATTCGCCTGCCTGCCTCAGCCTCCCAAGTAGCTGGATCTACAGGCGAGCGCCACCACACCCAGCTAATTTTTGTATTTTTAGTAGAGACAGGGTTTCACCAAGTTGGCCAGGATCCAACACTTACTTCAGATATACATCTGAGTCTCTTCTGTATCTAGTGTACATATTTTTCCCTATGTTAGCAAGCTCTAATCTAAAAGTTTTTTTAATACATAAGGAAGGACTTCTTAAGGATTATTCTTAGCATAAATTCCATTTATCAGCTCTTTTCATTCTTGGTATATGAGTCCATTTCATAAAATTAGGGTATTTTAAAAGATGCATAATTTTAAATTTTGGAGTATTTCCTAGGTAAGATGCTTCTAATCAGTGGTATGTTTAAAAAGAAAAAAAAAAAAAAAAAAAAGAACAAGACAAACTGACCCTGCTAATAGAATTGAAATAACTCTAGAAGAGGATGGTTCTGCCTAAGATAGCCCATAGTTTTTAACCTTCCTACTTTGTGTTAAGGTTTTTTTTCTAGAAGCGTATACTTCTCATATTTACTCTCTCTATATTTTTCATGATTGATACAATTTAGACCCTGAATTTTAGTATGCATTCTGCTTTTAATATACTTCATCTCCAGATTTGTCCAGTTTTTTCCAACATACCTTTCCGAACCTCAGATGGTAGGATTTTAAAACTGGACTCTAGTGATCATTTATCTCCATCATTCCACAGAGATTAGGTGATTTACCTATTACTGATGGAGAGATGTCTTGGGTCTTCAATCTCATTCCTCTGTCTAATCATTCATCTCTCTGCTTCACGAAAATTATGTTGCTTGTATATAGTACCCTCCCTCAGAAAAGGTATTAGTATTCTTTCCTTAATGAGTCTGTCCTCATCAGAGCTCTTAGCTCATAAATTTTTGTATCATTTAATTTCTTTAAAGTTCAGTATAAATCTCTAAATGGCTAACAAGTTTATACTACTCATGTATTGGTAGTATTTACAGAATTCTTTAGTCAGTATGAGAATTTTCTAATAAGAGAGTCACTATTTGAACACATCCGATTCTCCCATCTCCTTTTAAAAATAAAACAAAATGCAATAATTGCTGAATAAACCTTTATTTCTTTTCTTTTTCGTCCTCTTATTCTTTTTGAAGTTTTCACAGTTATTGGTAAATACTGTCTCATAGATGATCTCGACTAAACCTTATTGATATTTAATGTGTATGAGCTTTATGTGGTCTTTATATATGTCCAAAATAATGCATAACAAGCATACTTGATTTTATTAGAAGAATACTTCATCCAAAATGCACTTATTTTGATAATTTGTCACTACTTATTAATTTCACTCTGTTTTGTAATTATTTTACTACAACTGCAGTAAGTGCTAGCTAGCATAAGCTATATGTGGTATTCAGTTTCATGTTGACACATTTTCTTGCTGTGTAGTGCATTTAATTTTATGATAGTCTCATACACCTTTCATTTGTTAGAGAGGGTGTTTTCTTTCTTTTCATTTTTGAAGATAAGCCTCATTGCTTTCTAATAGATGTGAATATTCAAATAGAGCTTTCATTTAAAATTTTGTCTTTGAGAATTCTTACTCATAAATACTTTGGCCCTTGTTTAAAAAGATAAAATTCTTTTCTTTTGATTGGCGTAATCATACCATACATTTAAAAACCAGCTAGGATATTTTTAGTTAATATAGAGAAAGTAAAATATTTTCCTGTTTTATATCATCAACTGTTTGGAAGCCTGGTCTTGGAAAACCTAGTCTGCAGTTTATAGGTATGGGTGTTTATTGTCTGAGCATCCATTAATAGAGAATTGCCTTTTAATTGATGAGGTTAGAGGCACCTTTAATAACCGGTTCATCAGTAAAGCAGATTCTTTTTTTTTTTTTTTTTTTTGAGATGGAGTCTTGCTCTGCCGCCCAGGCTGGAGTGCAGTGGCCGGCTCTCAGATCACTGCAAGCTCCGCCTCCCGGGTTCACGCCATTCTCCTGTCTCAGCCTCCCGAGTAGCTGGGACTACAGGCGCCCGCCTGGTCGCCCGGCTAGTTTTTTGTATTTTTTAGTAGAGACAGGGGTTTCACCATATTAGCCAGGGTGGTCTTGATCTCCTGACCTCGTGATCCGCCCGTCTCGGCCTCCCAAAGTGCTGGGATTACAGGCTTGAGCCACCGCGCCCGGCCGCAGATTCTTTTAATGCCTCCTTTTGTAAACAAATGGTTAATACAAGTAATATTGTTTTCTTTTTTTTGATATGATTGAAATGTACTTTCATTTTTTCCATATAAAAGTCACTGGAGTTAAACAGATGCCTTATACCAAGAAAATTAATATTGTCTTGCCATATTCACAATGGAATGTGTTATATAGGACACACAGGCATCTTAACTATGATTGCAATTTTTTTCTTTGGTTTTTCAGAGCTTTATAAGCTTCAGCTGTCCCCAAAGATTATTTTAGAGATCTACTAACTGTAAACGTGACATCATTGATATAGGGTCAAGGGTTGATCAGTCCTGCTTGACCCCCAACCCTCACCCCCGGAAAGAAAAAATGTTTGTTTAAACAACACATGAAGGTTACCATGCTTAGGAACCTTTGTCAGATTGCCTTTGAAATTGCTAAATTGGACTACTACTTTCGAGTCTCCGCTCTACTGTCTACTTAAAATTGTAATCTTAGACTTGTAATTACACTTCTGGAAACATTTATTAGAGTAGATTTATAAAGTAGTTGCTTTTTTGTTCTCTCTCTTGCCTTCTGTGAAATTTTCAGTGAACAGAGTTAAAAAAAATCATTTAACAACACATGGCTAAGGCAGTTTCAATCCCCTGATTTTTAGTTTTTGACATGAAAGTCTATTTAGAGGTATACTTTGTTCATGTGGTTGCTTATTTATAACAGTTCATGTAACTTTTTTTTTATTTGCCTAGGAAAAACTGAAAAATAAAGACTTGAATCCTGAATTTCTACTTATAGTCTTTCATTTTTGGCAAATGCCTAGCTGTATGGCTACTGGTACCCTTGTGGTAATCTGGAGAAACAGTTATATTCTTTCTGGTTTTTTGAATTATTTTAAAGTAGACTTGGAATCAGTTACCTTCCTCTCCTATCTTACCATCCTCCAACTTTCTTCACACTTGAGATATAATCCTGTTTCACTTATGATTCATTTTCTTTCTTTTACAAGTTTTTGTATGTATTAAACATTAGATAATTTTACTAGTTTTATCTAATATGGTTACATTTTTTAAAAAGTTATTCTTTCTTTTCTATTATTGTAACCATCCAAAAGAGCATTAATAAGCACCGTTGCACACATTTCTTCTTTTTAGCAAGCCAAAGGAAAAAGCTAGTTTTCTTTTTGAGGCAGTCCCATTTGTGGTATTGTATTAACTTCTTAGGTAAAGTCCTTTCTATTATAGAAATATTTTCTCTTTTTACCAAAATGCAAACCTTCCTTGAGAAATCCGTTATTCTTCTTCTGAATTTTAACTTCTGCATTTGGTGAACTGTACATCCATCCTTATGCTGCATTTTTAATACTAAAGAAAGAAACCACTTTTCTCTTTTCCAAGCATTTCCTGGGATATTACTAATAAAACTCAATTTGTTCTAGATCAGTGGATACCGGAACAGAAAGGAGGTATTTCTTACCTGATAATGTGTGTGTGTTCCGATTCTGCTAATCCAGAAATCCAACAGCATTTGTTGAAAAATCATCCTTAGTTGTTATTTGTTAGGGAGTCAACTCCCTATTTTAGTTGTTTCTGAAATTCAGTCCCTAGATGTGCTTTAGATAGGGTAGAATTTTTACCTCTTTCAGAACACTGCTAAAGAAGTTTTCAACTGGAACATAGTCTGAAGAAGCACTGAGAGCAAAAAATTCAGAGTGGTGATTGGCCACCTCTGTTTGATTGACAGGTTGCAGGGAGGAAACCCATTCGTTCTGGATTAATGGAACTGGAAAACAGAAAACAATTATCAGGTAAAAAAAACCTTTTCTTTAACCTTTGAAATTCACCATTTAAAAGACGAGTCAGACTACCAGGGAATTTATTACCAAAAATAATAAAATCTAGTGTCATTTGAGCAGTGATCTCTGGCTACTACTTCCAAGAGTTACCAAAAAATCGGTACAGTTGCTACATGTCAGCTTTTGCAGAAAGGGCATGATTGAACAGAGATAGATGGAGTTTAAGACATAATTATGTGTTAAATCTGAGTTTAAAACATGAAGCAGAATTCTATGGGTGGGGGAGATTGGTATTCTTTTATTTCCTGAGTTGTGTTTGGTCTGTGGATAAATTATTTTTGAAGGCTATTAATCTGGCACTTTTCATGAATATTCATAAATTTTATTACCATACTATGCTTGTTTTACTTAATCTTCACTTCATTAGGATGTATACTTCTTTTATCATAAAATTATTTTAATAATAGTGACCAATTCTTTACATTTTAATGGTAGTTTTCTTACTGTTGGTTAAATATATTTCAGATTGAAGGCCAAGGACATGGCGCAGTATTTGACTGCAAATGCTCTCCTGATGGTCAGCATTTTGCTTGCACCGACTCTCATGGACATCTTTTAATTTTTGGCTTTGGGTCCAGTAGCAAATATGACAAGGTAGAGTATGATGACTATATATCATGTCCTTAGTTTTTTTTAATGCATTTTTAGGGGTTGTATGTTTTTGGAGTGGGTGAGAATCAGCATCTTTACATTCAGGATAAAATTTGAAGAATCTTATGTTAAGTAGTCTGGAGACTTAGTTTTGGAAAGGAAGGTGAAGACAGCAGTTAAATCTCACTTTATTAGGGCTTATTATTTAAAAATCTGCATATTTCAGAAAAAAAATAACTCTTAGCCTGCTGGAGCAATCTAGATTGGAATTCTTAACATGGGGTATATAAACTGGAAATGGAAGATGTTATCCATAGTGGGACTCTGAAATTATGTAAAATGTTGTATTTATATAGATGATATGTACTTATCTAAGGTACGAAGGTGACTTTCATAAGGTTCTTAAAAGTGTATTATATTACCTGATTGTCTTGCTTTTTATTAAAGATCCTGTCCAGTTTTGGGGAGCTTTTTTTTACAGGGTGGGTGTGAAATGTCTCATGTTGCCTAGATTGGCTTTGAATTCTTGGGCTCAAACAGTCCTCTAATTCAGCCTACTAAATAACTAGCTGGCACTACAGGCATATGCCCTGCCACTGTGCTCAGCATTTAAAGACCCCAACTTGAAGATCAGTGACTAAAAGAAGTAAATTGATTACTTGTGGTGGAATGGTATAAAAGATTATGATAGTAAATATTGAGTAGTTTATAATTTAGTTTAAAAAACTGCAAATTAACCAGTGAAATTTTATATAATAAAATTTATGTCCTGGTTGAGTTTATATCAATAATTTGATATCATCTCAAAACATTTAGAGAAAATGCTTATTAACCCTTAGAAAATCTTATGTTGATTTTATAGTAATATTACACAAATCATACTTACTGTATACCTAAGGATTTAAGATAAAACATGGTAGCTGTGTGGAAGTAAAAAGACTGTTGAATGCTTTATGACTAGATTTGATATTTAAAATTGAATATTGAATAGCTTATTTTTAGTGGTAGCTTTTCTACACAGTAGCCTCCCCTTATCCACAGGGAATATGTTCCAAGACTCCAAATGGATGCCTAAAACCTTGGAGAGTACCAAACCCTATGCACACTGTGTTTTTCCTATACAGTAATGGGTGGGTAGCATATCTAGGCAATGTGCATATGCTGGACAAAAGGATGATTTGTGTCCCAAGTGAGATGGCATGTGATTTAATTATGCTTTTTGGAACAGTGCACAGTTTAAAACTTATAAGTTGGTTATTTCTGGAGTTTTCTGTTTAGCATTTTTGGAGTCAGGTTGACCACAGATAACTGAAACCATAGAAAGCAAAATTACAAATAAGAGGGGACTCCTATGTATAATCTCTTCCTTGTTTCAGAGAAAATTTAAAGCAGCTACTTTTCTGATCATAACACTTAAGGTAGAAAATTAAAAGACCTATTTACAATTAATTCAGGAAAATAATATTTTGAAAATTGTTGCTTAATACCATTATTTGTATTCAGATGTTTGCTTTCTATTAGAAATGTCGTGGACTTTTTTCTATAATGATACATTTTTATTTTTCCAGTCTTTTATGAGCTTTTCTTTTTACAGATAGCAGATCAGATGTTCTTTCATAGTGATTATCGGCCACTTATTCGTGATGCCAACAATTTTGTGTTAGATGAACAGACTCAGCAAGCACCTCATCTTATGCCTCCCCCTTTTTTGGTTGATGTTGATGGTAACCCTCATCCATCAAGATATCAAAGATTAGTTCCTGGCCGTGAAAATTGCAGGGAGGAGCAACTCATCCCTCAGATGGGAGTAACTTCCTCAGGTAGGTGCTCATTTTCTTAGACAGTCAAATTTTCTTCTTCCCACTGAACTGTTAAAATTGCTAATTGAGTAAAACTTTGTTTTCATTTGTTAAGTGGATAAGAAGTAAAAGTATTGTTTTATACTTTTATACA
The DNA here is from genome assembly GCF_007565055.1 of Rhinopithecus roxellana. Taxonomy (NCBI): domain Eukaryota; kingdom Metazoa; phylum Chordata; class Mammalia; order Primates; family Cercopithecidae; genus Rhinopithecus; species Rhinopithecus roxellana. Next base: position 91,179,993 of record NC_044552.1, on the reverse strand, counting down.
GGTCTTTGATCATGCTTAAGGATTACAAGTTAATTATGGAACGCTGTCGATTTACAGCAATAATTTTGATTTATTATCCATTTGTAACACCTAGGGTTCGATAAGGTAGTTCCTGTATTTGGTGTGAAACAAGTCAATTCATTTACTTACTCAGCAACATTTATTGATAATCTCTTCTGTCTCTGACACCTGCTAAGCCATGGCTATTCAGTAGTGAATTAAACAAACATGATCCTTGCTTTCACGGAATGGATTAGTAGATTAATAAACACAGTTTATTAGAATAAACAAATACATAGTTCAAATTGTGATGAATATTACTAAAGGGAATAATAGCATGATGTGAGAGAGATTGGAGATGGCCTGTTCACATTGAAGATGTTTTAAAAAGTTGTCAACTTTTACAGGTTTATAAGAGGATTGACATGGAAAATGTTGAGAACTGTTTTAGTGAAGTAATGGAGTGTTGAAGAATTAAGTGAGAGTTAAAATGGAGTCATAGTCTACAAACTGCTTTCCCTCTTTTGACAAGAAATGTAGCACTAGTGTATTAAGTAAAAATAATGGAAATGTTCTGTAAAGAAGGTTAAACCAGTTTTGTCATTATGAATACTTCTATATTTTTAGACTAGAAGATATTTATGAAAATATTTTAAGTTCTAGACTTTAATTGACAAAAGCTTCTAAGTAGCTTTTGCGTGGAGTGACTTTTAAATAATGAAAAAAATCAACTTCAAACCTGCATCTTATTTTTCTCAAAGGATTTAGCATGAAGTTGCAGTAAAGATGGACATACTGGATAGAAAGGGCTGCTCTTGGAATTAGACATGTCCACTTAGAATGGAGGGTGAGAAGAAGCATTAGAGGAATCATTCCTGCTGCTACTGATAGAGTAGTGCAGTCCAGCAGACTTGAATATCTGGAGTTTGTGAGATTCATGTGTCTCATTACATGGACACTGCATGAACTCAGAGAATAAGTAGTATTTGAGAAGTATAGGCAGATACTCAGATTAGGTAAGTTTCAGTATTAGAGAAGTTTTGGTCATAGAACTGAAATTAAGAGAAATGTCTTTAGTCTCTTGGTAGAGGAATTGGCAAAATCAGATTGTGCCCAAGCCTCAAAATAGATAGCTACTTTAGGGTTTCAGACACAAGGAAATAAGGAAAAGACTCATTTATTAAAGTATCAGTGCTACTTAATTACTTTTTAAGTCCATTTACCAATTTATTAAGGGTTCTCATAAACAATATTTAATCCTGTATCTATGATATTCCAGTCCTGAAAGTTGAGAGAATTCAAAATTTAGTGGTATTGTGTCATAGAATCACGGGGACTGTAACCGCAGCTCTGATTCTCAGTCCATTGTTCTTTCTTCCATGTAAAGTAGGCATAATCTTAAAAATGAAATAGTTACCAGTTATTAGTATCCATAAGAATCCATAGCAATAATACTGGCTTTGTAATGAGTCACAAAATTTTTCAGTGTTCTAATTCTCAGAATTCAGGGTAAAAATCTTTTTTTGTCATGTTTTAGAGTTACTGAGTCTAAAAATGGTTAATACAAAAATAGAACAAAAGCAAAATGCTTTTCAAAAAAACTTTAGCGTTTTATTTGCAAATCCAGATAATAAAATTTATTCTGGGAAATCTCTCAGAGTTAGGGAAAAATAGATTTGAGTTATTATAATAATAAATTATCTTGTTATATTGACACCATCCAATATAGTTTAAATGTGTTTTTTTTTTTCAGTTGTAAACTTGAGCTATATCAGATTATGCATCAGTGTTCCAACATGTTTTTCCAACAGCAAACCGGGAAAGAAGTATAAGACATTTGAACTTTTACTTCTGTCTGCTTTGCCACTTCTACCTTGGTGACCTTAAACAAGTTATTTTATCCTATTGAATTTTAGTTTAATGTTATGCGTTTAATACATGTAATTTCTTTTTGCTTTTACCCTTCTTACTACTACTTCATTTCAGAATATCCTCACTATCTTTTCTTACCATTTAAGCCCACCCTAAAATTCTGAGCTAATCAGATCTTCTCATATACTTGTATGGCTGATACTAATTGCTCCCTTCTTTATACTCACGGCAATATTTTTCATATATTTTATAATACACCTTTTAAAAATTTATTCAGCAGGAGAATATTTTTTAATGCCTAGCATTGTACTAGATTTAGATAATAAGATAAATGAGAAGGTTCATACTTTTAAGGAACTAACTGGTTTGGGCTTCATTTATGTTTTATATTGGTCTGAATACTTAGATATGTATGGATTGTTTAAGAAAGTGAAAGAGGGTAGCAGCTAATTCTTTCTGAAGTAATTGGAAAGATTTCACAGAGGAAATATCATGGAGGTGCCATTTTAGTTGGTGCTGGAATGGTAAGTTAGAGATTATCATGTTTATCTTTACAGTGGGAATATTGTGTTCAAAAGTTTCAGTGCATGAAGGTGTTTTCTTGTTAGAAGGGCAGAAGTCAAGTGGTCCTGTATGAGTGGTACAAGTAAGAATTAATGCTGGAAAAGTTGGATGGGTTAAAATACAAGTTTCTCCCTGCTTCACAGCCTTTGTACCTCTTGCCTTCTACCTGAAGTGTTCCTTATCTAGCTCTTTATGTGGCTAAGTAATTTAAATCTCAACTCAAATGCTACCTTGTCCGAGAGGGCTTCTCTTGAGTTTTCTGACCCACCATCACCTTCTTTATTTCAACACCTTTCTTTCATACTCTGCATTAACTCCTAGGTTATTGTTTACTTTCCCCATCAGTATGTTAGCTCCTTAAAGGACAAGGATCTTCATGTCCCTTATTTACCACTGGATCTCAGTACCTGGCGTAGTTCCTAATGTATAGTAGACAGTCAATAATTTGTTGAATAAACAAGGCAGTAAACATTTTTTTTAAGAAAGTGAGTAATCAGATGTGTCATTTTAAAAGAAACTATGATCTAAGTGGAAAACCTTACTATTGCCACTTATTAGATACGTGACTTCGAACAGTTATTTTGGTTTTCTCATCTATAAAGTGGAGTTGTTTATATATACCTAATGGAGTTACCATAAGGATTATGAATATCTAAATCATGATAAACACTTAGTAAAAGTTAGCAACCATCCTCATCATTATTTTTGATAAACTAAGATGGACAGATGTTTTCTTTTTTTTTTTTTTTAACTCCCATCATTTACAGTTGATCATTTAAGTCTTTTACCCAAAGAACATTTATGTTCGATTCTGAACTCATAAGTGAGGTTGGTGAGTAAAGTGGTTTAAAGAGTAACTAAAGTATTCATAATATTTTGTGTGGTATTGCATAGGACTGAATCAAGTTTTAAGTCAGCAAGCAAACCAGGAGATCAGCCCACTAGACAGCATGATTCAAAGACTACAACAGGAGCAAGACCTGAGACGTTCTGGTGAAGCAGCTATCAGTAATACCAGCCGTTTAAGTAGAGGTAAGCAGGTATTCCATTTTACATGGGATATTTAAAAATTTGAAACAGCCTAAACCTCCCACAGTGTTAAGTGATTTAAAAAATTATGGTACATCCATAAAATGAAATACTAGGCTGCCAAAATGATGAGGGTTTTGAAGAATATTTAATGACCTAAGAAAATGGTTCATAACGAGATTTCAAGTTAGAGATAATGAGTTTTTAAATGTGTATATTCTTCCACATTTTCTATAGGAAACATGTAGAGTAGTCCAAGCCACATTCTTGAACATCTCATCACCCTTATTGTTGTATATTATTAAACTTGAAGAGTCAAAACAAATTTATGAACCATAAATACTCTTGGGTTTGTCTATTTTGCTTCTTAGGAAGTTTTCCCAAAAATATTCAGCATTTTTTTAAGGTAATGATTTTATATCCTTGGGGCTTAATAGTCTATAGTTACGATTCATTGATTTATCTAATAAGCTGAATAACCATGTTTTGTTTTCATTAAACCACTTTTGCCTGTGGTTTAGTTCCTGATAGGGTAATTTAATTATTTTGCCACAATAAGAAGTTTCATGTGGAAGATAGTGTTTTGTCTCTCTTTTCTGTTATAAACTAATGGAGAAATATCTCTAAGTAGAACTTAATATACTAACTTCTTCACTTAGGCTCCATAAGTTCTACCTCAGAGGTTCATTCACCACCAAACGTAGGACTGAGACGTAGTGGACAAATTGAAGGTGTACGGCAAATGCACAGCAATGCACCAAGAAGTGAAATAGCCACAGAGCGGGATCTTGTGGCTTGGAGTCGGAGGGTGGTAGTACCCGAGCTATCAGCTGGTATAGCCAGGTAAGGGAAGTTGTGAATTTTTATGTACCATAGTTCCTTGTGTTCATTTTGAGTTAACAGCGTTCACAGCATAATACCTTTTCAAAAGCTCTGTAATTCCTCTGAAATTTATCTGAAAGGATAGTATAAACTATTCATGACTGTAGAAAAATTAAGTTTCTAAAATATGTTTATTTCTAGAATGATTTATGTAAATGATAAGAATGATATGTGTTAAGGTCAACAGGAAAATCATAAATTTGGATTGACCAAATAGAAGGTTTTATTGAGTAGCATATTTCAGTCTTGGTTTGTCCTGTTTAACTGTATCTTAAAATACATTTTATAAAGTTTGTTATAATTATTTACTTTTTTTAATGGCTATATCCAGTCATTCACGTGATATTCAGATGCAAAAAAAAAATTAATTGGAAAATACAAAAAGATTTTATATTTATTAAAATATTTATATTTAAAAGTATACATTTATGACTTTAAAAGTGTTGATTTAATAAAATTCTCTTAGACCATGCTGTGAGGGAACTTTATATCCAGTTCCTTTTGATCTTCACTGATGAAATACTCTTGAATGAGGCCTATATGAACCTAATTAATGCTGATTGCTGTGTATGAAATATGTTCTAAGTATGAAGGTCAAAATGTGAATTTAAATTTAAGATTGTCTAGTTCTTCAACTCAGAAGATAGTAGTAATTATATAATTAAAATTTTGGTCTTTTTTTTTTTTTTTTTTTTTTTGAGACGGAGTCTCGCTCTGTCGCCCGGGCTGGAGTGCAGTGGCCGGTTCTCAGCTCACTGCAAGCTCCGCCTCCCGGGTTTATGCCATTCTCCTGCCTCAGCCTCCGAGTAGCTGGGACTACAGGCGCCCGCCACCTCGCCCGGCTAGTTTTTTGTATTTTTTAGTAGAGACGGGGTTTCACTGTGTTAGCCAGGATGGTCTCGATCTCCTGACCTCGTGATCCGCCCGTCTTGGCCTCCCAAAGTGCTGGGATTACAGGCTTGAGCCACCGCGCCCGGCCTAATATTTTGGTCTTAATGTTCATATAGATTATGCTTTTTGATTGGACATACTTTGAATTTATTTTAGGATTTAGAATTAAATACACACCAAAGGTATACATTTATACTTTCTTATGACAGATATGCCCAGTTATCCATCACAAATTAATTAACTCACATGGTATATTTTTAGTTAGATCATTATTTACTTTTTAATTCTAATGTTAAGGTTTGAAAGGGGTCAAGTAAATAATGCCCATTTTTTCAACACCAATTCTGAAATAATTGAAAAATAACGTGGAAAATAAGACACATAGTAAATCAGACTATCACTGTTTGTTACTAACACTTTTTATTTCATGAAATAAAAACCATATCAGTAACAAAAAGTAATATTCCACAAAAACCATAACAGTAACAAAAAGTGTTATTCCCCAGACACAGATAGCAGTGGGCCACAGTTATTCTCCCCTTCTGGGACATGTGGTTTGCTTCTTTAAGATGCAGGACAAAATGTATAATTGCACACAATGGCATAAGGCTGGGCTGTGCTAAGCTGGATTTTTCTTCCAGAGCATGTCAGTTGACTAATTTACTCCTCCTCTGGAGAGGAATGAGTCAGGAGATGTGGTCGCTAGTTGTTGCTTGAGGCTCCTGCACATGGAAGGGAACCTGAGGAGTGAGGAAGATTTGTGTCTCTTCAAATATTCTTCATCCTTTTATTCCTTTATCATTGGGCTTAACTATTCATTGGCCTATGGTCAAGCAAGACTGTGGCCATAACTTTAACAGATATTCTTTCTTTGGGCTTCCTAGAGCTTTGTCTTTAAAACTTTGTACTCATCCTATGGGAATCTTCCTGAGAATCTCTACAATGGGTAGTCTAAAGTTTCCTTTTAAAAGGCTCTCTGAAATGGGTCAGCCTCGTCCATTAATTAAAATGGAATCCAATGACATACCCAACACGGGGCTAAGTGACTTAGAAATAATTCTCATAACTCAATAGTAAACAGAATCCATCCAGAGAATGGGCAAAAGACATGAACAGATGTTTACCAAAAAGGATCTATAGATGACAAATAAGCACATGAAAAGATAATCAATGTCATTAACCATTAGGGAAATACAAGTTGAAACCACAATAAAGTATCACTGCATTCTTAGAATGGTTAAAATGAAAAATAAGTGACGCACCAAATGCTAGAGAGGATGGAGAGAAAACTGAATTACTCATGCATTGTTAGTGGGAATGTAAAACGATAGAACCATTTTGGGAAACAGTTTTGCACTTCCCTAAAATCCTAAACATGCAACTGCCTGTCGTATGACCCAGCAGTTGCACTATTGGGAATTTATCCTAAAGAAATGAAAACTCATGTTGACACAAAAACCTGAACATAAATGTATAGCAGCTTTATTTGTAATATCCAAAAGCCAGAAAGATACCCAGATGTTATTTCAGTGGGTAGGTGGTTAAACAATGGTATATTCACACCATGGACTACTACTGTGCAGTAAAAAGGAACAACATGTTGATACAATGGGTATGAATCTTGAGGGAATTATGCTGAGTGGAGAAAAATAATTTCAATGTATATTCTGTATGATTCTATTTATGAAATATTCTTGAAATGACAAGGGTATAGGAATGGAGAACAGATTTAGGTTGCTAAGATACAGGCATACTTTGGGGATATTGCAGGTTTGGTTCCAGACCAGTGCAATAAAGTAGCTCACATGATTTTTTGTTGTTGTTGTTGTTACCCAGTGCATATAAAAGTTATGGTTATATATTCTGTAATCTGTTAATTGTACAATATGATTATGTCTGAAAAAAATTACATACCTAATTTGAAAATTCTTTACTGCTGAAAAACGCTAACAACCATCTGAACCTTCAATAATTATACTCTTCTTGGTGGTGAAGGGTCTTGCCTCAGTGTTGATGGCTGCTGGCTGATCAGAGTGGAGGTTGCTGAAGGTTGGAATGGCTGTGGCAGTTTCTTAAAAATAAGACAATAATAAAGTTTGCCACATTGATTTGACTACACACGAAGTATTTCTGTGTAGAACTTATTTCAAAACTGGGGTCAGTCCCCTCAAACCCTACCATTGCTTTATTAAGTTCATGTAATTTTCTTTTCTTTTTGAGACGGAGTCTCACTCTGTCGCCCACAGTGGAGTGCAGTGGCATGATCTTGGCTCACCGCAACCTCCGCTTCCCAGATTCAAGCGATTCCCCTGCCTCAGCCTCACCAGTAGCTGGGACTACAAGTGCATGCCACCACGTCTGGATAATTTTTTGTAGTTTTAGTAGAGACAGGGTTTCACCATGTTAGCCAGAATGGTCTTGATCTCCTGACCTTGTGATCTACCCGCTTCGACCTCCCAAAGTGCCAGGATTACAGGCATGAGCCACTGTGCGTAGCCAAGTTTGTATAATTTTCTACATCCTTTGTTAACATTTCAGCAATGTTCAAAGCATATTCACTAGAGTAACCTCCCTCAAGAAACCTGTTTGTTCATCCGTGAGCCGCTCCTCATTCGTTTAAAGTTTTATTATGCAACTTCAGCAATTCAGTCACATCTTTAGTTGCCACATCTAATTCTAGTTCTCCTGTTTCCATTACATCTACAGTAACTTCTTCCGCTGATGTCTTCACCCTCATCTATGAGGGTTGGAATCATTATGAGGGTTGGAATCAACTTCTTTCAAACTCCTAGTATAGTGATACTTTTCCTCTTCCCATGAATCATGAATGTTCTTAATGGCATCTAGAATGGTGAATCCTTTCCAGAAGGTTTTCAATGTACTTTGCCCAGATCTGTTAGCAGAGTAACTATCTAGTGCAGTTATAGCCTTATGAAATGTAATTTCTTAAATAAAAAGACTTGAAAATCAAAATTACTCCTTGACCCATAGGCTGCAGAATGGATGTTCGGTTAACAGGCATGAAAATAACACTAATCACCTTGTATATCTCCATCGTAGCTCTTGGGTGAATAGGTGTATTGTCAATGAACAGTAATGTTTTGAAAGCAATCATGTTTTCTGAGTAGTAGGTCTTAACAGTGGGCTGAAAATATTCAGTAAACCATGCTATAAACAGATGTGCTGCCATCTAAACTTTGTTGTTTCATTTATGGAGCACAAGATGAGTGTATTTATCATAATTCTTAAGTGCCCTAGGATTTTTGGAATGATAAATGAGCATTAGCTTCAACTTGAAGTCACTAGCTTCATTAGCCCCTAACAAGAGATTTAGACTCTCCTTTGAAGATTTGAAGCCAAGCCTTTACTTCTCTCTAGCTGTGAAAGTCCAGATGATATCTTCTTCCGTTTAGATGGCTGTTTGATCTGTTACTACATTCAAAATCTGTTGTTTAGTGTAGCTGCTTTCTTCAGTGATCTTAGCTAGATATTCTGGATAAATTGCTGCAGCTACTTCATCAGCACTTACTGCTTCACCCTGCACTTTTATGTTACACAGGTAGTTCTTCCTTAAGCCTCATGAACCAACCTCTGCTATCTTCAACTTTTCTTCTGCAGCTTTTTCCCCTCTTCCAACCTTCATAGAAGAGAAGAGAGTTAGAGCCTTGCTCTGGATTAGGCTTTGGCTTAAGAGGATGTTGTAGCTGGTTTGATCTTCTCTCCAGACCACAAAAAACTATTTCTGTATCAGCAACAAGTCTGCTTCACTTTCATATCATTCCTATGTTCGCTGGAGTAGCATATTTAACTTCCTTCAAGAACTTTTCCTTTTCATTCAAAACATGGTTTTTTGGCACAAGAACCATAGCTTTCAGCCTGTCTCAGCTTTTGACACGCTTTCGTCACAGAGTTTAATCATTTCTACCTTTGATTTAAAGTGAGAGATGATTTCACTGAATCAGTTAGGGTTTTTAATTGACCTAACTTTAATATTGTTCTGTCTCAGGGAATAGTGAGGCCTGAGGAGAGGGAGAAGATGGGGCAATGGCTAGTTGGTGGAGCAGTCAGAACACATGGAACATTTGTCAGTTAAGTTCATTGTCCTATATAGGTGAGGTTCATGGTGCTTCAAAACAACCACAATAGAAGCATAAAAAATGACTGACAACAGATCTCCATAATAGATAGTGAAAATGCTTGAAATATTTTAAGAATTACCAAAATGTGACACAGAGACACGAAGTTGGCACATGTGGTTGAAAAATGGCACTTGCTCACTGCAGGGTTGTCACAGACTTTCAACTTGTAAAAAAAAAAAATACACTATCTGCAAAGCACAGTAAAAGAATGTATGCCTGTGTACACACACACACAAGCTAATAGAAACTAATAGAAGTAAAACCGGGGGAGTCTGAGTAAGATCAATGGGTTGTATAAATGTCAGCATCCTCCTTGTGATGTTGTACCATGTTTTGCAAAATGTTACCATTTGGGGGAACTGGACAAAGGATACAAAGTTTTGTAAAATGTTGCTGTTTGGGGAAACTGGATAAAGGATACAAATAATCGCTCTGTTATTTCTTGCTACTATATGTTAGTATATAATTATTGCAGTAAAAACTTTAATTTTTTTATAAAAAACTAAGAACAAAAATTAAATCCAAGCCTGTTCTTTTCACAAGATTTAAATTTGCTCATTTTATTTTCCATTCAGAAGTATGGCCAGCCACAATGGAGATTGTGCAGTTCAGTAACGTGATAACATTAATATCATCTAGTAAAGAAATATCAACAGTATATAGTTGCACTGTGTTTTAGTATTAACTTCCTTATTATTATGAAATCTTAAGGGAGAATTAAAGTTCAGATACCCTTGCATTTCAAAAACTTTAAAGTTGTAAGATATTGAAGTAAAAAATAAAATTATCTTCTCATGAGTTCATTTTTTTTTTTTTTTTATTAAAGTTTAAAATTAGTGTTCCTCAACTTGTGTTGTTCAGTTTCACCTTGATGTTTGAGTTTTTTCAGTAGATGAAACCTGACCTCCCTGTCTCCGGAAAGAGTGTAGTTCTTTCAGGACTTTCAGTGTAACCTCAGGCTCTGTTGTATTGAATTTTTAAGGAGATTCCAGCTATCTATATGGAACAGAAGATTATCGAAGCATAGGCCCTATCCTAAAAAAAAAAAAAAAAAAAAAAAATCCAATTACTCACTCTTGGAAAGGTTACCCGAGGAATCACCATGTTCCCAGAATCTAACACTTGGTTTGCCAAAGACCATAGCAGGAACCAGTAGTATCAACTTGAAGTAGACAGAGTTTGTCTTTCCATTATTTTAGTCATTTAATGCCGCATGTCCTGAGCCCACAACCTATGAAATTAAACTCAGAAATCTTTATCACGTGCTTCCGTCTTAAAATAAAACATCAGGAGTAGCATTCCTTTCCTGATACCTAACATTCCTTTTGGAGGAAAGTTATGTGTAAAATTCTAGATGAATGCATATGGCTTTTGTCTTTCAGTAGGCAAGAAGAATGGAGAACTGCAAAGGGAGAAGAAGAAATAAAGACTTACAGGTCAGAAGAGAAAAGAAAACACTTAACTGTTCCAAAAGAGAATAAAATACCCACTGTCTCAAAGGTACATGTTAATTATTTTGATGTTTAATATTTGTTCCTTAAGTATTGTGACCATTTTAAGGCTCCATTTTGTAATTTAAAATGTTAATATTATAAACAGGTTAATTAATGATTAAAAATTAACATAGTAATTCTTGGTTATCTCTGGATTGTCTATTGTTTACTATTTAAAATTTTTAATTCCATTTCTGCTTTCTAGCATACCCTTTCCCAAAGTGCCAATTCTTATACACTCATGAATTCTAATAAATTACACTAAAGCCTCGTCAAGAGCTTTCTTTAGCTCTTCATAATCTTGTGTGCCATCTTTGTACAGTCTAAAAATAGCGTTTTGTTATGTTTTTCTGTGTTCTTGTGGTGTCTTGGCATCTATTCATTATTCTAGATAATGAAGTCAGCTAATGCTGCTGTAGATAATATTTCTCATTTTCTCCATTAAGAGTCGTAGATTGTCCCTAATAGTTTTGCCTTATTGGCTTTTCTGTCATCCTACTCTGGAAAAATTTTTGCACCTGGTAGATTTCAGTTGGTCATGGCCTAATTGGAGAGAGAGATGTACTTCCCTGAGTGTGAAGGAATCACAAATATCCCTTTTTCCTTTCTTTCTTTTTTTCTTTTTTTTTTATTTTGGAGAAAAACATCTTAGCTTGAAAGCTTCAGAGCCTTAGAGTGTGAAATTGAGGAAGCCTATGTGAAACTTCTTTTTAGGTCCAAGTCACTATCTAAAGCAATTATTGAAACAAAGGGAAAATAAATAACCGTCCTTCTTCACCAGCTTCGTGTTCCTTCCTTTTTTCATTTGAGTTTTTTAAACCTCCTAAATCAGTCTTCTTTTCTAGAATTCACATTTCTGTTTTATTACTCATCTTTTCAAAATACTCAAGTAGTCCTTTTTTCTTTACTAAGTGTATCATACCCTGGGATCAGTAGGACCTCACAGTGCTAGAATTCCTATTGGTATAATAAAGGAAAATTTCTTTCTGAAATAATCTTGTTTTTTGGTTGGTTGATTGGTTGGCTTTTTCATGATAAGTAGAAAGCATACCTTTTTTGCATCCTTTGCTGAGATAAACTTACATAATGATGATGAGAGTTTGTATTGCTTGCTACTGCCTTTATGGATGGAATATGTTAATATCTATTAAAATCGAAAGATGTGCTTATCTCTTAATTCAATAGTACTTTGAAGACTTTTTAAGAAATCAGGGGAATGATATGTATGTGTGTACATATGTGTGTGCATGCACAATCGCATATTTTTAGTGTCTCATCACAAAAACTGGAATAACTTCAGTTATTATTTATGTGGTCAGCTGGCTATCATTTATTTTTCCCAAATTTAAATGGTTATATCCAATTTCAAGGATGTCTCATTGATTCTTTGTTTTTTTTCTAAGACAAGACCCTGCATTTATTTCATGGATGTGATTCTCTTTTTTGTTTGGTTGGTGGGGATATAGAGTCTCATTGTGTTACCCGGGCCGGAGTGCAATGGGACAGTCCTAACTGACTGCAGCCTTGGACTGCCTCAAGTGATCCTCTTGCCTCATCATCCCAAATAGCTGGGACTATAGGTTTATACCACCGTGCCTGGCTAACTTTAAATTTTATTTTTTAACTTTGTAGAGACAGGGTCTTGCCATTGCCCTGGCTAGTCTTGAATTCCTGACCCCAAAGCACGATTCTCCCACATTGGCCTCCCAAAGTGCTGGGATTACAGGCATGAGCTACCATGGCTGGCCTTTGTATTCAATACTTTTGAGATAGCTTTATTAAGTTTTTTTGGTGTGTTTTAGGTATAAATTTTAATGTTTATTGAGTTGTCTTCATCACTGTGTTGGACTTTGTCAGTTTTTTAGTGCTTATTGGTTGTATTCTTATCTGCAGAAGACTTCTCACATTTATTCCAGCAGAAGAAAAACAACCCAGCCACATGGCGTCTTATTTTCACTGTGGCACGGTAGCTTTATGATCCCCATTTTGGTTTCCGATTTGCCTCTGCCTATTACATATGCCTCACAGCCCATTATCCTTGTTCTTAACATCATTTCTGTAGGTTTGCTATAGATACAGAAGAGTTCAGTGTTTGGTTTAGTCTTTTATCATTAATCTTTTATGTCTGTCATTAATTAGAAAAAAAACAGCGTTTTTATAACTAATCAATCAGCAAGTAAATTTCAACATAACCATGATAAGCCTTTGATTTAACTTGATGAATGTTAAAATATTTGAGTTGGTACTATAACCTCGTCCATTTAAGTGATATCTTAAATATGAACAAATGTTTTTATTGTTGTATGTTAGGATAAATTGTCTCACTTTGTCGCCCAGGCTGTAGTGCAGTGGTGCAATCATCCCTCACTACAGCCTTGAACTCCTAGACTCAAGCAATCTTCCTGAATAGCTGCGACTACAGGCATGCGCCACCATGCCCAGCTTGAATTTTTTTGATTAAAAAAATTTAACTTTTAAACTAAAAATCCTGCTCTTTAAACATACTGTGAATAAATTTAATTTACTTTTTTCTAGAATCATGCTCATGAGCATTTCCTGGATCTTGGAGAATCCAAAAAGCAACAGACAAATCAACACAATTATCGTACGAGATCTGCATTGGAAGAGACTCCTAGACCCTCAGAAGAGATAGAAAATGGCACTAGTTCTTCAGATGTAAGATATCAGCACATTCATAAATTAGATGTCATTTTTACTTATTTTTTTAAATACGAGTTTCATTCTTTGCATTTATTGATATGTTTGTGGATGTATTTTATGGCATTTTGGGGTATTATGATACAGCTTTTATTTTCTAAAAATTTATTTCTAGGCATGGCACACATATACATAATTTCAAATCCATAAAATAAACTCATGTGAATTAATTATTCTCATTTTATAGATAAGGATGCTGAGGCTCCAAGATATTTAGATTATACAATCACCTATTAAGAGGTAGAGCAGGGATTAAATGCAAGTTTGTTTTACTTTAAAGCCAAGCTTTTTAAGTGGTACCGTGAAGCTGTAGTATAGTGTAAGTATAACAGCAAATCAGTAAGTATTTGGCAGTCTTTGTTAGTTTTTAATCTCTGTACCAGTTTATAGCTTTCTCAGTGTAATTTTTAAATATTCTTCATGCGTCATTATTTCAGTAAATATTACTGTCCTTACTAAATTATGTATTGTTTCAGTGAAGGCAATCAGTTTGCAGTCATAAACCAATCTTATTAAGCAGTTAAACCATGTCCGTTCCCCTTTTCTTCTCAGCCCTCCCCATCACCTTCCTTCTTTACAGGTTAGAGATGTAAGCATTTTAGATATTGACTACTATACACTTTTGAAGCCATGTTGTGCTTTGAAATGCTAGGCATTTATGAGAATTATCTAAATATATTCTCTTTGGCCAGGGCAACATTAACTCAAACTGAGAGTATTCTAACCACAATTTAAGTTAGTCTCCAATGGCTTTGGATCCTCATATGGCCAGGTCAAAATGATATATTCATTCTGGCAAAAAAAGAGAAATATACTGATTATATAAACTTGACTCATGGTAATTTGGATAGACATACAAAACATAAAATACATGTGGGCTAATTATCTTACAAAATGTCTCTTTATTTTTGAAAGAGTTTCCTCTAAATATTGTTTCCATATAATATTTAAAATATTCTGTTTATTAGAAACTTAAGAACTGTATTTCCAGAAACACATCTGTTATAATAAGTCCTTCAAGTGTCTTCAAAACTAATTTATTTATGCTTTAACATCCTTTTAGAAATTTAGAATATATTTCTGGAGGAGCCCATTAAGAACAAAGTATCTATCACTTTGGGCACAGTACACTAATTAATTGGAAAGAACTCTGGTTTTTTCATTGAAATGTTTTGTACTTTAGTATTTCATATTTGGAATGTAGGAATAATTCTGTTTATTTTTTCCCCCCTTTAAGGAAGTAACACAGGAAATGTGGGAAAAGTCGTATCACTTGCTTAGATTTATTTGTTATATTGAGCAGTGATTAAATTTGTTAATAAAATATGCTTTTTGTTAATAAAATATGCAAATGTGATTTTTTTCATTTTTGCTTAGTTTTCATAACTATGGAATAGACATATAATTCACATTCTTCATTAAAACATCAAAATAGGAAAACTTTTGTCCCAAATATATTATTTAAATATTAAAATAATCCACCCCGTTGTCCTCTTTAAAAGTTATCTGAATATGCCCAGCAAGTAAGTAACACCATTCTTGCGGAATGTTGTCCAAGGTTTGGACTGAAGTGACCTGGGCTTAAATCAAGTTTTTTTGGCTTATTAGTTGTGCCGCCTTGGGCAAAGTTCTCAACTTTTTAAAGCTTTAGTTTGTTTTATTTAAATAACTTTCTCTATCACCAGTAGTGCATTGTCAAGCCCAAATGGGGCGATACATACAAAGTGCTTAGAATAGTTTGTAACATACAGTAAAAGCTTAATAAATATGAGGTGTTATTGTTATTGGAGCATGAAGTTTATTTAAGCGAGGAAGACATGCAATATTTTTGCCATCAAAAAACCCAACTTTATGAAGAAAATGCTCTCACAGATAATATTCTTTGTTGACTCATGAATATTTACTAAAGAGAAACAGAGTGTTTGAGTATTTTTTAGTCCTTTACCATTTGGATAAAATAAGACCAGAAGTGGGACATCCTTTTGTATATGGGAAAGCTGTTTTAATAAGTAAAACATAGATGTGCCTATAATAAATAAACACAAATGTGCCTTCTCAAAGCTTTGTATAGAAAAGAAAGCTTTGTATTTTGAAAAGGCTCAAGAAGTAATAATTTCAAATGTAAATATGGAATTTGATATAATTTTATCTAGAAGATACGTTTTGAGGCTTTTAAAATGGTAATCTGTAGGATTGCTGTGAATCCAATATTAGTAAGTATTATGTCTTTACATACATTTAAGTATTCTCATTTATTTGTAGAAAAAAAGGTAAAAGCTGTATTTTGCGACTAATTTTTTAAAGAGAAGCAGCTAACTCTTTTATCATTTTATTATTATTGGTTATTTTTGAGACAGTCTCTTTCTGGAGTGTAGCAGTGCAATCTCAGCTCACAGCAACCTCCGCCTCCTGGGTTTAAGTGATTCCGTGCCTCAGTCTCCCAAGTAGCTGGGATTACAGGCATCTGCCACCATTCCCAGCTATTTTTTTTTTTGTATTTTAGTACAGACAGGGTGTCGCCATGTTGGCCAGGCTGATCTCGAACCCCTGACCTTAAGTGATCCGCCCACCTCAACCTCTCAAAGTGTTGGGATTACAGGCATGAGCCACGACACCCTTTGCAACTAATTTAAATCAAAGTTTAAATATCCCAATATGACTGATATTATAAGATATCACTGATATTTTCTGTAATCATAAAATGTTATTTTATAAAATTATGCAATAAGACATGTATTCAACATATCTTAGGAAGGTGAAGTAGTTGCTGTCAGTGGTGGAACATCTGAAGAAGAAGAGAGAGCATGGCACAGTGATGGCAGTTCTAGGTAAATGAATGATTTTTATTTCTCCAAATGTTATATAAAATCTTTAGAAAGGTGATTTTTTTTTTTAAACCAGCAACACGTTTCAAGTTCTTCAGAGAGTTTTTGAAGTTATATGAAATGTAGATTTTCTGATATATGTTCTCTATAGAAAATAATTTTTTGGTGACTACAACTGGATCTGCAAAATGATGCTTTTAACTTTATCTTCTTATTTAGTATTATTTCTTATGAATACTGTTATAATGTTGAATTGCAAACCAGTTTCATTACTGGTTTTGGAAAGTGTGAAGTTAAGGAAGTAATGCAAGCCTCCTGAGTTAACTATCTTACGTAGTGGAATTTATGGAATACTAATGATAAGAGGAATAAGCTCTCTTTTTCTTGTTATCTCTACCTTATTTGACCAGGCCAGTGAGGATTCCAACTCCTTATACTGGCGATTCACATTGTTGCAGGGCTTATGACCTTGGCTAACTTTTCAAGGTCTTAGTAGCAAGAAGAGAGTATAGCCTTTGGGGATGGCAATTATGATTAGCTGCTAAACTTATCCCCCACCTTAGTGGCTCTTAAAATAGAAGAGACAGAGTATGAAGTAGAGGCTATACGAGTCCCTCAGTTCTACAATCAAGGGCTCTCCTATTCTCACAGTAGTGATTTCTGGTGATGATGTGCAAATGTGTGTGATTATATCTAGTAGTTTTCTGTATTCAGAACAGGTCAATGAAGGAAACATTGAAGTTCTTTTGGCTCAACAATGGAATCAGAGTATTTCAAATCCTGAGATGACATAGGGGTTCCTGTATTAAAAGAGTAGTGGTGGTTTTAGCAGTTGAGGACAGTTGTAAAGAATGCTGGGCTCTGGAGTTTGTAATTATGTTTATGCTGACAGCAGAAGATCTTCTGTAAGAGCCAAGTACTCCAGAGAGTGATAACTGTGTGATTTGGCAGGTGCCATTTACAGTGGCCTTGGCTGGAGCTAGTATAAATAAAATGCTCATAAGTTGAAGACAACCTGTTTTAGAATAGCATATCTGAAAATAGTTTAAGTTCTTAAAAATCATTTTAAATTTCATAGTGAAATGACTAAATCATGCTAGAAAACATCTGAATTATTTGGTTCTTATCTGGGATGATTAGAATAATCAGAGATTTAGGTACGTGCTTATAAAGAACATTTGGACAGTGGAGAGGGGTAGTGGGGAGGGTTAGTGACGATGGAATAAAGCTCCAGTAAAATCTGCTTTTTACGCGTTAATGTTAACAGCAGTATTTTTAGAGGCATGAGGTTATACATCATTAAATCTAGGCAAGCTAATTATTGCTTTTAACATAGTATAACTTAGATTCCTTTAAGACATTTATGTTCATTCAATTGTCAAAATAAGTAAATATGCTCACATACTAAAATTACTATAGAAGATAATACAACTAGATTCTTTATTTTACAACGTGATTGGTTCAGTAAATCGTTTGTCAATGAAGGTAAACTAAAAGGAAATGACAAACATGATTGGAAGCAGTATACAAAATATAGTAAGGCCTGTATTTTTCTGAATCATGGCATGCTTTGAAGCATAAAATACACCTAAGGTGTAGATAGGTAGAATCATTTTATCTAAATGAAATGTCATTACTTTACATGCAGAGTAAAGTTTGCAAATACAGTCTTTCTCCTGGGCAGGAACACTTCTGACTCTGCCAGTTCAATATCCAGCTACCTTGAGAGCACTAGTACTGGACCATAAGAGTTCCCCCTGTCTGGAACTCCCACTTCCTCTTAAAAAAGGAATCCCCATATCTCCTCAATGTTGACACCTTCTGTGCTCTCCAGGGTTATCTTTTTGCTGTCACTAGAACTGAGAAAAGTGACCCCTTCTTCCTTATTTTTATATACCCACATAATTTGTAACATATGCAACACTCAGAAGTCAATATTTTTCTTAAAATCTTGGAAGGTACTTAAATTTGTTTTTTCACTTAAAGTGTTGTGTCTTTATGTATCTTCAGGTTTTGGGGGAGGTTTTTTTTCTTTTGCAATATTTAAGTAAAGCCTGTAGAATTTTAAGAAACTTTTGAAGATGAGTTGATAATTAGGGAAGTATTTTTTTGTTAGTTTAAGTATTTGTTCTGTCATTTCTCTTTATTATAATCTTTCTTTTCATTTTTATAAAACAAGTCTTAAAATTTTATCTTGTATGTTATCTAAAAATCCCTTCTGTCCTTCTAGTGACTACTCCAGTGATTACTCTGACTGGACAGCAGATGCAGGAATTAATCTGCAGCCACCAAAGAAAGTTCCTAAGAATAAAACCAAGAAAGCAGAAAGCAGTTCAGATGAAGAAGAAGAATCTGAAAAACAGAAGCAAAAACAGATTAAAAAGGAAAAGAAAAAAGTAAATGAAGAAAAAGATGGACCAATATCACCAAAGAAAAAGAAGCCCAAAGAAAGAAAACAAAAGGTTTGGTTTTTAAAATTACAGATTTGGTGTTTTCTAGGGAAACAGTTTAAAGCACACATGTTGAAGTACAATTGATCACAAACATTGTTGAAGTGTATCAGCAAATAATAATAGAAAAAACTCAGAAGTACATAGTAGTAAAAAAGTATACCTAAATATGCTTAGTTTATTTGAGTTTTTAGATATTTAGCATGTAAAAGTATTTACTTACAAAATTGCCATATTCTAAATATTGAAATTTAATCTTAAAAAGATCAGATTTTTCTTGACAGTCTGGTGGAATTTATTTATGTGAAATACATAATAATACAAAACATATAGTATATTAGTCTATGAATTGCCTTTATGTTTAACCATCCTTATTGTTATTGCTGAAAATAAACAAAGTCTTTGAGGAACATCACAGAGAGTAGAAATGACACAACTTGTCACAATTGATCCCAAGGCAAATATGAAGCTAAAGTGGGGTAAGATGGGCTTGTAACATTCCTTCATTAATCTAAAGTGTGTGAGCCATAAGTTTTCTTTGGTCAGTAGCAGTATTGATTTGATTACCACAGTTAAGTCTGGACAATTTGAGAGAAAACAGAGAATGTAAGAAATATTATAGGAAGAATATCTGTCAGCTCGTATGGAGTTGAAATTCTTTAACATAGGAATGAAAGTGAGAGCTGTTTAATTTTTGTTCTAAAGTAAATACAACACAAGGGGCATGTTTTCTGCTTCCCTAAAGACTGTAAATGGGAAGCAGTATTTGATTAAAAGGAAGATTTGTTTGTAACCTCTGCCATTTAAGTATAAGTTTTCATTTGTAGAATTAAATAGTGGGAGACCGTAGGGTCTTTATTCCCACAGAGCTTTCAAAATGTGTAAGAATATAATATATCTGTTTTGTTTTAAGTGTTTATTTTATCTACATTTGTTGAGTTCTTGTTTCAGCTTTATAATTATGAGTTACTTTAATTTGGATTCCACAGCTGCTATTTTTCTTGTTGCCTCTTTTGCTTTTGTTTGGGGAAACTTTACCAAAGAGAATGCCACACAGTCACCCACAGTTTTTCTTTTCTACCTTGTCAGTGATGATAAATGTAGTCTGATTTGTTATTTTATATATGTAGTACACAGATTGGTTAAAGAAAACTGATTTAGCCACGTGTCTGGCTAATAAGGTAAATATTCTTTTTCATCTCAGAACAGTTTTGGTGAACTTTTGAGGTTTGCAGTGATAAGTCACTGTGAGAACAGTTCTTTCATCCCAAGAGTACAGTTTGCTTCATCTGGTCCCCTTAATTTGATAATTTTCCTCAAACTAATACCATGGGTTTCTTCATGCACTGGCACATGTAGATCTGTTGTTAACATTTGGCATATTTTAATTTCACTGTGTTGTTGTGACAAAGTATTGTGATGGGATGACTCTGCCAATAGAATTATGTGGGTCACTTTAAATATGGTAAGGTTAGGATACTGGAGGGTATTCCCTTTAGTTTAAATTTTGTTCACATGCCTATCAGTGATGTAACAGTAGATGGACTTGCTCTTTTCCCTAGTCCTCTAGTTATCTTGAATAAACATACAAGTATTTCCCTTCTTAAACAGGGTCTTCTTATGTTGGGATTTCAGATGAGATTTCCTAGAGGAAATACGATTTGAGTTGTGCCTAGAAGCATTCCCATGGTTGGAAAGGAAAGAAATTATTTATGCTTTCCATATTTAAAAAAAAAACTTCAAATCATGGAGCTGGAAATCTTAAAGAATACTCAATGCATTCTTAACCCCTTAATGGTTGTAATTAATAAGTGACAGAAATCTTCCTCAACCAAACATTCTAAGTTCCTCAGGAATTATTGGGCTGTAAGATTTGTCCTCGTAATGATTTTTGGTGATGCCAAAGTCTTTCAGTCATACATACGATTATTCTTATTTAATATGCAACTTACCTGTCTTGGTGTAAAAGTTGTTAGCTTCCTCATTGAACATAGATAATTCCTTATAGGGAGAAATACTTGCTTAGCAGTTAATAGTCCATATTGAGGCTAGAATTATGATTTTCAAACTTTCTGTCTTTTCCTTTTTATTAGTCAGAGGAAACCCTTTTCAAACAAACTTAGCTCCTCAGTATACAAAACTGATAAAATCAGAACTGCTCTGAATAAAACACAGTGGAAGTTCCTGGGTTGTGGGATCTCTCTGATATACTCAGTGTATAACATAATGGCTACTTTATTTGATAACTGTGCATGTATCAAATTACTGTTTGGATATCAGTTTGCTCCTCACATCTAACACCTACAAAACTTACTTACCAAGCTTTTTTCTCAAACCCGCTGTACCCCAGCCCTCTTTATCTCAGTAATGTGATGACTCTCTTAGTTGTTTATGCCAGAAACCCTGGAGATATCTTTGATTCCTCTTTTTCTCTCATAGTCCACATCTAGTCCATCAGGGAATTATCTAATGAATTGTAAATATATTCAGCACTTTACTGTTTTTCACCACTCCACTGCTATCACATTGGTGTGAATCACCCTGAACTCTCATTTATATTACGGTGGTAGCATCCCATGTGTCTTCCTGCTTCTCCCTTTTTCTTCCTAGGGTCTATTCTTTAAAGCATAGGTTGACAGATTTTTTTCTACAGAAGGCCAGCTACTCTGCCATAATAGCATTTATAGATAATACACAAATGGGTATGGCTGTGTTCCAATAAAAATTTATGAAAATTGTGGCAGGCTGGACTCGCCCTAAGGGTCATGATTTGCCAGTCCTTGTTCTGATGCATCCAGAGTGATCCTTTTAAAATATAAGTGAGATCGTACTATGCTTCTACCTAAAATTCTGTAATGAACCCATCTCACGTATAGTAAATATCAAAGATCTTCACCCTAACTCTTCAAGGTAGTGCTCTTGATGTGTTTGACTGAGAAACAGTATGGTGTGGCTAATGGGAAAAAGAGGAAAATGATAACTACTACAGTTGGGAAGCAGTAGTATTACCTATTGCAAGTAGTGTTCTCTGATATCATGTTATGGCATTACTTCTTTTAGTAAACAAGTATTATTTTATAGTGATAATTACAGTACCTTGTTTTTAAAAAAACATGAGTAAAATGTAGCAGTCTTAGTGTACAATCATCTTTAATGTTTTACATGTGATTCACAAAAGACTTTAATCAGTTGCATAACATTTTTTTACTTATAAAAATACTAGGTTTCAGATATTCTTAGAAAGTTCGTTTTTTTCTGAGTCTAAGGTAACAACATCAAGACCATTGTGGCCACTTGTGGGTGACCAGCAAAGTTAAGGAACTTTCTCAGAGGCATAGTTTCTCATGCTGTGTAGAAGTATAACGTCCAGCTTATGGAAATAATTAGCCTTCTACATCTTGCACTACTCAGCTCCTATGAGAATACCTTATTTAGTTCTAACTTACTATAACTAGGATTAAAAAAAAAACAAAACTCTAGGGTATCTTGGTTTGTTATATGGAATGTTTATAAAATTGATAGCATTTTGAAAGGAAAGGAGAATACACAGAGCTTGTACTTTGGGGTTTGTGGGGATATCTTGTTACCTTGTTGTGAGTGTTGGTTGTGGATTTTTGGGTTTTGCTTCTAGTTAGTTCTCTTTGTAGACAGTGATTTGGAGAGATTGAATAACTCTGTTGCCACTGCTGCCATTTTTTTTCCAAGGTAAGTGTTTTGTTGCTTAAAGGATCATCATCTCTCAGTAGTCATGGAATATTGGTCCCAGGACCCCGTAGATAACAAAATCCAGGGATGTTCAAGTCTCTTATAAAAAATGGCATAGTATTTGCGTGTGACCTACACACAGTCTCCTACATATACTTTAAATCATCTCTAGATTATTTATAATACCTAATACAGTGCCTACACATCATTTTATTTGTGTGGATTCAACATAGTATTCAGAATGTAGCAAATTCAAGTTTTGCCTATTGGAACTTTGTGGAATTTTTTTCCCAAATATTTTCAGTCAAGGTTGGTTGAATGCATGGATGCGGAACCCTTGGATACACAGGGCCAACTGTATATAATATTGTACAATGGTTATTTTAAAGAGTAGATTGGTGGATTAATGCTTTTCTGATGATTACTTAACAATATTCTCAATTTTGTCAGAGATTGGCTGTGGGAGAACTAACTGAAAACGGTTTGACATTAGAAGAATGGTTGCCGTCAACATGGATTACAGATACTATTCCCCGGAGATGTCCATTTGTGCCACAGATGGGCGATGAGGTACTTTAAAAGTTTTAAATTATCCTTTTTTCCTCACATAGTTTTAAACATTTTTAATAGCTCTTGAAATAGACTTCTAGAAAATTGAATCAGTTTCATAAAGTATCTCATTCTAGATGTTCGTATCTATGTATGGAGAAAGTACAATTAGGGGGGAAAATCTAATGATAATCCTCTTTGAAGCTGCTGTAAATCTAAATATTATAAGAATGAAAATTTTGTTAGTGTTTTAAAAAGGAATGTGTGTTTTAATAAGAGGAGTTTTATTGTCAGCTTTATCTTTTTAAATTAAAATATATTCATTTATCTTACTTAAGGCTGAATGTATATTAAAGGAAAAATTAAATTTAGCACCTTATTTTCATTTAATTTTATTTCAAAAAGTGTTGTTTTGTTTACCCACAATGTTCATAGTTTATTAGATCTTTTTTTTTTTTTTTTTTTTTTTTTTTTTTTTATTATACTTTAAGTTCTAGGGTACATGTGCATAACGTGCAGGTTTGTTACATATGTATACTTATGCCATGTTGGTGTGCTGCACCCATCAACTCGTCAGCACCCATCAATTCATCATTTATATCATGTATAACTCCCCAAGGCAATCCCTCCCTCCTCCCCCCTCCCCCCTGCCCATGATAGGCCCCAGTGCGTGATGTTCCCCTTCCCGAGTCCAAGTGATCTCATTGTTCAGTTCCCACCTATGAGTGAGAACATGCGGTGTTTGGTTTTCTCTTCTTGTGATAGTTTGCTAAGAATGATGGTTTCCAGCTGCATCCATGTCCCTACAAAGGACGCAAACTCATCCTTTTTTATGGCTGCATAGTATTCCATGGTGTATATGTGCCACATTTTCTTAATCCAGTCTGTCACAGATGGACATTTGGGTTGATTCCAAGTCTTTGCTATTGTGAATAGTGCCGCAATAAACATACGTGTGCATGTGTCTTTGTAGTAGAATAATTTATAATCCTTTGGGTATATACCCAGTAGTGGGATGGCTGGGTCATATGGTACATCTAGTTCTAGATCCTTGAGGAATTGCCATACTGTTTTCCATAATGGTTGAACTAGTTTACAATCCCACCAACAGTGTAAAAGTGTTCCTATTTCTCCACATCCTCTCCAACACCTGTTGTTTCCTGACTTCTTAATGATTGCCATTCTAACTGGTGTGAGATGGTATCTCATTGTGGTTTTGATTTGCATTTCTCTGATGGCGAGTGACGATGAGCATTTTTTCATGTGTCTGTTGGCTGTATGAATATCTTCTTTTGAGAAATGTCTGTTCATATCCTTTCCCCACTTTTTGATGGGGTTGTTTGTTTTTTTCTCGTATATTTGTTTGAGTTCTTTGTAGATTCTGGATATTAGCCCTTTGTCAGATGAGTAGGTTGCAAAAATTTTCTCCCATTCTGTAGGTTGCCTATTCACTCTGATGGTAGTTTCTTTTGCTGTGCAAAAGCTCTTTAGTTTAATTAGATCCCATTTGTCAATTTTTGCTTTTGCTGCCGTTGCTTTTGGTGTTTTAGACATGAAGTCCTTGCCCATGCCTATGTCCTGAATGGTACTACCTAGGTTTTCTTCTAGGGTTTTTATGGTATTAGGTCTAACATTTAAGTCTCTAATCCATCTTGAATTAATCTTCGTATAAGGGGTAAGGAAAGGATCCAGTTTCAGCTTTCTACTTATGGCTAGCCAATTTTCCCAGCACCATTTATTAAATAGGGAATCCTTTCCCCATTTCTTGTTTCTCTCAGGTTTGTCAAAGATCAGATGGCTGTAGATGTGCGGTATTATTTCTGAGGACTCTGTTCTGTTCCATTGGTCTATAGCTCTGTTTTGGTACCAGTACCATGCTGTTTTGGTTACTGTAGCCCTGTAGTATAGTTTGAAGTCAGGTAGCGTGACGCCTCCAGCTTTGTCCTTTTGACTTAGGATTGTCTTGGCAATGCGGGCTCTTTTTTGGTTCCATATGAACTTTAAAGCAGTTTTTTCCAATTCTGTGAAGAAACTCATTGGTAGCTTGATGGGGATGGCATTGAATCTATAAATAACCTTGGGCAGTATGGCCATTTTCACGATATTGATTCTTCCTATCCATGAGCATGGTATGTTCTTCCATTTGTTTGTGTCCTCTTTGATTTCACTGAGCAGTGGTTTGTAGTTCTCCTTGAAGACGTCCTTTACATCCCTTGTAAGCTGGATTCCTAGGTATTTGATTCTCTTTGAAGCAATTGTGAATGGAAGTTCATTCCTGATTTGGCTCTCTGCTTCTCTGTTACTGGTGTATAAGAATGCTTGTGATTTTTGCACATTAATTTTGTATCCTGAGACTTTGCTGAAGTTGCTTATCAGCTTAAGGAGATTTTGGGCTGAGACGATGGGGTTTTCTAAATATACAATCATGTCATCTGCAAACAGGGACAATTTGACTTCTTCTTTTCCTAACTGGATACCCTTGATTTCTTTCTCTTGCCTGATTGCCCTAGCCAGAACTTCCAACACTATGTTGAATAGGAGTGGTGAGAGAGGGCATCCCTGTCTTGTGCCAGTTTTCAAAGGGAATTTTTCCAGTTTTTGCCCATTCAGTATGATATTAGCTGTGGGTTTGTCATAAATGGCTCTTATTATTTTGAGATACGTTCCATCAATACCGAATTTATTGAGCGTTTTTAGCATGAAGGGCTGTTGAATTTTGTCAAAAGCCTTTTCTGCATCTATTGAGACAATCATGTGGTTCTTGTCTTTGGTTCTGTTTATATGCTGGATTACGTTTATTGATTTGCGAATGTTGAACCAGCCTTGCATCCCAGGGATGAAGCCCACTTGATCATGGTGGATAAGCTTTTTGATGTGCTGCTGAATCCGGTTTGCCAGTATTTTATTGAGAATTTTTGCATCAATGTTCATCAGGGATATTGGTCTAAAATTCTCTTTTTTTGTTGTGTCTCTGCCAGGCTTTGGTATCAGGATGATGTTGGCCTCATAAAATGAGTTAGGGAGGATTCCCTCTTTTTCTATTGATTGGAATAGTTTCAGAAGGAATGGTACCAGCTCCTCCTTGTACCTCTGGTAGAATTCAGCTGTGAATCCATCTGGTCCTGGACTTTTTTTGGTGGGTAGGCTATTAATTGTTGCCTCAATTTCAGAGCCTACTATTGGTCTATTCAGGGATTCAACTTCTTCCTGGTTTAGCCTTGGGAGAGTGTAAGTGTCCAGGAAATTATCCATTTCTTCTAGATTTTCTAGTTGATTTGCGTAAAGGCGTTTATAGTATTCTCTGATGGTAGTTTGTATTTCTGTGGGGTCAGTGGTGATATCCCCTTTATCATTTTTTATTGCATCTATTTGATTCCTCTCTCTTTTCTTCTTTATTATTCTTGCTAGCGGTCTGTCAATTTTGTTGATCTTTTCAAAAAACCAACTCCTGGATTCATTGATTTTTTGGAGGGTTTTTTGTGTCTCTATCTCCTTCAGTTCTGCTCTGATCTTAGTTATTTCTTGCCTTCTGCTAGCTTTTGAATGTGTTTGCTCTTGCCTCTCTAGTTCTTTTAATTGTGATGTTAGAGTGTCAATTTTAGATCTCTCCTGCTTTCTCTTGTGGGCATTTAGTGCTATAAATTTCCCTCTACACACTGCTTTAAATGTGTCCCAGAGATTCTGGTGTGTTGTATCTTTGTTCTCATTGGTTTCAAAGAACATCTTTATTTCCGCTTTCATTTCGTCATGTACCCAGTAGTCATTCAGGAGCAGGTTGTTCAGTTTCCATGTAGTTGAGCGGTTTTGATTGATTTTCTTAGTCCTGAGTTCTAGTTTGATTGCACTGTGGTCTGAGAGACAGTTTGTTATAATTTCTGTTCTTTTACATTTGCTGAGGAGTGCTTTACTTCCAATTATGTGGTCAATTTTGGAATAAGTGCGATGTGGTGCTGAGAAGAATGTATATTCTGTTGATTTGGGGTGGAGAGTTCTATAGATGTCTATTAGGTCCGCTTGGTGCAGAGATGAGTTCAATTCCTGGATATCCTTGTTAACTTTCTGTCTCGTTGATCTGTCTAATGTTGACAGCGGAGTGTTGAAGTCTCCCATTATTATTGTATGGGAGTCTAAGTCTCTTTGTAAGTCTCTAAGGACTTGCTTTATGAATCTGGGTGCTCCTGTATTTGGTGCATATATATTTAGGAGAGTTAGCTCTTCCTGTTGAATTGATCCCTTTACCATTATGTAATGGCCTTCTTTGTCTCTTTTGATCTTTGATGGTTTAAAGTCTGTTTTATCAGAGACAAGGATTGCAACCCCTGCTTTTTTTTGTTCTCCATTTGCTTGGTAGATCTTCCTCCATCCCTTTATTTTGAGCCTATGTATGTCTCTGCATGTGAGATGGGTCTCCTGAATACAGCAGACTGATGGGTCTTGACTCTTTATCCAGTTTGCCAGTCTGTGTCTTTTAATTGGAGCATTTAGTCCATTAACATTTAAGGTTAATATTGTTATGTGTGAACTTGATCCTGCCATTATGATATTAACTGGTTATTTTGCTCGTTAGTTGATGCAGTTTCTTCCTAGCCTCGATGGTCTTTACATTTTGGCATGTTTTTGCAATGGCTGGTACTGGTTGTTCCTTTCCATGTTTAGGGCTTCCTTCAGGGTCTCTTGTAAGGCAGGCCTGGTGGTGACAAAATCTCTAAGCATTTGCTTATCTGTAAAGGATTTTATTTCTCCTTCACTTATGAAACTTAGTTTGGCTGGATATGAAATTCTGGGTTTAAAATTCTTTTCTTTAAGAAGGTTGAATATTGGCCCCCACTCTCTTCTGGCTTGTAGAGTTTCTGCCGAGAGATCTGCTGTTAGTCTGATGGGCTTCCCTTTGTGGGTAACCCGACCTTTCTCTCTGGCTGCCCTTAAGATTTTTTCCTTCATTTCAACTTTGGTGAATCTGGCAATTATGTGTCTTGGAGTTGCTCTTCTGGAGGAGTATCTTTGTGGCGTTCTCTGTATTTCCTGAATTTGAATGTTGGCCTGCCCTACTAGGT
Organism: Rhinopithecus roxellana; assembly: GCF_007565055.1. NCBI lineage: Eukaryota > Metazoa > Chordata > Mammalia > Primates > Cercopithecidae > Rhinopithecus > Rhinopithecus roxellana. Next base: position 91,151,822 of record NC_044552.1, on the reverse strand, counting down.
TGGGGAAGTTCTCCTGGATGATTTCCTGAAGAGTGTTTTCCAACTTGGTTCCATTTTCCCCCTCACTTTCAGGCACCCCAATCAGGCGTAGATTTGGTCTTTTTACGTAATCCCATACTTCTTGCAGGCTTTGCTCATTTCTTTTTCTTCTTTTTTCTTTTGGTTTCTCTTCTCGCTTCATTTCATTCATCTGATCCTCAATCGCTGATACTCTTTCTTCCAGTTGATCGAGTCGGTTACTGAAGCTTGTGCATTTGTCACGTATTTCTCGTGTCATGGTTTTCATCTCTGTCATTTCGTTTATGATCTTCTCTGCATTAATTAGTCTAGCTGTCAATTCTTCCACTCTTTTTTCAAGATTGTTAGTTTCTTTGCGCTGGGTACGTAATTCCTCCTTTAGCTCTGATAAGTTTGATGGACTGAAGCCTTCTTCTCTCCTCTCGTCCAAGTCATTCTCTGACCAGCTTTGATCCATTGCTGGCGATGGGCTGCGCTCCTTTGCAGGGGGAGATGCGCTCTTATTTTTTGAATTTCCAGCTTTTCTGCCCTGCTTCTTCCCCATCTTTGTGGTTTTATCTGTCTCTGGTCTTTGATGGTGGTGACGTACTGATGGGGTTTTGGTATAGGTGTCCTTCCTGTTTGATAGTTTTCCTTCTGACAGTCAGAAGGACTGTCTGTTGGTCTGTTGGAGATTGCTTGAGGTCCACTCCAGACCCTGTTTGCCTGGGTATCAGCAGCAGAGGTTGCCGAAGATAGAATATTGCTGAACAGCGAGTGTACCTGTCTGATTCTTCCTTTGGAAGTTTCCTCTCAGGGGTGTACTCCACCCTGTGAGGTGTGGGGTGTCAGACTGCCCCTAGTGGGGGATTTCTCCCAGCTAGGCTACTCAGGGGTCAGGGACACACCTGAGCAGGCAGTCTGTCCGTTCTCAGATCTCAACCTCCGCGTTGGGAGATCCACGGCTCTCCCCAAAGCTGTCAGACAGAGTCGTTCGCGTCTGCACCGGCTCCCGCTACTTCCCCTGTTGGTCTTCAGCTGTGCGCTGTCCCCAGAGGTGGAGACTACAGAGACAGGCAGGCTTCCTTGAGCTGCTGTGAGCTCCACCCAGTTCGAGCTTCCCAGAGGCTTTGTTTACCTACTTAAGCCTCAGGAATGGCGGGCGCCCCTCCCCCAGCCTCGCTGCTGCCTTGTGGATAGATCGCGGCAGACTGCTGTGTTAGCAGTGAGGGAGGCTTCGTGGGCGTGGGACCCTCCCGGCCAGGTGTGGGATATATTCTGGTGTGCCTGTATGCTTACAGCGCAGTATTGGGGTGGGAGTTACCCGATTTTCCAGGTGTTGTGTGTCTCAGTTCCCCTGGCTAGGAAAACGGATCCCCTTCCCCCTTGCGCTTCCAGGTGAGGCGATGCCTCGCCCTGCTTCAGCTCTCGCTGGTCAGGCTGCAGCAGCTGACCAGCACCGATTGTCCGGCACTCCCTAGTGAGATGACCCCAGTACCTCAGTTGAAAATGCAGAAATCACCGGTCTTCTGTGTCGCTCGCGCTGGGAGTTGGAGACTGGAGCTGTTCCTATTCGGCCATCTTGCTCCGCCCCTAGTTTATTAGATCTTTAAAAAATCTTTAATCTTAGAATAAGAAATACTATTTAATTTTTAAGAAACTGAGGATGAGGCCATTGTTTTAGAATATGTACTTGTGAATTTAGAATGAAAATGTAAGAACTGGTCTCAACATTTCTTACTCAAGGTTATTGTCTCCTTATTTTGTACACAAATTTTAATAGGCAGTGTTATCTGGTGTCCAACAGATTGACCATAAATAAATTGGGACTTAAAATAGAAGCTTCTTTAGCAGTGCACACTAATTAACAGTATAAGTGGTAATTGACACTTCAAGAAAAAAAAGAAAACAAAAACTTTAATGCTAGAGTGATTCTAAAGAACAGTCCGAATGAATTTATTTAGAAATCCTACTTGCCTCATAAGACTTGAAGAGCACAGAGCATTACCACATTGTTTTAGTATAGTACAGTGATAGATCTTAACATCCTGTAGCATTAAGATGTGAAATTATATTCTAATACATTATTTCAGCATGGCCAAAAAAGTTTGTAATTCCTTGTTGAATGATTTCCTTTCAAAGTGGTTAGGTTGTCTTTTTAACTGCTGGTGCTTGAAGGTGCTTGAAGGTCTTCATTATTCAGCACTATTCCATCATTTAAAGTTCCAGCCAACTGGAACAATAATGGTATTAATGAATAGAATGAAAGTATGGGATAGTGGCTATCCCAAAATGTTACTAAAAACTTAGCGTTTTTAAACACGCTCTTCTGCTAGTGGGTGTCAGACTGCTGTGTTCAAGTGCTAGTTCTCCAAGACAGTAGTCAGGAGTCACTTAAATTTGATCTTCATGAAATGGGGATAAATGTATGCCCTGCTGTCTTACCAGGATTTGTGTAAGGATGAAAATATATGTGAAAGTACATTTTTCATTTTAATGTTTTCTGCATATGTACAAACCACTTGCTAAAAATGTTAAGGACAGGGTTTCACCATGTAAACATACAAAAATTAGCCGGGCGTGGTGGCGGGCGCCTGTAGTCCCAGCTACTCGGGAGGCCGAGGCAGGAGAATGGCGTGAACCCAGGAGGCAGAGCTTGCAGTGAGCCGAGATCGTGCCACTTCACTCCAGCCTGGGGGACAGAGTGAGACTCCGTCTCAAAAAAAAAAAAATTAAGGACAAAAGTGGACAATAAACTTATTACTCAACTTTATTATGCAATATAGATTAACTTATTTTGAGTTTAAGAATAAAATGGTGAAACCAGAAAATAACTTTTCATATTGACTTGTAAGTAAGTGTGTATTCAAAGTAATGTTATTTGGAACACTTTGGTTATGTTTTAGTGATGTTAAGACAACTTGAGATAAGGGAGGAGAGAGAAAATGTTATAATTTCTGTTAGCTCAAAAGGCATTAGATTTTCTCATTGCAATTTCAGCTGATACCCTGTATATTGGATTAAAGGAAACACATCCAGGTTTTAATATGACTTTATTTTTTAGGTTTATTATTTCCGACAAGGACATGAAGCCTATGTTGAAATGGCCCGGAAAAATAAAATATATAGTATCAATCCCAAAAAACAACCATGGCATAAAATGGAACTACGGGTATGACATTGATTTATTATTTAATAGCCCCAAAAATACAATTATAGATTTTGGAGAAAATTGTATCAAAGATTACTATTAACACTATGAGAAACTGCATCATGAAGATACCTTGTTTAATTGAAGCAGTCCTAGAGAGTAGCAGGTGTTTGATTTTCATCCAGAGAAACACATGATTTGAGTGAATTTATATACTCCAATGCAGTTTATGGGTTGGGTACAAAATTTAGTTATATTGAAAATTAGGGAATAAGTCTAAGGTAAGCTTTGTATTCATAAATTTGATGCGTATTTCTAGATTTGTCAGCAGTAGTTCAAAGTTACCAGTAAGTCTTTAGAATGGTGATAGAAAACTTACTTTAGTAAAGTTCTCCATATTTTTCTTTCCTTTCTTACTTATTAAAAATTTCATTGTAACTTGCATACTATAAAGTGCACAAATCTATACAAAAGTATAGAGCTCAGTAAATTTTTACATGTACTCAGTCATCACCATCCAAATCAAGATTTAAACCAAGAAATTTTTTCTCAACGATGTTTAGCAGTCTGTTTTGTGGTTTGTTTTGTAAAGATAGTTTCTTGCATTCTCTGTCTTTCTCAGGAACAAGAACTTATGAAAATAGTTGGCATAAAGTATGAAGTGGGATTACCTACCCTTTGCTGCCTTAAACTAGCTTTTCTAGATCCTGATACTGGTAAACTGACTGGCGGATCATTTACCATGAAGTAAGGACTGTTGAAAGAGGCAATGGTTTTCTTAGTATTGTAGATTGTTTTTCAAGATTCAGATACATTTGAACATCTTTTAGGTATTTTTAGGTATGTGACCTAATCAATTTGTTTCTGTTTGTAATTAGATACCATGATATGCCTGACGTTATAGATTTCCTAGTCTTGAGACAACAATTTGATGATGCAAAATATAGGCGATGGAATATAGGTGAGTAATTTATTTAGAAGCTATAGATGTTTGATGTGGTTTTTTTCTTAGTGATTTACTATTTTTCATAATTGAGAAAAAGATTATCAGAGAAATCTTTTTGCTATTTGTAGGAATGTTAATAGCAAAGCAAGGTACTGTGTTAGAGGTATTGTTCAGTTTTGTTTAGGAATGAAAATACTTTAGTTGATGCTTAAATTTCAAACATTTTTTTTCTGTTACATTTGACTTTTTCTTTCTATGTTGTACATGTTAAGTTAAATTTTTATATAAAAATATTAATAACAGAATTTATATTTGAAGCCAAAAGAAGTTTAACAAGATGTGTAAGTTTGTACTAAAGCTAAACTGACATTTTTCTTTTATTGGTTAATCCTAGTATAATCTTTAAAATTAGTATCATAAACAAGTCTCAAAGAAGCTAAAATCGTTAAAAGTTTTCAGGCACTTAAGGTGCATTAATTTACATATAGATGATGTGCCACTTATGAGTGTAGTTCTCTTAAAAATTTCATATAGGACCAGTGTGTGTCATGGTGTGATATGTATATGGTATGTATGGTTTGAAAAAGCACATCAATTGACATACCAGTCTATCCTTCAGTGCCATTGGAATGCATTGGCATGGTGATTTGTCCTTTTTTGAAAACTTGTATGTGCTCTGTAAAGAGAAATTAGGAAAATGCAAGTTATCAAAATTATGGACATGGAAATTAGAAAGAAAATTTACATCTCATGTACCATTTCCCTAGAAGTTTTGAAAGATGTGTTTCATCAAATAAGGGAGTAAACCAAGAAAGGGAAAAGTATGGAATCCCCTCAAGAAACAGGAAGTCCAGAATAGGAAAAGTTAAAAGGAATCCCAAGTAATATTCAGTAGAAACCTCAGGATGGCAGTTACCTAGCAAGTCCAAATCTCCCTCAAGAGGGAAGTCTTCAGGGGGAAAAAATTGGAACACATAACTTATCTAGGAAGTTTGTCTTCGTGGAAAATAACATTGAAGAATGTTTTTTACAGCTTGAGCTGTTAGAGATTGTGGAAAGATTTAATTGTAAATTCACTGAAGACCAAGTGTTAAAAAAATAATTATTAATTTTAGGGAAAACAAAATTATATAAGAAAGGCATTATATGCTATTTTGCTTAGGAGCAAGCAGTATTTACATAGTCATTATTAAAAATTGAATATGGATTAAATATAATACACATACTTTTTATGTACAGTTGTATTAAGGTTATAGTTGTCCCTTAGTATCCACAGGGAATTACTTCCAGGACCCCCAGTGGATACCAAAATCTTTGCATACATAGGTCCCAGAGTTGATCCTATGGAACCCCCCAATGTGAAAAGTTGACCCTTCCATATTCATGGATTTCACATCCCACTAATACTGTATTTTCAATCTGCATTTGGTTGCTGATGTAGAATCTGCCAATACAGAGGGACAAATCTGTTTATTGGAAAAATCTGTGTGTAAGTAGACCTGGTCAGTTAAAACCCATGTCTTCAAGAATCAACTCTGATATTTACTGTCAAAAATTGATGAGTGAAGAAATCTGTAAGCCAAGAAGTAGTAGTTAAAATAGATGTAAACATTTTTCTTGGTTTTGGCTATCAGCCTTTGGTACATCTGATTTTTTAAATTTTTCACATACATTACTTGATACGATAAATTTTATTTTTTAAGGATTTGAATTTGCCAATAAATTGCAGAACAAATAATAGAGATCAAAGTTCAGGAATATTCCAGAAGTGAGCTCATAACTTCGGCAAAGTAATATGGATAACATTGGACAAATCAGAGTTAAAATGGATGAGCATCATAATTTTCTCATGTGGATATTATGATTTTATTCTAATTTATGGGTTAATATTTTTCTAAAGTTAGTATCTAGTCTTTTATATCTGAGGATATATACATTCACCTATCGACTGCCATTTAAAATTACATTAGTAATTTTTACTTCAGCCCCCCTTAGAAATGTTTTAAGGCTTACTCTCAATGGTGGACTTTAGTAGTAGTCCAGGTTCTTTGCTTAACTTTCTTGTTACTCTGCAGATACTGTTCATTATGGTTAGGCACACATTATTCAGTTCTTCCTCTTTAGCATGATGATCAGTCTGTATAGGGTCATAAGATACAGCTCTTTGAAACTCTTTATGTTTAGTGTGAAGTTGTGGTGTCAAGAATGCTTCTTATTAAACTATATAGTAGCTTCTTGTTAAGTGTCACTAGTATGCATCTGAGGAACGACTGTCAACAACATGCAGTTGTGTCCTATGAACTTTTCTCCTGGCTCCAATTTTCTTTTTTATCATTTTCTTTTACCTTGTTTTTCAAATTTTTAACTAATTTCATGCTGTATGTTTTTATGAACTTTTAAATCCTTTTTGGTAAGAAAATGAGAACATGATACTTTTCTGAGTTTAAAAATAAAACTGATTCAGATTAATTGCTAACAATTCATTTTAACTTAACTGTGTGTCAGAAATGTAGAGTACTTTAATAGAATGCACTACTCAGAAATTACCGGGAGGTAGACATCACCATTTCTATTTTATAGACAAGGAAAATGAAGTTCAAAAATAATTAATATATTCAAAGTTACACAGATACATTATTTGAACCCAAGTCTTTCAGACTCTAGCCTATGCTAACCACGAGAAAACTCAAGTACTGTGATAGCTGAGGAACAGGAAAGCATTGCATAAAGGAAGTAAGTGGCTTACAGTTTTCTTACCGCACAGAAGGAACATGAGAAGATTTAGATAAGAAAAAGCCATAGCATTTATAGCTTGTTCAGGTCTTTGGGAAAAAGCAGGTTAAGTAATACGATGACAGCAATCGGATAAGGAAATAGACACAAGGAGTGTCCTCTGTTTTAAAAAGACTAGTTGTTTTATTTTTGTTTCTTTATTTGTTTCCTTTTACAGGAAAGGGAGAGTGAGTATTAAGAGTGATTGAGATGAAGGAAGACAGGTTGGATTTTATGTTGTTTTTTTTAGGACGGAGTCTTGATTGATTGTTGTTTGGGAAAACTTGCTTACAGAAAATAAGAAATTAAAAATAGACTAAGTAATTGTTGAGTAGAACTTACCTAAATTATAATCTTATTTGAGTGACAAGTTTGGGTATAGTGTTAATGATGAATTTAAAATGCTAGATTGATAAAAATGCCTAAAGCAAGTGAATTTCTATATACCTTGATGAAATATAAAAAGTAGAATTGAAAACTGCTAAGTCACACTTCAAGTATGCTTACTAAATATATATACCTTTTTTCTCTTGGTATTGCTGATTGTACTTACTTATTTTTGGAGTGTGTGGTTCACTTTTTGTCTTCTGAAGTCATACAGGCAGTTTAGGTACTTAATTTACGTTAGGGAGAAGCAGTGACAGCAGCCATGCATTTCAGAATAATGAGATAGTTTTTGTTCTTGGCCAGGTGACCGCTTCAGGTCTGTCATAGATGATGCCTGGTGGTTTGGAACAATTGAAAGCCAGGAACCTCTTCAACTTGAGTACCCTGATAGTCTGTTTCAATGCTACAATGTTTGGTAAGGAAACATTTGTTGTATTTTAGTTCACCTAGGCTTGCTGTGAATTTTTTTTTTCCATCTATTAAGAGAGAAAGAGACTTCTTTTAAACACAGAAGCAATTATTTTGATAATTGATTTTATTAAAATTGTGATACAGTAATTTAGATTTTTTAATATAATGAGTTTTCTTTCTTTAAGCTGGGACAATGGAGATACAGAAAAGATGAGTCCTTGGGATATGGAGCTTATACCTAATAATGGTAAGTGTGTGTTGGGCTTTTTGTGTCTGCCTTATGGAGTTAATTTCTTAAGAAATTATTTAAGATTTGCTAACATGCTATCACTTACAGTTGTTGTGAGTATCAAATAGAAAACATTCATTCAGCAAATATTTATTGTACACCTTGAAGTAGGGGAAATTCAGCATCAAAGAATATAGATATGACTCTTGCCTACTTGGAATTTATAGTCTCACAGGGAAGATTGAAATTAATTTATTACTGGCCGGGCGCGGTGGCTCAAGCCTGTAATCCCAGCACTTTGGGAGGCCGAGACGGGTGGATCACGAGGTCAGGAGATCGAGACCATCCTGGCTAACACGGTGAAACCCCGTCTCTACTAAAAATACAAAAAAAAAATAAAAAACCAAAAACTAGCCGGGCGAGGTGGCGGGCGCCTGTAGTCCCAGCTACTCTGGAGGCTGAGGCAGGAGAATGGCGTAAACCCGGGAGGCGGAGCTTGCAGTGAGCTGAGATCCGGCCACTGCACTCTAGCCCGGGCAACAGAGAAAAACTCCGTCTCAAAAAAAAAAAAAAAAAGAAAGAAATTAATTTATTACAAAATATGAAATTGTTTTATTAATTATTATTCATTCAAGAAAGTGCATTTGGGAGGCAGAGCCATTTTTGTAACTTTAGCAGAGTGCTTAAAGTGTAACATGATAGTTAAGAGGTTATGCTTTTGAGTGAGACGAACATCAGTTCATATCCTGACTTGTCATTTTTTATGTGATCTTTGCAAGTTCCATAAAGCCTCACACCCCAACTTTTTAGGACTCGGCCTTTGAAGCCGTCTAAGCTAATACCTTCCTTATAGGGCTGCTTTAAGGATTAAATAGCATCATGTGTGTAAAGTGCTTATTGTAGAGTCTGACACATACAAGAGCTCACCGAAGATATAATTAATAATGACAATATAACTGTCATTGTGCATATGGCCTGATAGATTCAGGATTTAAAAATTAGCCTTAGGCAGTGAGTACGACGTCTTCCTTGTACTGAGAAAAGGTCATTGGGACCAAAGCCTGGAGTTTATATATTCTTTCCACTTCATTGCCCATTTTTGTTTGTTTGTAAAAAATACAACACACATACACAATTGCATAAGCCAAAAAGGGATTAAAAGGATATAGTCCAGATTTTAATAATGCTTATTTATAGAGTAGGATTATAAAGACTTCATAAATTATTTTCTGTTATTCTATATTGTTTGATTTTTTTTTAATGATAATATATTACAGGATGGGCATAGTGGCTCACACCTGTAATCCCAGCACTTTGGGATGCTGAGGCAGGTGGATCACGAGGTCAGGTGTTCGAGAGCAGCCTGACCACGTGGTGAAACCCCATCTCAACTAAAAATATAAAAATTAGCCTGGTGTGGTGGCATGTGCCTATAATCCCAGCTACTCAGGAGGCTGAGGCAGGAAAATCACTTGAACCTGGGAGGCAGAGGTTGCATTGAGCCGAGATTGCACCCCTGCACTCCAGCCTGGGCAATAGAGTGAGACTCCATCTCAAAAACAACAACAATAATAACAATAACATCTGTTAGCAGATAAAAATAAGATCTTTAAAATACAAAGAGGAAAACATCTAATTTCTAACGTAGTAGAAATCATCTTTTATTAATTGAGTTGCTCAGTAGTTATTGTAATCCAAAGTCAGAGAAAAAATAACTGTTGGAGAGAATAACCCAATCTCGTAGACCTCAGAAATGAGAAGATGGTCATGCTGATAAGCTAAGATTAGTTCTTTGCAGGAATTATCACTTTGAAAATTTAATGCCAATATTATGTGTTTTTATCTCACTGCTAAATTAGAACTGTTAAAATTATAAATATCTTAATTTGTAACCATGTTACATGGCTTATCTTTTTGTTTCTCTCATTTATTAAAAAAAAAGTTTAAATTTGAACTCACATTGAACTGTTGTGAATATGATAGCAGTGAAGCCAGTTGGTGTTAGAATGCCTTGAATATTTTTTAAATGAATAAGTGATACTGATTCACTATTTCGTTTCCTACCTAAATATATTGAAGGGTGGTTACTGTTGTTGTTCTATTTGGATACACATTCATATGAACCTATAGAGTTTAATTGTAGTTTGTGATGAGAATTTTGATTGTACACAAACAGTGGCATATTTTTAGTGTGTGTCTGCCAAAACCTAGTCTAAAGGAAAAATTACCTAGCACGTTTCTAGATTTTGGGTTACCGTAACCCTCTAGTGATTCTGTCAGCTAAAACTGTTAAAGATTCAAGCATGCAGAAAGCATACCTTCATAATTTATGAGTAATAAGCATAAGCATCATTTGTCAATTTTCATAATTCTCTGTTCCTACATTCAAAAATTGAAGCTTTGATTGAAGTATTTCTAGAAAATGTCACTTTAGTTCAGTTTTACCTTGTGTATAGTTTATCAAAAGTAAACATGGCAATTATGAAGTGATTCAGAAAACTTTGAAATTTGCATGTTTTATAGAAATGATTTCTGCACATGTAGCTTGATTACAGAGCAGATTTTCAGGTATAATTTTGGAGAAGTAATTATTTAGAGAATCATTTACAGTATCATTTAAAAATTAATTTAAATTTTCGTGACCCCTGAAACGTACTTTCCTGTGTTAAAATAAAGAGTATATTTACCAAATCTATACAAAATATACTTTAATTTTGTGACTATTATTTTTACATTCTTTTTTTTTTTTTTTTTTTTTTTTTTTTTTTTTTTTTTTTTGAGGCGGAGTCTCGCTCTGTCGCCCGGACTGGAGTGCAGTGGCCAGATCTCAGCTCACTGCAAGCTCCGCCTCCCGGGTTTACGCCATTCTCCTGCCTCAGCCTCCCGAGTAGCTGGGACTACAGGCGCCCGCCACCTCGCCCGGCTAGTTTTTGTATTTTTAGTAGAGACGGGGTTTCACCGTGTTAGCCAGGATGGTCTCGATCTCCTGACCTCGTGATCCGCCCGTCTCGGCCTCCCAAAGTGCTGGGATTACAGGCTTGAGCCACCGCGCCCGGCCTATTTTTACATTCTAAAGCTAACCTAAATACTAATAAGTTACCACATATGTGCAATGATCTGCTTTTCTATTTCAGCTGTATTTCCTGAAGAACTAGGTACCAGTGTTCCTTTAACTGATGGTGAGTGCAGATCACTAATCTATAAACCTCTTGATGGAGAATGGGGTACCAATCCCAGGGATGAAGAATGTGAAAGAATTGTGGCAGGAATAAACCAGTTGATGACACTAGGTAAGTAAAGCAACACATGAGTATAGAAAAAACTGGCAGAATGCAAAGTAATGGAAAAATACTGTTATTCCCCAACAGAATTTTTTTTTCACAATCTCCTAAGTCAATGGTTTCAAACTTTTTAAGTGGAATCTGTTTTTGAATGTGATCTTAACACAGGACTTAACTATTTAAAACAGTTATAAATTAGGTTATGTTAGCTGAATTTTAGAATAAGGGCCTCCTAGAAGTGCCAGAGGCATCTCTGAAAAATCTTTGTCCTCCACAACCCAATTTAAAACACTTGACATATTCAGACTGACATGATATGAATTGGTGGAGGAGGGTTGAAAGCTCAATTATAATTATATGGATAGCTTGTACTGGTCTCCTCCAACTTGATATATACACACAAAAGAGCATCTTTTTAAGGGGAAAGGAGAGGGTATATTAATTGCTTTGCCTTGTTAAAAAAAAAGAAAACAATGACCACAAAACTTGATTATCTGAATTCTGGGCTTCTGAAGTAACTCTAGACTATGTGGTGGTTTGTAGCAACCCTCTCTCTCAGTAAGGAATCAGCTGCAAAGAGTCCAGAGAGAAATTAACATGAGTAAGAAGAGCTGGATGGACACACACAGTGAGGAATATTCAAATCCGAAGTATTTTATAAAATGCCAACACTTTATAGGAATAGCTTTATAAATACTACCTTAAATAATTTTAGCAATATTTTAGGATATTAAGTATTATATGTGAATTAGCAAAAAGGTGGGAGTAATCCTAACTAGTTACAGTTTTTGCTGTACAACTTTACAGTGTGTATTGGGTCAGTAGTATCACTGAATCAAAACTTCTGGGTCTGTTTCCTTTTCTCTACTTGTCTGATATTTCTCAGAATAATGTAAAGTTGAGATAAGGGAATAAGTTTTGAGAAAGTCAAAGGTTAGGCTTGAATGCAGCATGTTACAGTGTTAATAATAGAATGGTTTTGTCAAATATAGATTCAGGAGTGGCCAACTGTCAATTATGGCAATGTATGTGTACTTAGTAAGTCTGATATATGTATATATAATTTGTTTCTTTCTCCCAGTGAACCTATGAATACCCTTAGAATTTGGCAGTGTATATGCAGACATAATAAAAAGTGAGACTCTTCATGTCAGCTAAACTATATTTGTGAAAAGACAGTGGCAGACTAATGATTATGTAGATAAGGACTTTTTAAGTCTTAATTCAAGTAGAATTCTTCTTGAATTATTTTAAGCATACAAAAATAAATTTACAAACTTACCTATTTATTTTAGATATTGCCTCAGCATTTGTGGCCCCCGTGGATCTGCAAGCCTATCCCATGTATTGCACAGTAGTGGCGTATCCAACGGATCTAAGTACAATTAAACAAAGACTGGAAAACAGGTTTTACAGGTTAGAACCATTTGATGTAGCTACTATCAAAGGAAAGCTGGTGATCTTTCCACCCATTTGATCTTTAGCAGTGTTTCTCAACTTTTTGTATATATGAGTGCACATAAGAATCACCTGGGGATTATGTTAAAATGTAGAATCTTATTCAGTAGATTTGGAGTGGGACCGGAGATTCTGCATTTCTAACAAGTACCAGTAATGCCAATGCTGCTGGTCTTTAGACACTTAAAAGACAATTCCTAGGTACAATTATTCCTAGAGGCTGGAATGATTTTATGCTCACTGTCTTTATATTGTATTCTGTAAAGCAAGGCAAGTTATTTCATTTTCTCCTGGATAACATTAAAATATGTATTTGTTCGTTGATTTTTAATAGAATATATAATAAAAATTATGTATTTGTATTATGTATATTGTTCTTATTTTGCCTATATTCAGCTTATTACTTATAACACTGAAATTTGAAAGTACTCAGTTTTTCATAGTTGTAATTTAGCATGAAAAAGAATTAGAATTAAATGGCCCAGGTATAATTTCAATTAATTTTCATTATCTAGGTAATTTTGTTAAATGTCTTTAATCTTCAGTAGGCTTTATAGGTTTATTACCTAAAATGTTTTGTCAAAAAATATGTTTATAGTTTTTAAATAATAGAATCCTGTTTTTAGTTTTAATGTTTCTCATATGACCTTTGCTTAGCAGTCCAACAATTTAATTTGTGTAACATTGCATTAAAACTTTTTGTGACCAGTTATTTATTACTGAAGTCCTTTCCATTATTCTTCTTTTTTTAACTTAGAGAAGTTTTATTCATATTTTGTATTAATATTTTTCTGTATAAAATGTGCCTTTGGTTCTTTTTATGATTTAAATTTTATTTCCGCATCTCATTGTGAGGGGCTGTCCTGTGCCTGTACCCACTAGATGCCAGTAGCAGCCCCCTAGTTGTGAAAACCAAAAATATAGTCAGACATTGTCACATGTCTTCTGGGGAGCGTAATTATACTTGATTGAGAACCACTGGAATAAAGAAAACGAATATATTAAACTTGAGTTTCTAAAGATTTTTCTGATCTTCTTAGGTGTGTTTGCTGTTGCTTCCTTGATATTTGTCAAAAAGCATAGAGATAGGGAGAAAATCCTCTATGCTATGTGGTTTCCAACCATCCCACCCTCAAAGCATTCTTCAAGTCTTTTTCAGTATCAGGTGTTGGAAGTTTAAGAGAAAAAAAAAAAAAATGAAGGCATTCCTAACTATATTCCCCCCTGACCCCTAAATTGCTAAAGATTGGAAGTTAAACCTAGTGCTTCAGAGATGAAACAAGACATGGGTGGGTGAGAAGGAAAGAACTGTTTATATACATACACTAATTGTTGTACTGCAACTAGAAAGATAAGCTGCTGATATCTTCCAGTATTGTTGTAAATATCTCACACATTGCTCAACATGATAATTGCTAGCGTATACTATACATAAGGTTTGACTTAACAGTGGTTTGACAGATTTTTCAGCTTTACAGTGATATGAAAGGGATATGCGTTCAGTAGAAACCATACTTCAGATTTTGAATTCTGATCTTTTTCTGTGCTTGTGATGTACTCTTTCATGATGCTGAGCAATGGCAGTGAGCTACAGCTCCCAGTAGCTCCCAGTCAGCCATGTGATCATGAAGTTAAAACGATACTGTACAGTGTATTGTGTTGCCATATGATTTTGCCCAACCATAGGCTAATGTAAGTGTTCTGAGCACATTTGAAGTAGGCTTGGCTGAGGTAAAATGTTTGCTGGGTGTTAACTATGTCACATACATTTTTGACTTAATGGTATTTTGAATTTACAGTGGGTTTATCAGGGTATAACCCCATCATTAGTTGAGGAACATCTGTATTTCAAGATACATTATATTTTAAATAGGCTTTTGGCATTACCCTAGTTTTGTAGCCAATTTAGGAAAAAAACTTTTGGAACACAATACTTACATGAATTAGAAATTGCCTGTTTTCCAATCTGATAATAAACTCAGTTATAAACCTAAGTTATGTTCTTATTCAATACAATGATGACTTCCAGTACTATTTCACTGTTTAAATGTTTTTGCTTCTTCCTTCACTCATTGGTGTTAGACTTCTTACAGTTTGTTTTTCTTTCATGATACTTCTAGTTCAGTCTTTTGTTAAACTATTACTGTCAGTTTGCCCTGCTGGTATTAATCTAATACTTTATTTTACACACAGTTTTCTATATGATACACTGAAGATATCTGTGATTCTGTTATTAGATAGAGCCTTGTGAATCTTTTTGAAATGCACAGTTTTTCTTTGTTTCTATGTCCACAATTACATGCAGTGTTTTTTTATTCCATGTAATTATATTTCTGTTCACAATCAGTAAGATTTTCTAAGTGTTTTCTTCTTTATTACTTTAAGTCAGGCCACATATTAGATAATATTCTCAAAAGTTGTCCTTGGATTTTTATTTACTTTCAGAAATAAAATTATAAAACTACAGATTTTATTTTAGCATTGTCCGTTAAGTGTTCAGAAAGTAATTCTCATTTAGTTAGGTTTCTTGGTAAACGAATATGCAATATTTTTATAGTTTTGTATCTCATAAGGTGGCTGTCAGTTAACTTTTCATTTGTACATGTCATTTGATTACCAATAATATAAGTAGATTAAAATTACTTGTTTCCTTTTTTGTTCAGAAGTCAGGGGTCTTTATTACCAAAAAATGACATACATACATCACAAAAATATATAAAGCCAAAACTTAAAAACTCTCCCCTTTCTACTCTCCTGCCACTCCCCATATAGATGTTCTCCCTCCCAAAAAGAGGACATTGTTAATAGTCTGGTGTGTTCCATTCCAAACATCTTGTATGCAAATACATAGTTATGGTTGCCCCTCTTTTTTTTTCTAACACAAATGCAGTTATGCTTCTTTGAAAATGACTTTATAAGACCAATGGTTTTTATGATTGGTTTAGACTGAAATTGAAAAGTTGGAATGTCTTGGTTTTAAATGATGTATTTCTAAATATAAGGAAGTTAAAATTTCTGTATTTTGTTTTTTTAAGGCGAGTTTCTTCCCTAATGTGGGAAGTTCGATATATAGAGCATAATACACGAACGTTTAATGAGCCTGGAAGCCCTATTGTGAAATCTGCTAAATTTGTGACTGATCTTCTTCTACATTTTATAAAGTAAGTTATTTTTTCATATGTAATTATGATAATTTTAATAATTAATGGCACTATAGTTCCTCTTAAAATAGAAAACATACTGTTTATGAAGAGGAAACGTTTAAGAGTAGCCAAAATAGCTCAGTTGGGAGAACGTTAGACTGAAGATCTAAAGGTCCCTGGTTTGATCCTGGGTTTTGGAAGAAACAGTTCATTGGCTAATAATAAGAATGAAATCATAAAAGCTGCATTACCATTGTGTTTTAAGGTTAAAATTTTTTTTAAAAGATTCTTTTCTCAATCTAACTGTTAGACAATAATAACAGTAAAGATTTATTTAACATGTAATGTTTTACCTACTTTAACTCTTCTAACCCAAGTAACAGTCTTACAGGTGGAAGAGATTATTTTCTGGAAGTTTGAATTGAGGGAACTATGGCCTATAGTGGTTAACATGTATAAGGTTGCACAGTAAATGAGTGTCTGCCATCTGATTTGAGAATTTTTCATCCTAGCAGTATATTGCCCTGTCAAGTATATTAACAAGTGTTTAAGTAGTCCAGCAGGAGACTGAATTTAACTTTCATGATTCTAGTTCAAAGTCAAGGTTAGTTCCTCATTGATTCCATAACAAGAGTGATAACCACTGTTTATTAAGGCAGAAGTACTTCCCTTCCTTATCTTAAGGATTTTATGCAGTCATACAATGAATTGAGCCTCCTAAGTTGAAGGCAGAGAAATGAATTCTATATTTTGTACAAAGACTGCTGTGATTCCATGTTATTATTTTGAATTTTTTTTCCTGGTTGAGAAGTAGTAACAGCATTTTAAAAGCTTACTTAGCTGTTATCAGCTTTCATTTTTACATAATGAAAACTTGAGGATTATTCAGGTTTTTTTTTTTTTTTTTTTTTTTTTTTAATATCCCTGCTTCATTCTCATTAATGGACATAATCTTTGAGTTTCTTTTTGATTAATGTTTTTTAACGGAGAAATGCAGGTCATTTCAGTATAAGAAAACACCTACCATAATTAGTAAGGTCAATTTTGTGCCCTTTCTCTACCTTATTCTCTAAGACATCTGTTGCTTTCCAATGGTTTGGGGGCTATTATTGCTATGCTTTTGTTTTCCTTATTGAAATTAGTAATTAAGCATTATCCTCTGCAGATTCTTATGTCTGTAATTTTTTGTAAGTGTTATAACTATGTGTAGGTATATCTGTTTTTTTCAAAGAGAATCCATAGAACTACATGAGATACCATATTCATATTTCAGTGAAATAATTTAGATGAAAATTGTTAATACGTTTGAAATAGTCTATGAAATGTATTTCTTTCAAACAGCTACTTTGAAATGTCTTTGAAATCAGATTCATGAAACACTTAAAGCATTTGTATTATATATTCCTGAAAATGAATCCGTGGCATTTTTTCAGATGTGTATATTTTGTTTAGAAATACTTTTTTTAGCAGATAGTTTTCAAGATATTAAGTATTCCTTGAAATTTTAATTATACTTTTTAATTGAGTTATTTGGCAAAATTTCAAGCAATTTATACATACAAAGTATAGTAATGGATGCTTGGAGGTAGTATTTTTATCCTCTTAATACAGTTTCATAGGATAGATAAATCTGTAAGAAACTATAATATAAGGAAAACTGTGACAAGTAATAAGAGAATTGTATAGAAGTTTAGATGAGAGTAGGATCACTTTTAGCTGTGATCATGGGGATTCAGATACAGGGGAGGAGAAGTATGTTAAGAAGACATTGTATACAAGGTAGATATTGATAGATTAAGGAAACGTTAGATGAAAAGAAAGCCGTTCCAGGGATAAGGAGCAGCATGAGGTAGGGAGGTTTAATTAAGGGTAATATAACTTGGGTGAGGTAGACAGTAATGAGTAGAAGTCATAGTAGAGATACAGTGCTATAAATTTGAGTTGGGGCCACATCATGGGTGGCCTTGAATGCCAATGTAAGGTTTTAGACTTTTAAAATATGAGCTATGAGAGCAAGGGGATGTTGAAAGTATTTTGACATGAGAATAAAATGTTTTACACTATGACTTAAAAATGTTAATTTGACTGCAGTGTCTAATTTAATTGATAGAGAAGACACAAGCAGCATAAATAGCAGATTGACTGCTATATTTGACCAACTAAGAGTTGATGAGGGCTTAATTTGTGGAAGTGAGAAAGGGACAGATGCCCAGATATACTTGGGGATAGAGTTCACAGCACTTGACCACTAATTGGATTTATAAGGAGGAGAAAAGGGAAAGAATAATGAAAAACCAAGATTCCCATTACTGTAAGAATGGTATGTTAAGAAAAAATAGAGAAAGGAACAAGGATATCTGGGGAGCCACTATTAAGTTTAAATATATGTGGAATTTTAGGTTGTGGTAGAATGCTCAGGAGAAGGGCTAGGACAGATGGCAGGAATTTTGGAATTCATTTACACAGATAAACCACCAGTATGTAAATTTATCAAAGCAAAAGGTACAGTGTCAAGAGAAGATGCCTAAGAACAAAGTTTTAGGAAATACATTTAAGAATAAAAGAAAGAAAGAGTTGGAAGACAAGAAATATATTAGCTGTTCGAAGACTGAGGAATGGAAGAAGCACAGCAGATACCTGAGCAAAGACTGGGAGATGAGTCTTGGGTTTGGTGTAATGGTATAGTCAGGCCACACTGAAAACCCTACATAGAGTGGAGGGGTCAGGGTTAAATGTGTGTGCATATATTATTGGAGTAAGCCAATGGAGAAGAAAGCAGGCCTTCAGCTTCTACTTTTATCTCACAATATGGTTTTAGGAACAAATTTTTAAGGAAAAAAATTATCATGACTCTAATCTTACATTTTAACATTTCCTTGTTATGTAGGGATCAGACTTGTTATAACATAATTCCACTTTATAATTCAATGAAGAAGAAAGTGTTGTCTGATTCTGAGGTATGTAATATTTCATTATGATTACTATATTGATATTCTCTGTATAAAAAGAAATTTACATATTGTAGTTTTCAGGTAAAAGCTGTTGTGAAAATTATTTCTTGTCTAGTATAGTTTAAAACAAAAACCGGCAGTAGAATATTCTTCTTAGAGTTACAAAAAAATTTTTAATGGGAAACTTTTTAATGAGTCAGTAAAGTGCCCCAGCGTATACATTACAGTGTTCCAGTGTGTAAAGGAAATAATTGCTAATTAATCAACTATAAAGTATAATGACATTTAAAATGTTTTATAAATCTGATAAATTCTTGCCTCAAAGGAAGAAGAGAAAGATGCTGATGTGCCAGGAACTTCTACTCGAAAAAGGAAGGTAATATAGTTTTAGTTTTAGCAGGAGTACTTTATATGAATTAAAATGTATTAAGAGCTTTCTTTATTTTTTTACTCTTAGCATTTTAAAAGACATTCAAATGAGTTTCAGTTACAAAACGTATGTTTTTTAGAACTTGGTGAATATTTTCTTTTGTTTGAATTATTATGTATTACCCAGTTATCTAAGCTAAGACTGCATTAAAAGTACAAATTTTATTGTGTAAGTGCTCTTTTATTAATATATTTGAACACTTATCGCAGGACCATCAGCCTAGACGAAGATTACGTAATAGAGCCCAGTCTTACGATATTCAAGCATGGAAGAAACAGTGTGAAGAATTGTTAAATCTCATATTTCAATGTGAAGATTCAGAGCCTTTCCGTCAGCCAGTAGATCTCCTTGAATATCCAGTAAGTGTTTTTGAAAATATTTTCTTTACCTGTCAGTTTGCTACGTATCTTTTACATGACAGTTGGCTATTTTAGTTACTTTTTATGATTATTGTTCATTTCTTATGGAAGGAGCCCTGAACCAAGACACTGTAAGAAATGGCTTATTCTGTTCCTACCAGTTGTGCAGCTTTGAGCAAGTCCCTTAGTTTTCTCATCTGAATTTTTCTTTCTTTTTGTCTTCCCTACACTGATTCTGTGAATTTATTATGGCAGTTATCTAGGAAAACAAAAAATAATAATGCCTACGTCCTTACAGGATTATGGAGATGTAAAGAGAATATATAAAAATAATTTTTAGGCCAGGCGTGGTGGCTCACACCTGTAATCTCAGCACTTTGGGAGGCCGAGGCAGGCAGATCACAAGGTCAGGAGATCAAGACCATCCTGGCTAACATGGTGAAACCCCGTCTCTACTAAAAATACAAAAAAAAAAAAAAAAAAAAAAAACAAAAATAGCTGGGCGTGGTGGCGGGTGCCTGTAGTCCCATCTACTCGGGAGGCTGAGGCAGGAGAATGGCATGAACCCGGGAGGCGGAGCTTGCAGTGAGCTGAGATCCCGCTGCCTGGGCGACAGAGCGAGAGACTCGGTCTCAAAAACAAAAACAAACAAAAATAATAGTTTTTAAATGTGAAGCACTGTGTACAAATGTAAGGTGACATTATTGTATATATTTAGGTATGCCAATGTATAATCTTTATGGAATACATGGTAAAAAGAGCTAAGTAAACATGATCCAAGTATTTATTTTGGCATGCAATCATAGCAATCTAAATTTAGTGTAGAGTGATTTCTCATCCCTTTAAAAAGTAATTGAATGTTGTATAGTTCAGGGGCTGGGTGCAGTATCTCACGTAATCCCTGCACTTTGGGAGGCCGAGGCGGGTGGATAACCTGAGGCCAGGAGTTCGAGACCAGCCTGACCAACATGGTGAAATCCCGTCTCTACTAAAAATGCAAAAATTACCCGGGCGTGGTGGTGGGCACCTGTAATCCAAACTACTCGGGAGGCTGAGGCGGGACAATCGTTTGAACGTGGGAGGCGGAGGTTGCAGTGAGCCAAGATGGCGCCATTGCACTCCAGCTTGGGTGACAGAGCGAGACTCTTGTCTCAAAAAAAAAAGTTACGCAGTTCAGATAGCATTCATGGTTTGAAATGAAAATAAAAATGTTTTATAAGACATCATGACCTAGATGTGGTATCATTGGACATCATTATCTTATCCCTTTAAAAAGTAATTAAATGTTATATAGTTCAGGGGCTGGGCGCAGTGGCTCACACCTGTAATCCCAGCACTTTGGGAGGGTGACGCAGGCAGATCACCCGAGGTCAGGAGTTCAAGACCAGCCTGACCAACATGGTAAAATCCTGTCTCTACTAAAAATACAAAAATTAGCCAGGCTGATTTTTGTTCTAACTTACAATGATGAAAATAGAGAAATTTCATCAACAGATAAATATCAGAAAATGACTTTTTTCGTGTCATTTAAAATACCAGAAACATAGAATGTTAAATGTGGAAGAGAAATCTTTAATTCCAGTGGCGTGATAAATTGAGCTAATTAGAACCTCACCTTTGGGAAAACCTAGGACTGAGCTGATGCTATAATGTTCTGGCTTTCATTTCTCTCTGTTTTCACAACTTACGGATTTCACTTTGGTTCTTGCAAGCTCAGCTATGTATTCTTTTGGAAAATAAATTGCTGTTTATTCATTGTTTTAGGCGTTTGTATTCTGGGCTTTACACAGAAAAGAAGGGATAGAAATAAGACAATGTTTTTATTCTAGAGGCACAAGTATTAACACTATACAGAGATAATTGAGTCCTTGGGCAGTGGTGAAAAAAGAATTTGGAGCTGAAACCCAACCCTAAACCAGAAGTATTGAAGAACTACACCCTGAATGAAAATTCCTTTCACAACAAAGAATGTGTTCCCCAGTGGTTCTAATGTCAGAGAGGAGAAATTTTCCTAAACGTACGCTATACATGGACTTAGAATCCAAATTTGCACTACCCTTGTGTAGAAATCCATTATGGAAAAAAATTTAATCCTTAACTGAATGAACTAATGATTAAAAAAAAAAAAAAAACCTATGTAAGGGACTGATTTACTATCATAATAAGATGACAGAAACAACCAATGGAAATATTAGTAACCTCTCCCTGAAAATTGGAGTAATAGATTGTTCTGAATTACTAGACTTCATTAAAAAAAAGGGAGATGACATTCGTTAAGATTACTGTTGTTATATGTACCACCAAGAAAAAAGAAATGCTGTGAGTTAAACTTTGATAGATAATTTTGGTTAAAGGAATAAATGAAAGAATAAGAAACATGGGGGGAAAGTATGTTATTTGAGAGGAAAAGAGGGAAGACATATTAAAACCAGTTAAATAGAATCCTGGAAATGAAATGTATAATTACTGAAATTAAACTTACTGGACAGTTTTAAAAACAGATTAAAGAGATAGTAAATGTAAAGATCTAAGCAAATTCTATAGAATCCCACACAGAATGATAAAGAGATTGAGTGTGAAGGAGAGGGTAAGAGGTAATGGTAGAAAGAGAAGATCCAAAGTATGTCTAACAAAAATTTCAGTGGAAGAGAATAGACAGAATGGGAGAGGAGAAATATTTGAGGAGCTAATGGCCAAGAACTTTTTTTTTTTTTTTTTTTTTTTTGGAGACAGAGTCTTACTCTGTCACCAGGCTGGAGTGCAGTGGCTCAATCTGGGATCACTACAAACTCTGCCTCGTGGGTTCAAGCGATTCTCCTGCCTCAGCCTCCCGAGTAGCTGGAATTATAGGCACATGCTACCACGCGCAGCTAATTTTTATATTTTTAGTAGAGATGGGGTTTCACCATGTTGGCCAGGATGGTCTCGATCTCTTGACCTCGTGATCTGCCTGCCTTAGCCCCCCAAAGGGCTGGGATTACAGGCGTGAGCCACCATGCTCGATGGCCAGGAATTTTCTAGAATTAGTAAACATTTGACAAACTATGATTCCTGATCGGGATATACAAGAAAAAAATCTTTACCTAGAATAAGAGTGAAAAAAACTCAACAATTGAAAGTCAAAAAGAAAATGTTAAAACAGTCAGACAAAAAAAATGGAGGAGACCTGAGACTGCTCCAAGCCACTCACTTTACTAATGTTGAACTGAGACTCACCTTGCTAAGATTTATAGACAAAGCTGTTTCTTGCTATTTATTTGTGGCTATTTATAGACAAAGCGACAATGGGAACCCGTATCCCTTATATCCAGTGCACCAGTTATATGTGATATTCTGAGACAATAGGCAAATGAATTTTTGTATAAAGTTCACTTTTCAAACTTAAGAGGGAAATATATAAGAATGCAGTCATCTTTTACATATTCAAAATAATGAGAACAATATTTAGCAAATATTTAGAACCTGTCCCACCAGCTAAACGTGTTAGCCGACGAAAAGTAGTAGAAATAAGAAAAATGTAATCTCTTGCCTCTTGCGGTACTCTGTGATGGAGGTCTGTTTTGTTAATTACTGTCACAGAAGAGAAGAAGAAAACATTGGATACCAACCTACTTTTTATAATTCAGAATTAACTGTATCATCCTTACTTTAGTGGAATATTTAAGGCAGATCACACACTTCATATTTCACCTTTTATATGAAAATATTAGTTCACATTTTGAGTGTAATCAAATATTCAAAGCAAGATATTAAATTTTTGATGGAAATAAATGGGCTTAATAATCTACAGCTTTCATGTATTCAACAGAATTGTATTGAGCAGTTATCATGTACTATACTGCATGGTGGAAGGCCAAGATGTGAGCCAAGAAAAATTAAGTATTCTACATAAATTTTACATTACCCAAAATATTGCAAAACATTTTAAAAAATCATTTTTATATTTTGCCCAAATCTGCAAAGTTTGTAACACCAGTAATGTAAAATCTCTAAGAACTTGTTAACTAAAGAGCCCACCTCTAAATAATCTATGGATTAAACAAATCTCATGGGGATTAAAAAAATGTATTGAACTCAATTAAAATAAATTCAGTGTATCAAAATTTGTAGGACGCAGTTAAAGCAATGCAGGAAAATTTCTAATACTAAAGTGTACTAAAGAGTACAGCAGGAAAGGAGAAGTTTCAAATCAGTAATCGAAGATCACTCCTCAAGAACCTAGAGAAAGAGTAAAATCAACCAAAAGTAAGCCAACAAAAGGAAATAATAAAGAGCTGAAATCAGTGAAACTCGAAAAAGAAAAACAATAGAGAAAATCTATAAAATTGGAAGCTGGTTATTTGAGAAGATCAACAAGATTGACAAGCCTCTGTTAAGATTTACAAAGCTATAAAGAGAGAAGACAGATTGTTAATATCAGGGATGATATAGAGCATATCACTATAGACCCTGCAAATACCAGAAGGATGATAAAGTAAAAATAAATAATACTACAAAGAATTATACATACATAAATTTGGTAACTTACATGAAATAGACCGATACTCAAAGTGTAAACTACCACAACTCACCCAGTATGAAACAGGTAACTCAGTAACCCTATTAGGGAAATTTAATTTGTGATTATAAGTTTTTGAAAAAGAAATGTCTAGTCCCGGATGGCTTCACTGGAGAATTCAACCAAACATTTAAAGAATTAACACAAATTCTACACAGTCTCTTCCAGAAGATAGAAAAACTCAAATTCCCAACTCATTCTATGAAGGCCAGTGTTCCCCTGATCTCAAAACCAGACAATAACAGTAGAAAAGAAGAAAAAAAATAACCAAATAACAGCAAATAGAATTCAGGAATATATTAAAAAGTGATTTTATACCATGACCAAGTGCTGTTTATTCCAGAGATACAAGGATGGTTCATTATTCAAAAACCAGTCAGTATAATCCATCATATTAATAGGCTAGTGAATAAAAATCTCATGATTATATCAAGTAATACAGAAAGAGCATTTGACAAAATTTCACACCCATTTGTTCTATGAATGTGCATTTTGGTTATGGTAAAGTCAATGCGGTCACAGGAGGAAATGAAAACAAGGCTTGGAAGGAAAAAGTTTATTATACTGAAGATTCCCAGGCCGGGCATGGTGGCTCACACCTGTAATCCCAGCACTTTGGGAGGCCAAGGTTGGTGGATCACTTAAGCTCAGGAGTGTGAGACCAGCCTGAGCAATATGGCAAAACCCTGTCTTTACAGAAAATACAAAAATTAGCCAGGTTCTGTGGTGTGCACCTGTAGTCCGAGCTACTCATGAGGATTGCTTGAGCCTGGGAGATGGACATTGCAGTGAGCCAAGGTCACACCACTGCACTCTAGCCTGGCAATAGAGTGAGACCCTATCTCATTAAAAAAAAAAAAAAAGTAAAAAAGAGTCCCAGAAAAGTAGGGGGTTACCACATGCCACACAGGGCCACAGGGGAAGTGCTTGGTTTTGGTTGGGTAGGAGAGACCAAAACTAGGGAAAAGCTTTGAAATCATTTATTGGGGTTTCTGCAGGAAATGCAAGGCAGGTCACAGTTAATAGCTTATTATTGGCTAGTTTGAATAATTTCATTGGGCTCTGGGGCACACGTATCTAATTGTCTGGTCCCAGCCCTGGGATGATTTAAAACAGGGAAATACTGGCTTAGTGTGTGAGAGTGAGAAAAGGAGCTGATTGTGGCTTTATACTTGGGATTCATTGGTATGCATATGAAAGACATGTTCTCAGTGGAGCCCGTCACTAAGAATTGACTGCCCCAGAAAGGGGCAGTCTTTCCTCAGGTCTGTAAGGCCCCCCAGGTACCAGATCATCCTTGGCCCTGTGACTAGATGGCAAATAGACAAATGCAGAATCTGAAGAAACAAGACGTTAATTCATTATAAAACCCCTAAGAAAACTGGGAATAAAGGAAAACTTCCACAACTTGATAAAGTACATCTATAAAAAACCTACAGCTAACATCATGTTTACTGGTGACAGACTGAGTGCTTTCCCCCTAAGAATTAGGAATGACTGAAAAATGTTCACTCTCACCACTGCTCTTCAACATAGCACTGGAAATTCTAGCCAATGCAATAAGGCAAGAAAAGGAAATAAAAGGCATACCTATTGGAAAGGAAGAAATAAAAATTTGTAAAGGCAGTAATCCTGCCTTATATGGCACCTTCTTCAGGGTCAGACATATTTGATCATAATTTAAACTTGATGGTACAAAGTCAAGTTGTTATACTTCAAAAAATATAATCGCATACTGAGGGACTTTTGAAAAACTGCAGGCCAGATGTGGTGGCTAATGCCTGTAATCCTAGCACTTTGGGAGGCCAAGGCAGGCAGATTATTTAAGCCAGAGAGTTTGAGACCAGTCTCAGCAACATGGCGAGACCCCGTCTCTACAAAAATTATACAAATTAGCTGGGCATGGTAGTGCCTGCCTGTAGTCCCCGCCACTTGAGAGGCTGAGGTGGGAAGATTGCTTGAGTCTGGGAGGCCTAGGATGCAGTGAGCTGTGATGGCATCAACTGCACTCTAACCTGGGCAACAGCAAGACTGTTGCTCCCAAAAAAGGGGGAGTACAATACTCTTTGTCCCTGCTTAAAAAAAAAAAAAAGCATACTCTGATAATTTTAGAATTATATACCATATTATGATGATTTTCTGTTGCTCTTTCACTTGTGTGTTTTTATTGGTTCCAATCTGTTACCTAATTTTATACTCAATTGACTAGGTAGACACCTCAGGTGACATGCATAGACTTTGTGGCAACTATTCACATTTGTTAATTCTTTATTATTGCAAAGCAAAACTCCCAATTGTAGTACTGAAGTTGAGATTACTAGAACTTAGGTGTCTCCATAAATGGGATGCTGGCATACTTCCATCGTTTTTATTTCCTTAAAGTTAGTTGTATTTCAATGCGTCAGACCTTTAGAATTTATAAGTAGTATAAAGTTTTGAGAGTTTCTTTCAAACTTTTGGTTGTAGAGGTGGGCTTTTTCCTTACTCTTTTACTTTCCCCTTTCTAGTACAACTCTATCTCCCAAGTCTCCAGTGAAAAATTAATAACTTCTGTGTTTTTGAATAAGAAAATAATTTTTGATTGCAATTTAAGGGGGAGAGTATGAAATAAATTAGAATTATTAGAAAAAAGGAACTCTTGATAAGGGGAACAGGAGTGATTATTAAGAGTTCTAGGACTTGTAGTCATCATAAAAATCCTGTGCAAATCCCTGCGCTAAGAAGTGATGCTTTGTGTAGTAATAATTGTAACACCACCTATTTTCCCTCTCCTAGGACTACAGAGATATCATTGACACTCCAATGGATTTTGCTACCGTTAGAGAAACTTTAGAGGCTGGGAATTATGAGTCACCAATGGAGTTATGTAAAGATGTCAGACTTATTTTCAGTAATTCCAAAGCATATACACCAAGCAAAAGATCAAGGGTATATAATTAAATTTTGTTTATGACTAGATTGAGTTAGAGGAGTATATTAAATGACTAAATGTTGCTTTACTTAAAATTTAGGTCCAAGTTAACTTTGTTGTATTCTGAGTATTGTCCTACTGGTAAAAGAATTTATACCTTTCTGCTCAGCTCCTTGTATGAAATAACATTTATGTTATCTTTGATGTCTGGTAATGGTTACTTTTCTTGAAGTACTGTGATTGAATAGATAGGTGCAAATTGTCCTGGTATGCACCAGAGCCATCTGGCCTTGACTTTTCTAGCTATTATCTGCCTTATGGAGCATTTTTGTGAATGATTTTTACAAATAAGTAAAAATATAAATATAATTTAAAACTCTTTGACCAGACATAACATCACAAAGGAGTGCTATATAGCAGTGAAATGAGAAAGAAGAGATGCTAGTCCTAGGTAGAAAACAGGTTCAAACCTTTGGGATAGTTTCAGTGTAATAGGGTTGACAATAAGGAGTTTTGTCTGTATGAGCCATTTGAATTTAGAGTCAGACTTTTCTTTAAGAATCTCAAAGCTTGGAAGATTTTGAGATTTTAAGAATCTCAAAACTTAGAAGATTTTCTGTTCTAAACACAAAAATATTTAATTGTTAAAATGCCTCAGTTTACCTTTTCATCAAAAGATTAGGAAAAAGGATGTCAAAAACAGTATTTAAATTCTAAATAGTTTTTCCTGGAAAAATATTTACATTACAATATTTACTGAACAAAGGTATTTTCCTCCGAGGAATGTTTGAACACTTTTTTTTTCCCCTCACAGATTTACAGCATGAGTTTGCGCCTGTCTGCTTTCTTTGAAGAACACATTAGTTCAGTTTTATCAGACTATAAATCTGCTCTTCGTTTTCATAAAAGAAATACCATAACCAAAAGGAGGAAGAAGAGAAACAGAAGCAGCTCTGTTTCCAGTAGTGCTGCGTCAAGGTATTTAATTTCTTTTAAATACCACTAACTGATCTATAACTTTCATCTAAATGATAGAACTTGGTGTTTTTTAATACTTCCTTTACTATTCCCTATATTACAGAATGATATATTTGACATGCAAGTTCCTATGATGTGGAGGATTTTTAATCTTTTAACTAAAGCTATACTAGTGTAAGTGCTTAAATTCAAACTGCTAAATCTATACAGTAAAACAGCATTTTTAGGATAGTGATGGCATCATGCTTTCCGTCATATAACTTTAGCATTTACAGTGATCCTTCACTAAATATTCACTTTCAAAGGCTCACAATCATATGAAATCCACTACAAATCTCATATTTTAACATATTTCATAATAGTACAAATACTGAATCCAACAATATTATAAACTGTTTTATTCATTCATATAGAACTATAACAGTGACTTGACAATACTATTTTATTTACAGCCCTGAAAGGAAAAAAAGGATCTTAAAACCCCAGCTAAAGTCAGAAATCTCTACCTCTGCATTCTCTACACCTACACGATCAATACCGCCAAGACACAATGCTGCTCAGATAAACGGTAAAACAGAATCTAGTTCTGTGGTTCGAACCAGAAGCAACCGAGTGGTTGTAGATCCACTTATCACTGAGCAACCATCTACTTCTTCAGCTGCAAAGACTTTTATTACAAAAGCGAATGCATCTGCAATACCAGGGAAACCAAGTAAGACTGACTTTCTAAATTGTAATGTGTCTGATGATTTTCTTAATTTAAGCTTTTACTTTGCCAAATGCAGTATACTGAGTTTTAGTAATTTCTAGCAGACTGTTGTTTTTGCCTTCTTTATTAATTTCCTATTTAAAAAAAGTTTTTAATAAGAATGAAATTGAATTTTACGTCATTATAGACTAATGCTTAGAAATGACAATTCTGATCTAAACTACTGAATTTAAATCATAATACCCACACTAGCTAGCAATTTGCCAAGACTTGCCTTCGTAATTTTGAAATGATGGGACAGCTTCTAAAAGGGCTGAAACTATTAAGAGTCTCTAGTTGGATATGCCTTTTTCCTATTAGAAAGTAGATTTCCTAAGAAAGCTTTAAGCATCCTTCAGGTTTTGTTGTCTTAGCTAATTCAAATAATTCAGGTTAACCTTTTTTCTTATCTTTAGGTTCAGTAACTCTTTAATTTTTAACTTTTTGTTTATGTGTTTTAGTACTAGAGAATTCCGTGAAACATTCCAAAGCTTTGAATACTCTTTCCTGTCCTGGTCAATCCAGTTTTAGTCATGGCACTAGGAATAATTCTGCAAAAGAAACCATGGAAAAGGAAAAGCCAGTCAAACGTAAAATGAAGTCGTCTATACTCCCAAAGGCATCCACTCTTTCAAAGTCATCAGCTGTCATTGAGCAAGGTAAGGTATTATTGCTATCTTTCAAGATACAGTAGATCCTTATTATAAATGATGCTTTTGTTGGAATCAGCATTTATATCCACTTTTTAGGTTGCCCACTTAAAAGTCACACATCTGTATTAGTTGATAAATTTACTGCAATGAGCTATTATTGTGCCACTGCACTCCATCCTGGTAAACAGAATGAGACCCTGTCTCAAAAGAAAAAAAGAAATTTATCTTCAAAGTTTAAATTAAATAGGATATAGTTAACCCAATGTAGCATTCTTCACTTTTGTAGAAAAATGTTTAAGTAAATATTGGATCACAAAACTACTTATTTTTCTAGACAGACTTTTATTAAATAATAATTCATTGGGGTTGTCTACAACTGTAGAATACAACTTTTGACACTTTACTGTTATACTTGAAGTTCTTTCAGCTTTAGGTTTTTATTGTAAAGTCTTCATGTTTGAAAGATGAAGAAAGTAAATACTAAAATATGCCATGTGACGTGTTAAAATAATACGGCTTCTTGGCAGCAGACAGCCTAATAATAAGCATTTTGCATCATGACTTTCAAAGTGTTTCTTAAGACATTTCTTCTTCATTGTTGTCTTTAGAAACCTCTTTAAATTTAATTTCTCTACTGAAATCTTATTTTGGTTAATGGCATTGGGATCTACCCATGTAAACTTAAAATCAGGGAGTCATCCTAGCCTTCTCTTCAGCAACTGAATCTCTTCAACAGCTTTTTGTTTTTGTTGTTTCTCCTTCCATAACATCTCTTAAATCTATTCTCTCCTCTCCATTCTCACCGCCCTGACGTTATTTCAAGGCTTACATAATTTCTTGCCTGGACTATTTTCCTAGTTTCCTAACTGGTCTTCCTGCCTCAGTTCTCAACTCTTTCTTAACCAATCCATCTCCCATATTGCAGCCAAAGTGATCTTTTCATTTCTCTCTAGCACATGTGGATGTGTGTACATACACGCAGAGAAAACCCTTCCTTGCCCTCAAATCATATATGGAAACAATTTTAATTTTTTGCCTGTTACACAAGACTCTCTGTTACTTGGCTCTTGCCTAACATTGCAGGTTCTTTTGCCTTCTTTCTTTTGTTTCCCAGTCATCCTAAACACTTAGAAGTTCCTGAGTCTTTGTTCTTTTCTTCTTTGGGGGGGGATGTCTTTTTTCCCTCCTAGTTTAATGGTCTGTTGCCTTTCACGTCTCACTTAAAATATCGTTTCTAGGAAGTCTTCTCCTGGCTTCTTTAGATAGAATCAAGCACTTCCATCTTTTTTTTTTTTTTTCCCAAAGACAGGATCTTGTTCTGTCACTCAGACTGGAATGCAATGGCCTGATTTCCATTCACTGCAACCTCAGCCTTTCAGGTTCAATCAGTTCTTCTGCCTCAGCCCCCCATGTAGCTGGAATTATAGGTGTATGCCACAACACCCGGCTAATTTTGTATTTTTGATAAAGACAGGATTTCTCCATGTTGACCAGGATGGTCTGAAACTTCTGGCCTCTAGTGATCCACCCCACTTGGCCTCCCAAAGTATTGTGATTTCAGATGTGAGCTGCCACGCCCAGCCAAGCACTTCCATCTTTATGTCCCAGAAAACCCTGTTCATTACCTTTGGTGATGCTTATAATACTGATCAGGTTATTCATTTTCACATGTCTGTATCTCCAGAAGAATCTGAGGTTAATGTGTTTACTCATTTTTAATGCCCATTATAGAGAAGATAATTGTTTGAATAAATAACCAAAATACTTTGCATATGAATGTTTCACATTTTTAATATCTGCCCCCTTTCTGAACTGAATTTAGAATTTGAATAGTATATTGGCCTTCCTTGCTGCTTTTTATTCTTGAATCCTAGAGAAATCAAATATATATGATGAATTGGTTCTAGCATTATGATAGCGGAGGTCTGGTCTCATAGTCCATTTGATTTATAATGTTTGAGTATTAGAAATACTCGAGTACTGGTACTGTATAGAAATATCATTATCTATTAGTTAACATTAACAGTGATTTATTATAAATAATGACACCTAAATTAACTGTCTAGAATCAAGCAGTGTTGTCTAGTGGAATATAATACAAGACATATATGTAATTTTAAATTTTGCAGTCACTATGTTTAGTAAAAATAGGTAAAGTTAATTTTAATAATATTTTATTCCATTGCATCCAAAGTGTTATTTCAGTATTTAATCAGTGTTTTAAAATATATACTGCTTTAGTATTTAAATTAAAATTTAATTAAAAATTTAGTTCCTAAACTGCGTAACTTTTCATGTGCCCAGGACAACACAGTTCAAGATCAGTGGTTTTTAAACTTTTTAAAAAAACTTCTGAATTCCTTTTTAAGAAAGCTGCATTCATTCTTAATCTTTTTACATTATATATTGCTTTATAAAGTTGATGAGTCCTATAGTCCCTAAGAAAAATGTACATAAACATATTCATACAAAATTTTGGACCATTTCAAGGGATTCATGTAGTCCTTAAAGCCTATCTTCTGTAGTAGGTACATGTGCTGGATATTTAGAACCCCTGTAGTCATAATGTAAAACAAGAGGGATTGACAGAATCCCTAGGCAGTTTAAATGTCAGTTGCTCCATAGGAAATACTTAACTACTTTATGTCCACACCCACATTTTTTCCCAACCACTAATCTAAAGAGAGTCATTTCACTATGGGGATCAGGAATTGAAATCTTTGCATTTTCTGTCTGTACTTGACTCTGACCTTTGGTGAGTCTCTTAACTATGTTTTTTTGTTTTGTTTTGTTTTGTTTGAGACGGGGTCTTGCTCTTGTCGCCCAGGCTGTCTTGTCGCCCAGGCTGGAGTGCAGTAGCGTGATCTCAGCTCACTGCAGCCTCCGCCTCCCAGGTTCAAACGATTCTCCTGCCTCAGCCCCCTGAGTAGCTGGGATTACAGGTACCCACCACCACGCCCAGCTAATTTTTGTACTTTTAGTAGAGACAAGGTTTCGCCATGTTGGCCAGGCTGGTCTCGAACTCCTGACCTCAGGTGATCCGCCTGCTGTGGCCTCCCAGAGTGCTGGCATTGTAATTGTGAGCCACTGCACCCAACCAACCATGATTTTCTTATTTACAAAGTACAGTTCCAACCTGTGACCAAAAATGCTCTTACGAAGATATATTCTCTTTAAAAGCAGTTTACATCTATGAATTTCCTCAAAAATAGAGCATTGCAAATCACCTACTTTATCAAATAAAAACATGTCAGAAATTTGGAGGGAAAGAGAGTTCGTTACTGATAGTTCCTGTGGCATGTTTTTCCTTTATCTAAGTTATAGCATTTTTTTCTACAACAGAAAGGTGATTCATCATCTCCAGATCCTTCAGGTTTAGAATTTGATTGCCAGCATTTTCTCTCTTGTTTTATGAAGCATAATGGCCTTTTGTCATGGAGTTTGTTACAGTGGGATCTTAATCATGATTATGGTGGCACACATAGTGATTTTGATTGATATAATCAGTATTTCCTAGGATTATAGTCATTTGCCATTTATTACACAAGGAGAGGACTTTTCAAAGCCTGTGAAGAAAAACTGCCATTTAGTTGTTTTTGAATCCTCTTTAAACAGTTCTGAGAGCAGTTTTTGAGCAAGAATAACTTATTTCTAAGTTAGGAATAAGAAAACTTTGGTCATCCTACCTTTATAATCAATCACAATGTTAACTTAGATGAGTTACTTATTTTCTATGAGCTTTACCTGCCTCATGAGATCATTAAGAATCTCTTTTAGTTAGAAAATAAATAAGATCATTGAACTATTAACGTTCTCTAGGTTCTTTTTTCTCATTTTAATAAAATAATTTAGATTATGTCACTACATATAAGTATACCAATGGGGCCTTATTGACAAGTTTGAGGGTCAAACCAAAAAAGAAACTCCATGTATTAAGGTGTACTATTGTTCCCTTTTAGGAGATTGTAAGAACAACGTTCTTGTACCAGGAACCATTCAAGTAAATGGCCATGGAGGACAGCCATCAAAACTTGTGAAGAGGGGACCTGGAAGGAAACCTAAAGTAGAAGTTAACACCAATAGTGGTGAAATTATACACAAGAAAAGGGGTAGAAAGCCCAAAAAGCTACAGTATGCAAAGCCAGAAAATTTAGAGCAAAATAATGTGCATCCCATCAGAGATGAAGTACTTCCTTCTTCAACATGCAATTTTCTTTCTGAAACTAATAATGTAAAGGAAGATTTGTTACAGAAAAAGAGTCGTGGAGGTAGAAAACCCAAAAGGAAGATGAAGACACAAAAACTAGATTCAGATCTCCTAGTCCCTGCAAGTGTCAAAGTGTTAAGGAGAAGTAACCGAAAAAAGATAGATGATCCTATAGATGAGGAAGAAGAGTTTGAAGAACTCAAAGGCTCTGAACCCCACATGAGAACTAGAAATCAAGGTCGAAGGACAGCTTTCTATAATGAGGATGACTCTGAAGAGGAGCAAAGGCAGCTGTTGTTCGAAGACACCTCTTTAACTTTTGGAACTTCTAGTAGAGGACGAGTCCGAAAGTTGACTGAAAAAGCAAAAGCTAATTTAATTGGTTGGTAACTTGTACCAAAATATTTTACTTCAAAATCTATAAAGCAGGTACAGTTAAGGAATAAGTAGAACTAAGGCTTCTGCTTCCTTGCTGCTATGGTGGAGTAGGGAATGTTATGATTTGATTTGCAAAAAAAAAACAAAAAACAAAAAAAAAAACAAACTTACAAGACACTTCACTTCTTTAAATGAATATATATATATATAAATATATACATATATATTTTAAATGTTTGCTATTTATTGCCCTTAGATAGGTTATGCATTTTCACATTCATTTCATTCACTGAAACAAAAGAAATTGATCTATAATGAATTCCTGATTTATTTATAGAAAAGACAGTTCTGCTACACTCTTTAGGAGCATAATATTCCTAGTGATAGAGCATTTCATGTTAAAATGAATTATTTTTGACCAAGCAAGGTACATTTCTATTGATACAAGTCATGCCCCTAAAAGACAGATGTTATACAGAGTAGCAGTGAATTAAGAAATGTTTCCTCTAAAAGATAAATACAAAATTTCCACCATTTGATACCCTAAAAAGTTTAATTTTAATTATAGAATGTTAATCTACAAAGTATCTAGAGGAGGCTTTTGCTTTATTCCATTTCTGCCAAACTTAAGAGAAAATGTACTGATGAAGGGAAACATATCCACATTGGAAAACATTTGACTGTCTAATTTTTCAGACCTTGATTCTTATATCACTCAATCTCTGTTTATTGTGCCAAAGACTGAGAATCAGTGCAGTGGAAAGCCTGTTTTTGACTGTCAGGACAGCATACACTTTTCAATATTGGAAAGGCTATATATTCTAAAGAGCAAGTTATTAAAGAGTTATGCTGAGATATATCTTTTTTTTGGTACTAATAGAAAATAATGCACTGGTGGGTCCTTTGACAGAGATGTTCTAGAGGAAATGTTTAAGTGGTTAAAGGATTCAAGGAAAATACAGGAAAAAAGGTATGGGATTTGATGTTTACTTGTTGATCTGGATTAATGTCGTTTCTAAACTTTAGACATATCTAATAGCCTAAAATGACTTACAAAGAAACGTGTCTGTGTGTGTATGTGTATATATTGATAAATGGGTATAATTAAATATATATACAAACACATACTTATATACTATTACCCAGGTATAAATTCTTTTTTCAGGATTTTTTAGATAGCAGTAGAATAAAAATAATTTTAAAATGTCATACTTTATAGTTTAATTTTAAGGGGGAAATTGGTTATTTTCAATTATTAAAGGTTAAAATAGGCCAAATCACTTTTTATGCAATCATGTTTTATACAGTGGTCTCATTGCACATTGTGTTTTTTCTGCACTTTTTACGGTATCCTTATCATGCTGGTATGTCAATATACACCCTAAAGAAAAACTCCATTTAATGATTGTGCCTTGTATTCTATTATTTTTTGCATCATTAGTAAAATTAAGTTGTCTATTGTAAATGATAACTATATGACTTAGGAGAATGTATTGCTATATGTACTGCTATGGAAAAGGAGAGCAGTTATTTATTTGTTTATGGTACAGTTAGTTATTTTATACCTTAAAAACCAACATACTTACCATTTCTATTGTTTAAAAATTACTGTCCATTTTTTTAAAACTTTAAAGAATGTAGTATTTTCTGAGGACTGGTATGGTACAAAAATGTAACCAAAATTTTCAGATACTACATTTTTAAAAAGTGAAGATGGGGAAAATATGTATCAGCATGACCCTGATGTAGAAAAATAAAGTCTGCAATTGAACCTTGGCAAAACACATTACATAATTATGTCTGATAAGGATGAATATTAGCTGTCATAACTGTCTTGAAGAATGAAAAAGTGATACATTTGGGCTTTTAAGATCATTTGTAACTAAATTTGTACAGAAATTTTCCTGTGAAATTAAGTAAACCATTTTCCAGATCTTGACTGCATTGCTGAGATTTTGCAGTTGAAAAACAATTTCAAATTTTTCAGGTTTTTTGTATATTTATTTTTTTCTAACAAATATATTTAACTATAAAATTAAAATTCAGTAGTTAAACTCTTCATAATGCAGAAATGGATGGCTTGATTGTATAGAAAAATGAGTCTTTCACTTACACCATTCTTGAAAATAATAGTGTATGTTTGAAATTTAAGTCATTAATTAGTTGCTTTTGAAGGCAATCTATTTGAAATATGTAATTTCCTGATGTTATCTGCATTGTGTTAAGAAAAAAAGAATAGGCTATAAGATCAATTTTTGTAAAAAAAAAAAAATGTACAGTTTTAAGTTGTGTACAGAAAAAGGAAGCGCGTACACAGTCTTAGAGTGGAATATACCTCTAGTACAATGTATGTGTTAATTCCAACTCTTGAGCAAAGAAATGAGTATTTACCATCTTTCCTATAACACATAAATGTATTATTCCTGTTCTAAAGACACTGTATATTTATGACCTTATTTGGACATTATTAGACACTGGTTTCTTAGTAAAGCACAGTAACTTGGATCAGATTCTTTGTAACTGAAACACCACTTAAACATGTATTAGTAATACCAATATATTTAGATTTTATATTTTTATAATTTAACTTCTGTACATTGCAGAAGTTGAATTAAGAAATTTAAGTCATCACCATATTTTTGTTTTCTTTACCACTTGGGAAAATAATCCTCTTTGAGGCGGTAACACTATGTATGTACTGTTGATAGGCCAGAAAGAAATGTTGGCAGTTGTCTTAGGTAAGCAATAAAAACATCTCA
The DNA here is from genome assembly GCF_007565055.1 of Rhinopithecus roxellana. Taxonomy (NCBI): domain Eukaryota; kingdom Metazoa; phylum Chordata; class Mammalia; order Primates; family Cercopithecidae; genus Rhinopithecus; species Rhinopithecus roxellana. Next base: position 91,115,115 of record NC_044552.1, on the reverse strand, counting down.
CATTTACTGAAAATTCAGAAATATAATTTAACATGCGTGGAAAGTGTAAACCAATCTAGGTATTTCTAAGTACCAAACCCTAATATTCCCTCCCTCAACTCCCAACATTCTCAAGTCCCAGATGAAAAGTTTAAGTGGAGCATTAGTTTAAATATTCAGTCTAATCAGAGACTCACAGCCCTGGGCGATAGGCGATACATAGCTTTTTAAAGTTTTATCCTTTGTGACCTGCTATAGTGGCATTGGACTATTTTCTGCATGTATTATAAACTGAAGATTTTTTTGGCCTTATTTCAATTGTTTTTGTTGCACAGCTTCACTACAAATTTAAAGACTGCTGGCATTATTATAAAACTGTCTTCCTCCTTCAATGTAAGTAAATAAGTGTGGAATATTTGTCAGCTGGATTAGGTAACATCTGAGACTTGGGATAGACTAAATTTAGTTATCACCTGGAAATGAATTACATAAGATACAGTAATCAGAGAAAATATCTTTGTGCAGCATGTATGTTAACATCTAGAACTGTCCCTTATCTGCAGTGCAGTAGATGAATCAGACATTTTAAGAAATGTATTCAAATATCATTTTTATCTTATATGTTAGCAGCATTTACATGTTTTCAAATATGATTTGTAATATAATTTCTCCAGTTAACAATGTTTACTTCAATTCTGACATTCCATTTTATACATATATACCTACTGTATATCTCTATCAAATGTCAGCTGGAAGTGGCTTTTTCAGTTTTCTACTTAATGAAAACAGATTTATGCTGAATGTTTTTGTGACCTGAAATTTATTTTTTAATAGGTTGAAAGGACCAAGATACTTGAGTGATTAAAGGGCTGTAAGTGTTCTGCTTATATGCAGGAGTTACATGATTTTAAAAGTCATAGGGGAAGTAGTTTTATCATCTGATTACTCCTATAAACCTAAAAAGTATTTCTAACATAACAGGTTGAGCAGTGGTTTTGTTACACTTAGGCAAGAATTTATTTTCCCATTAAAATTTGAAAAATACACTTTTCTTTGATTCTACCCTTGCAGTTTCCCTTAGTTCCCTGATTTCCAAGTGATCTGAACTAAAATTAATACTGCATTTACTAAGAAACTATTTTTGTTGATTATACTGAGCAAAGAGCTCCAAATGAAGAGTCATCATGAACTATGTATAGTACCCAAGAAGAGGTCAAATTGAGTCAGAAGACTGTAAGTACCACTTTTGGCGCTCCAGAGATAAACCTTGTACACACTGCAGTAAAACAGTGAGTAGAAAATATGAGCTATAAGTAGATACTATTTTTAGTTTTGATAGCTCTGTGTTGAAATACTTTTTTAATGCAGATAAAAATTATCAGGAAATTAACCTTATGGCACAGACCAAATACTTAGTGCACGGCTGAGTTTCTACAATTCAAGGAGCCAAGAAAAATAGGTTCAAGATGGAATATACTACATGCATATAAGGCAGATGCATACACGCTGGTTACTTTAAGATTGTGTGTGTTGATTAGTCACAATGATAGACTATAAAATGAGACAATACAATGTTACATTTTTGGACCATATTAAAACTGCAAGAAGACAGGGGTCTTATTGAAGATCTTTTAGAAAACTTAAATCCTGTCACAGGACATTTAGACATGTGTAGAATGTAGCTCAATTTTTAAAAAGTAACTGACCTAGAGGGTGAAAGTTGAAACTGACACATTTTCAAATTAAGATTATGCTTATTTTGTACAGAAAACAATGTTTAAACACAAGCAGATCTGTTGTATGTAATAAGTAACACAGAGTTTTAAAACAAATTAATTATTTAGCTTTATTGAAGTTTGTTTTTTTCTTTCCGAACCTGGAGTATCATATTATAAACAGCAGTCTCACACCAGAATAGCAGTGCCCTTTCTTTTTGTACATATTGATTGGACCTTTCTTTACTGTTACGTGGACACTTTCTATGTTAGTTTTGATGCATAATTCTTTGAATCCTTTTATACAAACTAGAATGTACGTGTAAGAATTCCTGTCCCTGCAATGTAGTAACTACAAACTTATTTTTAAATAAATAGAAAACTTGTTTTTCTAAGCTATTTTGTAGAGCCTCATGATTTATTATTTGTTTTTTTAAGTTTTTTTGGCAACACATAAAGCACTTAGTACATAATTTCAACAAGCTGCTTACCAAAGTGGTCATATGGCAGTTACCATTATGTAAATGCTGGTTCATTAGAGTTTCCAGTGCCCTGTGTGTTTTGCAAAGTATGAAAACTGTCAGTTAAAAGATTTTTGGGTGCCGAAATATAATTTAATTCCAAAACAACTGAAGGTCAAAAACTTATATGCCTTTTTATATGTACATTTAATAAAACAATTTTATTGGTTTCTTACCATAAGTTAGCTGCGATGAGTGATAAATACTTCAATATTCAGATACTTTCGTAAGAGATACATTTCAGTGGAACACTTTGCATAAATATTTTCTCAAAAATATGCAATTTCTGGGAAAAAAGGAATGATGAAAGAATTTCACTTACTTGTATTTAGGTTCATAGAATTATTGCAGTTTTCCTAGAAATTGTGTCAGATTGTCATGCATTTTTGTTGACTTACTAAGAATCCCAATTTTAGCATGAAGACTATTAGATACGAATACATAAGACTATAACAATTCAAATTAAGCACATGGAGTGATTTGTAATTTTGTGTTAATTTCTCCCTAAGATGTTTTGTTAAAATGATTTTGTATAAAATAAATTTCTAAGTTGAGGAAGGCAGGTAAAAAAAATTCCAGATAACCTTTTCTTTCTGAAGTCTGCTAATAACAATACCTAGTATATACTTAGAAGAACCAGCCAAGAAAAATTAACTTTCAGCAACCACTCTTTACTCGTTTCTCTTTTGTAATAATACCAATTTTATGACCCAAGATTCCCCAGTATTTAATGCAAGTAAGAATAAAGACCAAAGCGCAAAACCTCTGTTACTTGCAATATGGTACTTTGTGTTTGTAATCAATGTGTGGTAAATTTAACACATTTACCACTTACTGATTAGTCTTTGGGAAAAGAATGGTGGAAGTCATTCAATGAAATACCTTTCTGCCATATTGGTTAGACATACTGGCAGCACAGTGTAATGAAAAGAACTGGCTTGGAGCTGGGAAATGGGAATTTGACTTTCATTCCTGACAGGAAGTAGAGGAACCCCAGCAAAGTCGTATCTCAGAGCTTCATTTTCCTCATCTGTAAAGTTTTAAAAGTTGATTAAATTATCTGTGAGATCTAATTCTGTTCAAATAGCTAGTGGTGATAATCTCATTTGTATATTGTCCTCTGTATTCATGGCTCAACCTTGGCTTTTATATTTAGTCCCTGAATAGAATACATCATTTAATGTGTAGTTTCCAGACAAGCTGTGTCTTGCGGCCATGACATTATTGTTGTAAGTGTGAGGTTTTCTGAACCCTTAGAAGAAGGACTTTTAATGTTTTCACAACACACTATTGTATTGCTATAAATTGTGAATTGCTTTAAAAACACATGTTTACTAATAAAAAGAAGTACAGGCACACTTTATTTTATTGTGCTTTGCATTATTGCACTTTGCAGATAACTGGTAACCCTACATCCAGCAAGACTGTCAGTACCATTTTTTCCAACAGCAGATGATAACTTCATGTGTCACATTTTGGTAATTGCAAGATTTCCAACTTTTAAAATATCATTCCATCTGTTCATGGTGATCTGTGATCAGTAATCATTTATGTTACCACTGTAATTGTTTTGAGGTGCCAAAAACCACACCCATATAAGATAGTTAATACATGTTCTGTGTGTTTTGACTGTTCCAATAAATGGCCATTCCCCCATCTCTCTCCCTCTTTTTGGGCCTTCTATTCCCTGAGATACACCAATATTGAAATTAAACCAGTCAGTCACCCTACCGTGGCTTCTAAGTGTTCAAGTGAATAGAAGAGTCTGAAGTCTCTCACTTTCATCAAAAACTAGCTATGATTAAGCTTAGTTAAAAAGGCATGTCAAAAGCCAAGAGAGGCTGAAAGCTGGAACTATTGTGCCAAACAGCCAAGTTGTGTAAGCAAAGGAAAAGTTATTGAAGGAAGTTAAACATGCTACTTCAGTGAACATATGAATGATAAGAAAGCAAAGCAACCTTATGGCTGATAAGGAGAAAGATGCAGTGGTCTAGATAGAAGATCAAATCAGCCACAATATCCCCTGAAGCCAAAACCTAATCCAGAGAAGGCCATTAAAGCTCTTCAATTCTGTAAAGGTGAGAGAGGTAAGAAAGCTGCCAAAAAAAAAAAAAAAAAAAAAAAAATTGGAAGCTAGCAGAGGTTGGTTCATGATGGGATTTTTTTGTTGTTGTTTTTTGTTTGTTTTGCTTTTTGTTTTGTTTTTTGAGACAGTTTTGCTCTTGTTGCCCAGGCTGGAGTGCAATGGTGCAATCTCAGCTCACTGAAACCTCCACCTCCCAGGTTCAAGCGATTACAGCCCCCTGCAACCATGCCCAGCTAATTTTTATATTTTAAAAAGAGATGGGGTTCACCATGGTGGCCAGGCTGGTCTCAAACTCCTGACCTTGTGATCCGCCCACGTCAGCCTCCCAAAGTGTTGGGATTACAGGTGTGAGCCATCACGTCCGGCCTGGTTCATGATGTTTAAGGAAAGAAACCATCTCTGTAATAAAAGTGCAAGAGGGTACTGATGAAGAAGCAAGTTATCCAGATGTTTTAGCTAATATTGATGAAAATCTATACAAACTTTCAATGCAGATGAAATAACCTTATATTGGTAGAAGGACCAATGCAGGACTTTCATAGCTAGAGAGAAGTCAATGCCTAGCTTCAAAGGACAGGCTCTCATTGGGGGCTAATGCAGCTGGTGTTAAGATGAAGCCAGTGCTGCTTTACCATTCCAAAAGTTCTAGGACCCTTAAGAATTATATTAAATCTACCCTACTGTGCTCTATCAATGGAACAACAAAGCCTGCATGACAGCCCATCTGTTTACACCATGGTTTACTCAATATTTTAAGTCCATTGTTAAGACCTACTTTCCAGAAAAAAAAAAAAAAAAAAAAGATACCTTTGAAAATACTACTGCTCGTTGACAACCTGGTCACCCAAGAACTCTGATGGCAATGTGCAAGGTGATCAGTGTTGCTTTCATGCCTGCTAACACAACATCCATTCTGCACCTCACAGATCAAGGAGTAATTTTGATTTTCAAGTCTTGTTATTTAAGAAATACATGTTGTAGGCCGGGCACAGTGGCTCATACCTATAATCCCAGCACTTTGGGAGTCCAAGGCGGGTGGATCACCTGAGGTCAGGCGTTTGAGACCAGCCTGGCCAACGTGGTGAAACCCTATCTCTACTAAAAATAGAAAAATTAGCCAGGGTTAGTCGGCATGCTGTAATCCCAGCTACTCAGGAGGCTGAGGCAGGAGAATTGCTTGAACCCGGGAGGCGGAGGTTGCAGTGAGCCAAGAGTGCACCATTGCACTCCAGCCTGGGCAACAACAGTGAAACTCCATCTCAAAAAAAAGAAAAGAAATACATGTTGTAAGGCTATAGCTTCCAGAGATTCCTCTGAGGAATCTGGTCAAAGTACATTGAAAACCTGGAAATAATTCATCATTCTAGATGCCATTAAGAACGTTCATGATTCATCGGCGATCAAAAATATCAACTTTAACAGGAATTTGGAAGAAGTTGATTCCAACCCTCATGGATGATTCCGAGGGTTCAAGAAATCAGTGGCGGAAGTCACTGCAGATGTCGTGGAAATAGCTCGAGAACTAGAATTGGAAAGTGGAGCCTAAAGATGTGACTGAATTGCTGCAATCTCATGATAAAATTTGAATGGCTATGGTGTTGCTTCTTATGGATGAGCAGTTTCTTGGGATTAAATCTACTCTTGGTGAAGATGCTGTGAACATTGTTGAAATGACAACAAAGAATGTAAATACTACAAAAACTTAGTTAATAAAGCAGCAGCTATTTGAGAGGATTGAGTCCAATTTTAAAAGTTCTACTATGGGTAAAATGCAATCAAACAGCATTGCATGCTACAAAGAAATCTTTTGTGAAAGTAAGAGTCCAATGGATGCAGCATACTTCAGTGTTATCTTAAGAAATGACACAGCCACCCCAATCTTCAGCAACCACCACCCTGATCAGACAGCAGGCATCAATATTGGGGCAAGACCCTCCACCAGAAAAAGATTCTGACTTTCTGAAAGCTCAGATGATCGTTAGCATTTTCTAGCAAAACTAAAGTATGTACATTGTTTTTAAGACATAATTCTGTTGCACATGTAACAGAATAACTGTATGGTATAAACATACTTTTACATGCACCAGGAAACAAAAAGTTTGTGTGATTTGCTTTATTGCAATATTTGTTTTATTTTGGTGGTGTGGAATCAAACCCACAATATCTCCAAGGTATACCTGTACTAAAGTTCATGATTTTCCAAGGACCTATGGGAAATCTCCAAGATACTTTTAGTGTAAAATACCCTAATTCTTTTTCTTGTTTTTTGAGACAGGGTCTCTCTCTCTTACCCAGACTGGAGTGCAGTGGCACAAATCATAGCTCACTGCAACCTTGAACTCCTGGGCTCAAGCAATCCTCCTGCCTCAGCCTCATGAGTAGCTGGGACTACAGGTAGACACTGCCTCACCAGGCATTTATTGATTGATGAATTGATTGAATGTAGAGACAGGAATTTCACTGTGTTGCCCAGGCTGGTCTCAAACTCCTGGGCTAAAGCAATCCTCTTACTTTGACCTTCCAAAGTGCTAGGATTACTTGTATGAACCACTAAGTCCAGCCTCATCCTGAAATTTTTATCTCATTTTTTTCTAAATTTAAGATCCACTTAAGTGGTAAAACAGAATCAGTGGCTTTCAGAGAAAAAATTAATCATTTGATTAAGATAGGATATTGCATACCCGAGAATAATAGTTGGTTTTCTATTTAATTATTTTTTATTTTTATTTTTATTTTTATTTTTGAGACAGAGTCTTGCTCTGTTGCCCAGGCTGGAGTGCAGTGGTGTGATCTCGGCTCACTGCCATCTCCATCTCCCAGTTCAAGTGATTCTTCTGCCTCAGCCTCCCAAGAACTGGGACTACAAACACTTAACAACTCAACCAGTTAATTTTTGTATTTTTAGTAGAGACAAGGTTTCACCGTGTTGGCCAGGTCTCAAACTCCTGACCTCAGGTGATCCACCCACCTCGGCCTCCCAAAGTGCTGGGGTTATAGGTGTGAACCACCGTGCCCAGCCACACAGTTGTATTTCTCTGTCACTATTGTTCTTCGTTTAGTGTCAGCTACCTATATTAATCACAAATTTTAATGAAAATAACAAGTTTCACAGAGAAAACTGAAAGGATGGTAATTTAAAACCATCATATGCAAGTATTTTTGTAGAACAGCAAATCTCAATATACATAGCACAATTTTTTTAAACCTTGAATTTGCAAAAATGAACATTTTTACTAAAAATATGACTTGAAGACAGCAACTCCATAGTGTACAAATATAAGAAACAAGTGTGTATACACTTAAAATTATTCACAGTGAGCAGTATTTCAGTGTTGCTTATAACTGAAATGTACTCAATTTTAAGTTACCTGAGGATCTTTGAAATTATGTTCAAACTGACATGCTATAGAACAATTACTGTTATAAAAAACTTCGGCAAGGTTGGGCATGATGGTGCACACCTGTAATCCCGGCACTCTGGGAGGCCAAGAACTCTGAGCCCAAGAGTTCAAGATCAACCTGGGCATTATGGTGAAACCCTGTCTCTACAAAAAATTAGCTGTGCATGGTGGCACATGCCTCTAGTCCCAGCTACTCAGAAAGTTCACATAGGAGGGATGCTTGAGCCCGGGAATTTGAAGCTGCCATGAGCTAAGATAGTTCCACTGCGCTCCAGCCTGAGTGACAGAGGGAGAGCCTGTCTCAAAAAACGAAAACAAAAAAACTGTGTCAGAATTATGACTCAATTTATTTGAACACATGTTTTATGTTTTTAGCTACTCCAAATATTATGTAAAAGTAATGTTGGCTTATATGTTCAGTGTACCAATAGAAGAAGTTTAGGTACCCCAGACTAACTTGTCTCTTCTTGAGAAAGCAAACCCAATCTTAATTTAACAAATTAAATGTATGCTTATATTATATTCTACACTTATACAGGAAAAAAAGCCATTTAAAAATATAATTTCATTTTTTTTTTTAGATTCAGAGGGTACATGAGCAAGTTTGTTAACCAGGTATACTGCTGAGGTTTGGGGTACAATTGATCCTATAATCCAGGTACCAAGCATAGTACCCATAGTTTTTCCATGCTTGTCGCCCTCCTTCCTTCCCCCATCTACTAGTCCTTAATGTCTACTGTTTCCATCGTTATATCCATGAGTAACCAGTGTTTAGCTCCTACTTATAAGTGAGAACATGTGGTATTTGGCTTTCCTGTTTCTGCATTAATTCACTTAGGACAGTGGCCTTGAGGTGCATCCATGTTGCTGCAAATGACATGACTTCATTTCTCATGGCTGCTTAGTATCCCATGGTATGTATGTACCACATTTTATTTATCCAACCCCACTTTATTTGATGGGCACCTAGGTTTATTCCATGTCTTTGCTATGGTTAATAGTGCTGTGATGTAAAACCTGCCAAGATTGATCATTAAGAAATTCAAAACTTCAACAGACCAATAACAAGTAATGAGATTAAAGCCATAGTAAAAAGTCTGCCGGTACAAAAAAAAAAAGCCTGGGACCTGATGGCTTCACTGATGAATTCTACCAAACATTTAAAGAAGAACTAACACCAATCATACTAAAACTATTCCAAAAAATACAGGAGGAGGGAATAATTCTAAACTCATACTATGAGGCCAGTATTCCCCTAATACCAAAACAAGACAAAAACACGTCAAAAAAAAGAAAACTGCAGGCCAATATCCCTGATGAATATTGGTGCAAAAATCCTCAACAAATACTTGCAAACTGAATTCAACAATAAGTGAAAAAGACCATTCATTACAACCAAGTGGAATTTGTTCCTGGGATGGAAGGATAGGTCAACATGTACAAATCAATCAGTATAATACAGGACAGAATGACAAAAACCATATGATCGTTTCAATTGATGCCAAAAAAGCATTTGATAAAATTTAACATCCCTTCATCATAAAATGCTCAAGAAACTGGATATAGAAGGAACATATCTCAACATAATAAATGCCATATATGACAGACCCACAGCTAATATCATACTGAGTGGGGAAAAACTGAAAGCCTTTCCTTAAAGATCTGGAACACAACAAGGACACTGTCACTACTGCTATTCAACATAGTACTGAAAGTCCTAGCTAGAGCAATCAGACAAGGCAAGGAAATAAAGGGCATCCCAATTGGAAAGAAATAAGTCAAATTATTCTTATTTGCAGATGATATCATCTTATATTTGCAAAACCTGAAGACTACACACACACACACAAAAAAAAAAACTATTAGAACTGAAAAGCAAATTCAGTAAAGTTGCAGGAAACAAAATCAACCTGCAAAAATCAGTAGCATGTCTGTATGCCACCAGTGAACAATCTGAAAAAGAAATCAAACAAATAATCCCATTTATAATAACCACAAAAAAATTAAATACCTAGGATTAACCAAAGAAGTGGAAGATCTCTATAATGAAAACTATAAAACACTAGTGAAAGATATTGAAAAGAACACAAAAATGGAAAGATTCCATGTTCATAGATTAGAAGAATCAATATTGTTAAAATGTCCATACTACCCAAAGAATCTACAGATTCAAAACAAGCCCTATCAAAATACCAATGACATTCTTCACAGAAATAGCAAAAACAATCCTAACATTTATATAACATCACAAAAGACCCAGAATAGCCAAAACTATTATAAGTAAAAGGAACAAAACTGGAGGAATCACACTATCTGACTCCAAATTATACTACAGAGCTATAGTAAGCAAAGCAGCATGGAACTGGCATAAAAACAGACACACAGAGACCAATGGCACAGAATATAGAACCCAGAAAAAAATCCACACATGTACAGTGAACTCATTTTTGACAAAGGTGCAAGGAACATACCGTTGGGAAAAGACAGTCTTTTCAATAAATGGTGCCTGGAAAACTGGATATTCATATGCAGAAGAATGAAACAAGACCCTTATCTCTCACTGTATACAAAAAATCAAATCAAAATGCATTAAAGACTTAAATCTAAGACCTCAAACTATGAAACGACTACAAGAAAACATTAAGGAAACTTTCCAGGACATTGTTCTGGACAAAAATTTCTTGAGTGACACATAACCACAGATAACCAAAGCAAAAATGGACAAATGGGATCACATCAAGTTACAAAGCTACTGCACAGCAAAGGAAACAATCAGCAAAGGGAAGAGACAACCCACGGAATGGGAGAACATATTTGTAAACTACCCATCTGACAAAGGATTAATAACCAGGAGCTCAAACACCGTTATAGGAAAAAGATCCAATAATCTGATTTAAAAATGGACCAAAGATTTGAATAGACATTTCTCAGAAGACATACAAATGGCAAACAGGCATATGAAAAGGTGCTCAATATCAATGATCAACAGAGAAATGCAAATCAAAACTACAATGGGATATCATCTCACCCCAGTTAAAATGGCTTTTATCCGAAAGGCAATAACAAATGTTGGCGAGGATGTGGAGAAAAGGGAATTGCATACACTGTTGGTGGGAATGTAAATAGTACAACCACTATGGAGAACAGATTGGAGGTTCCTCACAAAACTAAGAACCGAGCTACCATATGATCCAGCAATCCCACTGCTGGGTATACACCCGAAAAGTAAGGAAATCAGTATATCCAAGAGATACCTGCACTCCCATGTTTGTTGTAGCACTGTTCACAGTAGCCAAGATTTGGAAGGAACCTAAGTGTCCATCAACAGATGAATGGATAACAAAATGTGGTACATATACACGATGGAGTACTATTCGGTCATACGAAAGAATAAGATCCTGTCATTTGCAACAACATAGATGGAACTGAGGTCATTATGTTAAGAGAAATAAACCAGGCACAGAAAGACATCACATGTTCTTACTCATTTGTCAGATCTAAAAATAAAAACAGTTGAATTCATGGAGACAGGGAGTAGAGAATGGTTGTCAGAGGCTGAGAAATGTAGTGGGAGGGTGTTGGGGAGGTGGAGATGGTTAAGGGGCACAAAAAATTGAAACAATGAATAAGACCTAGTATTTGATAGCACAACAGGGTGACTATAGTCAATAATAATTTAATTGTACATTTTAAAATTCCTTAAATTTTATGTACATACTTGGATAATTTGTGACACAAAGGATAAATACTTAAGGAGACGGATGCCCCATTTTACATGATGTGATTATTACACATTTCATGTCTGTATCAAAACATCTCATGTATCCCATAAATATATACATCTACCATGTACCCAGAAAAATTAAAATAAAAAATCTAAAACAAATAGTGCCGTGATGAACATATCAGTGCATGTGTCTTTTAGTAGAATGATTTTCTTCCGGATATGTACCCAGTAATGGGATTGCTGGATCAAATGGTAGTTCTGTTTTAAGTTCTTTGGAAAATCTCCAAACTGCTTTCCACAATGGCTAAACTAATTTACATTCCTGCAAACAGTGTATAAGCATTCCCTTTTCTTTGCAGCCTCACCAGAATCTGTTGTTTTTTTGACTTTTTAGTAATAGCCATTCTGACTGGTGTGAGATGTTAACTCATTGTGGTTGTGATTTGCATTTCACTGATGATTACTAATGTTAAGCAGTTTTTGATTTTCACCCTGCTCCCACCCTCCACCCTTAAGTAGGTCCAAGTGTCTATTATTCCTTCTTTGTGCCCATGTTTAATGAGTGTTTATTTTCCACTTATAAGTAAGAACATACAGTATTTGGTTTTCTGTTCCTGTGTTAATTTGCTTAGGATAATGGTCTTGAGGTACATCCATGTTGCTACAAAGGACATAATTTTGTTCTTTATTATGGCTACATAGTATTCCATGGTGTATACGTATCACATTTTCTTTATCCAGTCCGCCAGTGATCAGCATCTAGGTTGATTCCATCTTTTTGATATTATGAATACTGCAGTGATGAACATATATGTGCATATGTCTTTATGATAGAATGATTTATATTCCATTGGGAATATACCTAGTGATGGGATTGGTAAGTTGAATAGTAGTTCTCTTTTTAAATTCTTTGTGAAATCTCCAAATTGCTTTCCATAGGGGTTGAAC